>NW_028317817.1:1252500-1602500 GCF_062004578.1 Staurois parvus | reverse complement strand
TGTAGAATCCACAAATAGTGCTCCAAAACGTGTGGTAAAATTACGCACTCACCAGATGCGTAAAGTATATACGCAGTAAATGACACTGTAGAGGTCCCCTTTAGGAATTGGATAAGATCCTAATCCGGGATAGTCCTCCTTCCATTCAGGATGTCACTTTACTTTGCTATTTTTTGGATTTGCAAATTTGCTTTTATAACAATAAATTTCTGATGAAATACCTACTACACTATGGGCATTCTTTATGGGCTCCTGCACGGAGCAATTTATTTATAGAGCCCTTCCTGATCCAGTCAGCCTTAAACATCCAGAGAAGGGAGTCCCTTAAAGCATGCTTCTACACCCGTACATCCCTTAAAGGGATCTCTGGCCAGCTGGATCCTGTACCTGCCCGTGAGCGCCTGACAAGCACCACCTTACCTAGAGGGAGGACTATCCCAGATTAGGATCTTATCCAATTCCTAAAGGGGACCTCTACAGTGTCATTTAATGCGTATATACTTTACGCATCTGGTGAGTGCGTAATTTTACCACACGTTTTGGAGCACTATTTGTGGATTCTATAGCTTATTTGCACCTAGACCTGCACAGAGTGTCACTTTCTTGACATATATACTCACGGACATTATTAATGTGTTTTTTAGCGCTGCACCTATTTATTTATTGAATGCTGGCTGTACAGCTGCCTGTAATGACAAGACAATGTTGTCTTTTTTTTTTTATTTGGTGTGGTAGTGGGGAAGTAATGTATGCTCTTTAGTGTATTGTGTGTGTAATATTTATTAAAGCCTTGTGTTTACAAAAACACATGATCTGCTAGGTAACCTTCCTTTTGGGCTTTCCATAGCCTTAATCCTTTTTTATAGTCCGGTTCTTGAGTTACGCGGATTTCACAGCAGTTATTGTATCCCCCTGACGAAGCCACGTGACTCGGCGCAACGTGTAGCGGAGGGGCTCTATTGGTGCCACGCACTCGGGAACTAGACGGCGAGTATAGGAAGTGTGCATAGCACACATAGAGGAGGCTCCATATTATAACTATAAAGCGTATTTTCTATGTGGCTAATGTGAGTGCATAGACAACTGGTTACAAATTAAAAGGTGTTTTAAGGATAAGGCACTATATTTCTCTTTTTTCATGTGTTTGAACTGTGGAGAAATAAGGAGAGAAGGAGAAGTACATCCATAGACCCTTGGAAGAACAGAGGGAGAGATCCATATATTTCAATCCATATTAAGGGATCACAACATCTAGGAAACCCCGGTGGAAGAAGCACTGTATTACATAATCCATTCAAATTGCAAACACAGTGAAGTTGAAATATCCTATTTATCTATTAGGACATGAAGCTATTTTTGCCTAATTGCATGTTAGGCTTCCATTAAGGTGAGTGCATAATAATATCAAGGTCTTTTGCGCAAATTAACGAAGTGAACACTGTTTTGGATTACACAAAATTGGACTCTGGAACAATCACTATTTTTATTTATATTTTTTGGTCTTTGTTTTTTATATATATAATTTCATTATATATATATTTTTTGGAGTATTCAATTTTTATCATTTTATTCTACATTCTAATATTGATAATGGTTTTTGGTATATGATGGATTAAGCACATTAATATGGGTATTAATTCTATTACTAATTTAGCACCATTTTTTTATAATTCATATCTTCTTACATTTGGAGCACGACAGTTTTTATTTTAGTTCAAGAACTTCTTTGCTGTTGTAGCAATGGAACAGAACAATGACATCTCTGGGTCTCACTCCAGCAAGTGGTTTAGAGCCCAGGAATCTGTGGGCATGGTCAAGGCGACAATCAATGTCAACTATACCATGAGCAAGTTCATAAAGAGCCCCAAGAGATAGTGACGTAGGCTGTTGTCGCCAACAGATTTTGGAATCCCACGTATGCGTAGATTTTGATGCTGTTACCGATTCTCAAGGTCTTCCTGCTGTAACTAGAGTTGGGAGACAATGTATTTTAAAGCTAAGAGTTTTCCTCTTCCAAAGCTTGTATTTACTGCCACAAGTCATCGAACTTTGTCTCTAACACATCAGTGCACTCGCCTCTTTGAGCAATTTCTCCCCAGAGCTCTTGAGAGATCTTTCCCACTTCTAGCAAGATGTTGCAGGTTAGTTGATGTAGTAGGGCCTGCAATTTTTCATTCAGCACCACCGGGGTAAGTACCGCTTGTCTGGGGAGCAAGAAGGCTGAAGCTGGAGTGGGGGCCATGGAAGTAGATGGTTCAGGTTGAGTGAGGCTGGGGATTGCGGCCTAGAGAGAAAGGGGTCCATGCTGTGGGATCCACAGCTCTGGCAGCAGCAGGGAGGGGGAAGAGTTTTTCTGCTACCCGATCTTGCCCATGGGATGCCCAGCAGTATGCAGAGTTGAGAGAAATTACCCTGTTGCAATTACCTCCACTGGGGTTTCAGCTGAAAGAAGCAAGGCGGGGGACGAAGGGAGCCGAGAGGGACTGGAGCTCCGGCATTACACGTCCGCCATGGTTAGAAGCCATGCATGCGGCCCTGACAATAAGGTATTTCTCACACACAGCATGGGCATATTTGGAATTACATCCCAAAACACTCTCTTCCACCCACAAAGCAAGGATAAAACATGTCAGACTTTTTTGCAGCCTAGTTGCACAAAGGGGGCCAAAATCTAAGCAACACCTTCAAGGTATGAAAAGGAATAAATTAGGCATCTAATTGGCTGACCACTTATCACTTTTTAGAGGCCCTGGAGCACAATGACAATAGAAACACCAGGGTCAGTACATGTGGCAGGCAGAGGAGACATTGGCACTGATATGGCTCTGATCAAGTACACTGTTGCGGACTGCACTAGCACTGATGATAATGTCCTGATATGGCAGTGATCAGAGACACTGATGGTGACTGCAATGGCTCTGATGACACTGGCACTGGTGTGGCTAGCGATCAGGAACATTGTTGGTGGCTACACAAGTCTAGTGACACAGGCACTGGTATGGCGGTGATCAGGAACAATGTTGCTGGCTTACATTGGTCTGATGACACTGTACTGATAGGGCAATGATTACAGCCAATGTTGCTGGCTGCACTAGCTTTGGTGACAATGTACTGATATGGCAATGATCAAAGACACTGCCGATGGCTGCACTGGCTCTGGTGACACTGGCATGGCTGGCAATAAGTAACATTCTTGCTGGCTGCACAGGTCTGGTGACAGTGACATGGTGGTGATCAGGAACACTGTTGTTGACTACACTGATAAGGCAATTATCAGAGACACTGTTGATGTCTGCACTGGATCTGGTGACGTTGGCACTAATGTGGCTAGGGATCAAGAACATTGCTGCTGGCTGAACAGATGCGGTGACACTCCCACTGGTGTGGCAGTTATCAGAGATACTGTCGCTGGCTCCACTGATATAGCAACACTGACTGGTGTGGCGGTGATCATGGACACTGTGGCTGGATGCAACTGGCAGGGTAGTGATCAGGGACACTGTTGCTCACAGAACTGGTCTGGTGACACTGTACTGGTGTGCCAATGATCAGGGACACTGTTGCTGTCTGCACTGGTCTGGTGACACTGTACTGGTATGCCAATGATCAGAGACACTGTTGATGGCTGTACTGGCTCTCATGGCACTGTCACCACTAGCAACCAGGAACATTCTGACCGGCTGCACATGTCTGGTGACACTCTACTGATATGGCAATGATCAGAGACATTGTTGATGTCTGCACTGGATCTGGTGACACTGGCTTTAATGTGGCTAGGGACTAGGAATATTGTTGCTGGCTGCACAGGTCTGTTGACACTGGAACTGGTGTGGCAGTGATCAGGAATACTGCTGCTGGCTTACACTGGTCTGGTGTGGCAGTGTTCAGCAACACTGTTGCTGTCTTCACTGGTCTTTTGACAGTGGGACTGGTGTGGGGGCAATCAGAAACACTGTTGCTGGTTTACACTGGTCTGGTGACTCTAGGACTAGTGTGGCAATGAGCAGGAACACTGTTGCTGGCTTACACTGGTGTAGCAAAACTGGAACTGGTGTGGCTACTGATCAGGAACTGTTGCTGGCTTCACTGGTCCTGTGACACTGGGACTTATGTGGAAAGTGATCAGGTACACTATTGCTGGCTGCACTGGTCTGGTGACACTGGGACATGCGTGGCAGAGATTAGGAACACTGTTGCCAACTGCGCTAGTCTGGGTCACTGGCACTGATGTGGCAATGGTCAGGAACACTGTTGCAGTGTCACCAGACCAGTGCAGCCAGCAACACTGCTCCTGGTCATTGCCACACCAGTGCCAGTGATCCAGACTAGTGCAGCCAGCCAGGGGTGTATTTACCACAAGGCAAACAAGGCAGTTGCCTAGGGTGGCATTTTTCAGGGGGGCAGCAGCATTTTTCAGGGGGGCAGTACCGTCCCCTGAAAGAAGGGATGTAAGAAGGGACACACGCAACACAGGGACCAGGTGGGATCTGAGAGAGGCTGTGGTCTGCTTAATGGTGTATGCAGAGCCTGACAGAGTTGTGAAGGTGGGTGTCTTATCTCTTGCCAGGGCTGTTGGACGGGGTTTCCAGTGTATGGGGGAAGGTGGTAGTGGAAGTCTCTCTCAGGTGGGAGTGGGCGGTGGACTGGGGTGTTGTTGGTCAATGTCAGGCTCTCTTCATGAGAAAGGGGAGTGTTGGCTGATGTCAGGGTCTCTCCATGGGGGGGGGGAGCCAATTTTTGTGTTGCCTAGGGCAGCACGAAACCTAAATATACCACTGCAGCCAGCAACAGTGTCCTGATCACTGTCACACAAGTTGCAGTGGCACAAGACCAGTGCAGCCAGCAATGGCTGTGACAGCAGTCAGCAACACTTTTTCTAGCTTACAGGTCTGGTGACACTGGTACCTGTATGGCTGTGATTAGGAACACTGTTGCTGGCTTACACTGGTCTGGTGACAATGGCACTGGTGTGACGGTTATTAGGAACAATGTTACTGCCTTATACAAGTCTGGTGAAATAGGGATTCATGTTGTGGCAATCAGGAACACTATTTCTGGCTTACATTGGCGTGGGGGTGATCAAAAACACTGTTGCTGACTGCACTGATCTAGTGACACTGTACTGGCCTGGCAGCGATCAGGGATACTAGCTGGCTGCATTAGTATGGCAACACTGTATTAGTGTGACCAGTGGTCCGGGAAACTGACTGGCAGCACTGGCATACAGTGTCACCACAGCCACCAGCCAGTGCTATCCCAATGCAGTGTGACTATACTGTGTTCTGGCCATACACTGGTTGGCTGCTTCGGTGACACTGCATAAAAAAGTGCCAGTCACTGTAGTAAACCGTGTTTCCTCTCACAGTTGATAAGCTTGAGAGGAAACAAAATGCTGGTTGCATCATGCAGTCTTTGTTTACATGATTGGTCACAGGGATCACATGGTAAAGTGCCACATTCATTCACTATGGCCTGATCTTTTTTTCATCCCCAAAGGGGAGAGGCGGGTGCATGATGTCTTGTATCGGCGCTGCAGTGAGATCTTGCATTCCAGCATTTTTGCACAGACAGGTGCACCCCACTCTTGTTGGTACGAATCAACCAGGCTAAAGCTGTGGAGGACCTCTCTTCCACAATCAAGGTAAACAAAGAAACATTTCATTGAAAGTTGTTCTACTTGGTTACCTACTTATACAGTACATGGCAGAGTACGCTGAGGTCCTTACTTCGTGCAAGTCAGGCATGAAAAACTAAACCTTGTCTGCTTACCTGCCCTGCAACCACAGCCTAGTATTAAAATTGTAAGGCAGGGCCCATCTCCCTGCTATCCTAGGTATTACTCCCCCCCCCCCCCTTACCCGTTCCCTCTACCTATTCCCATTCCAAACTTTCCCTATCCTGTGCCCTCAATTCCCTCTGTCATCACTTATATTCTATTCCTCTACCTTTTCCTCCCATTCCATCTTTCCCATTTCCAGTTATGTTTTTTCCACCTTCTATCCCCTTGACTTCCTTGTTTATTTTTATATATATATATATATATATATATATATATATATATATATATATATATATATATAAAAAGATACAATAGCAATGAAGCTATAGCCATTTTAGAAGGTGACAATTACTGAAGTTATTGGTATCAGCTGCTTAAACTACAGTATATCATAGTTTGTAGTAGGGAAATGTAACAAGATGTAACTGAAATGTTGTCTTAGGAACGTAACCTGCACTTTAGCTGATAATTGCTGTGTAACTTCTTTGTTGTTGTATTATCCTTCTGCAGCATAGGCAGGGTTAAATTGAATATTCTTTAATTCAAAAGTGCAGCAGCCATCTTTCAGACCACTTTGCAATGCTCATCTATGGAGTGTCTCCAATGCAGGGGGCAGCCATCTTGGCTGGGTCTGGATCAACTGGAGGACAGTGATTAGCTGATGCAACAAAGGAAGGGGAGGAGAGTCTTCAGGCTGCTGATAGGAAGAGATAGGAGAGTCTTAAAGGAGATGGGGTGAGAAAAAGAGACTGGACTACTGGCTGAACGTAGCCCTGCCATAGCTGACCACAATCAGGTGAGATCTCAGAGAGGCTGTTCATCACACAGGACCTTGCCTCAGAGATATGAACTTTCTCCCTGGGAATGTGTAAGGTGTGATTTGGATGCCTGGTGAGATCAGACTGTACTACAGAGCACTACATCTGCTTGTAAGGAAGGAAAAGAGAGACCGTCTTAGCAGGATTGAAAGAGAGAAATCACAGCAACTCCTATTTCTGTCTGAGGCCTTGAACTGAATCAGAGTGCATGTCCAGAGACCCAGAAGAGGGTCCCTATGGTCTGGTAAGAGAATAACATTGCAAGTTTATCTGTTGTTGCTGGGAACTGTGCTTTTTTTCAAGGGCCCCAACCTTACTGGTAAACATTCACTGACCAGTGGGATAAAACTGGGACTGTTATAGCAAGTTAGGACTGTCTTTATATACTGTTGCTCGGTAATAACAATTCTGTTCTGTTAATTACTGATAGAATACTACAGGTGTTTAACCATGTCTCTCAGGGTAACATTATTTACTTATTGATTGCTTGTGTAAGTGCACTTTCCAATTCTCTCTTCTTTAAGGCTATGCTTGGCCTAATACAGTGCATTAAAAATAAAAAACAAAAGAAAAACACATGTACAAGTATTCACAGCCTTTGCCATGACAATCAGTATTGAGCTCTGGTGCATCCTGTTCCCACTAATCATCCTTGAGATGTTTCCATAACTTGATTGGAGTCCACCTGTGGGAGATTCAGTTGATTGGACATGATTAGGAAAGGCATAAACCTGTCTATATAAGGTTAACAGTGCATATCAGAGCACAAACCAAGCCATGAAGTCCAAGGAATTGTCCGTAGGCCTCCGAGACAGGATTTTATCAAGGCACAGATCTGGGGAAGGGTACAGAAACATTTCTGCAGCATTGAAGGTCCCAATGAGCACAGTGGCCTCTATCATCCATAAATGGAAGACATTTGGAACCGCCAGGAATCTTCCTAGAGCGGGCAGCCTGACCAAAATGAGCGATTGAGGGAGAAGGGCCTTAGCCAGGTAGCTAACCAAGCACCCGATGGTCACTCTGAAAGAGCACCAGCATTTCTCTGTGGAGAGAGAACTTTCCAGAAGAACAACCATCTCTGCAGCACTCCACCAATCCGGCCTGTATGGTAGAGTGGCCAGACGGAAGCCACTCCTCAGTAAAAGGCAAATGGTAGCCCGCCTTGAGTTTGGCAAAAGGCACCTGAGGGACTCTCAGGCCAAGAGAAACAGAACTCTCTGATCTTATGAAACAAAGATTGAACTCTTTGGCCTGAATGCCAAGCGTCATGTCTGGAGGAAACCAGGCTCACCACCTGGCCAATACCAACCCTACAGTGAAGCATGGTGGTGGCAGCATCATGATGTGGGGATGTTTTTCAGCATCAGGAACTGGGAGACTAGTCAGGATCGAAGAAAAGATGAATGCAGCAATGTACAGAGACATCCTTGATGAAAATCTGTTCCAGAGTGCTCTGGACCTTAGACTGGGGCTATGGTTCATCTTTCAACAGGACAACGACCTTAAGCACACAGCCCACATAACAAAGGAATGGCTACAGGCCAACCCTGTGAATGTCCTGGAGTTGCCCAGCCAGAGCCCATACTTGAACCCAAATTTAATATCTCTGTATAGATCTGAAAATGTCTGTGCACCGATGCTCCTCATCCAACCTGATGGAGCTTGAGAGGTACTGCAAAGAAGAATGGGAGAAATTGCCCAAAAATAGGTGTACCAAGCTTGTAGATCATACTCAAAACAACTTGAGGCTGTAATTGGTGCTAAATGTGCTTCAATAAAGTATTGAGAAAAGGCTGTGAATACTTATGTATGTGTTTTTTATTTGTAATAAATTGCAAAGATTTCAAAACAAACTTTTTTTCACATTGTCATTACGGGGTATTGTTTGTAGAATGTTGGGGAAAAAAAAATAATTTCATCCATTTTGGAATAAGGCTGTAACATAAAAAAATGTGGCAAAAGTTAAGCGCTGTGAATACTTTCTGGACACACTGTAAATGCTTTGAAGTACCTCAAGCTGTATCGGCAAGTGTTGTATGAGCAAGGTGCATCACTTTCACGTGTGCAAATAATCACAAAACAATTCAGCGGATCCTCTGGGGGTAGCACTACAAGAATGAATGCACTTCCTTGCTGTCTAAATAAATAATCTACTTAAAAAAAGAAGGCTGAGAAAGAGTGAAGCATAGTCCACACAACTTTCACACGTTGGACAATATAAACCTGTTTATCGAAATGTTAGATTCTTGTCACTCAACAAGGGTGCAACAACAAAAGCACATTCTGAAAGAGACCCTATCCTGATTTTTTTTTTTAGAAAATTGCAAAATCAATTATTCACATTATTCATCAGCACACCATGAAGTTCAATAGGAACAACTGTGTACTGGCACATTCTGAGAAACCTGTGTGTGAGGTGGTTTGAACAAAAAAGCACAGCAACTGATGTGGGAGAAAGTACAGGGTGAAAATTGAAACATCTTCAGGAAGTGTCTTTTTAGCAGAAAAGAAGGGGGGGGGGGGGAGTGTCACTGATAAGAGGGCAGTTGTTTAAAAAAAAAAAATAGTTTAAATTTAAAAATTGATTTTAGGTCCACAACATAAGCATTTGTTGCCCTACATTGGTTGCAGAGTGCCTCTTTTATTACTTGTTATAGTTTTTTCATTACATTGACCATTGCCTTTTTTTGTCATAATAGGGGAATTATTAGAAGACAATCTCCCCACTTTTTGCTTTCAATAGCTAACCCCTATCCATACTCAATACTTATTGGCATGCCCCTTCACTTATTTCTTTTTTATCTGGACTTCCATCAATTTTTTTTAAAGGTCCTATTCACATTGTTGTGATGTAATAGCACATACATGTTATGCTGTGGATTAGAGTGCATTATGGTAAAGCAGCCGATTTGTTTTAAAGGACTGCCTACTAAAAAAAGATGTGTCCTAATTTCTGTAATGCAGCTCACTACAACACATGGTAGGAGTAGTTCAGTACATTGGGGTACCATTCAAAATGATGACTTTGCTTGTCCTTTACATTATGCAGTGTCTGTACCATGCAGTTCGTACTTCATATAATTGGCCTTTGGGCATGTTCCTTAGCCATGGTCTATGCGTATATCTACTAGCCAGAATAAGTCTGTTGCAAACAGTAGGTTCTAATTTGTTCTTTATTATTATTTCTAAATTTCTAGGTAGGTACTTTTAGCTGTACTTTGATGTACTCCAGATCCCACTTCCCATTATGATGGATATACCAATTCTTTTATCTTTTAACTGAAACAAAAAAAAATAATTACCCGTATCTTTGCCATGAAATTACAGCACTCCACATCTTTGACTCGATGAATCGCTCTTCCCATAAAATTACTAGCACTGCATCCTTTTCTTGGATTCCATTTATGGACACATGAATTCAGAGACTGTAAGGTTATACTGCTGCCTACAGGGGGACTGGACACTAGCAAACAAAAAAAAAAAATTGGCGGGCCCACCCAGTATAACCCCTCCTCATGCCTTAGTTCTGTGGTAAAGCAATACCAATAGCATGATCAGAAACAGAGGGATGGGGCATGTGGTACTCAATGATCCGAAATAATTTTTTTCAGTCAGTACAAAAGTCCTATTTTTTTTCTTGTCTGCTGAGGGATACAGGAATGCAGAGACTGTTGTTAAGTCAAAAAGCAGGCTAACAGAGGGGTGGGCAACAGCAACAAAAAACAGATTCTCACACACACACAAAAAAAAATTGAGCTGAAGGTTGTCCCCAGTTCTGAGAACTGGCTAAAGGACATTACATCTGAGGCTGACACCAGATGGTCTAATAAAAACACCTAGTAAAAGATGAAAACCCCACAGCAGCTTTGTAATCTGAGAAAGAGTTAATTCATGTTGAAAATCCCAAGAAGCGCTCTAATGCCCAATAGAATGCAGGACCTGACCTTTAAAGTGGACCTTCACTCCAAAACAAACTTTTCAGAGCTGCAGCCCTCCCCCGTTTAAAAATAAAAAAACTTTTTAACTTTTTTTTGCCCAGGCCTGGCCCTGTTTCAGTTCTTTCCTAGGTGAGAATAATGTGTCCGTCAGAACAAGTGAAGTATGCCTTCCACGTGACTTCGTGGAAAACAGACTTCATATTCAGTATTGTGGAACTCTCCCTTTCAGACATACTCCTGCCTCTCAGAATTTGGGTATCAACCATTAAAGCCAGCAACCATAAAGCAGGGTGGTAAACTAAATCTTGGGACAGACGATCAGGACCATCTGAAAGAGCCCCCAGAATGCATACCTGTCAGGAGTCTATTTAGTACCCCATCCACCTGGGCCAGTCTGGAGCTATGAGAATCACTGGAATGTCCTCCATCTAAATCTTGTGAGGCAGACAAGGAAGGCGTTTCAGGGGAAGAAAAGGATAGGGCTGGTCCATTGGAACCACCAGATCATCCACTGCTTCTGCGAGAAGCTTCCTGGACCTGACAAACCTGTGCAGTTTTTTTAATCTGAAAATCCACATCTAGGATCCCCCACCTTTGACACAGGTCCTGGGACACCTGTGAGTGTAGGGACCATTCCCTTAGATCCAAGCACTGCTGACTTAGACATGGCTAGAATGTGGGGTTCTGCCCTGGACAGAATTCTTTCCTCCTTGAAGGAGGCTACAAGCAGCCCCCGGGCTTTCATGCAGAAGTGACAAGTCACAAAAATCCTGGACAGTTTAGGAGCAAAGAGTTTGAAATTTCTCTTATAAAAAAAAAAAAACCTCTGGTTGAGCTATGCCTATATCTAGGCTACATTCACATGGATGTTTAGCCATGCTGTGAAACGCAGAAGCAAGAATCTTCTCACTCTTTTGGCTGGGAAGATAGCTGCTATTCATGACATTTTGCACAGCCAACGATTACCTGTGGCAGGAAGCACTTTGTTTCTGCTATCTGCACACAGCTGTCAATAATAGCCATAATAATCTAAACACCTTTGAAAATGTGGCCTTAGTCCCAGATATTCCAAGCCATTGATCAGTTCCAGCACTGACTTATGAAGGTTCAGGACCAAATCGAACTTGTGCAACTGAATGGTCAAGGGTGTGTTGCCCCTCAGAAACTGTGAAGACTGGTCCTTGAAGGACACTAGCAAAAAATAGGCATAAGGTCAATGGAAAGGTTATACTGGTCTGGCCCATAGTTTATTTTTTGTTTGGCAGTGTCAAATCCTTCTGTAGGTGACACTATAACTTGACAGTCACTAAATTCCTGTGTCCCTCAATGGATGAGAAGGAAATTATTTTATTGAGCATGATCTAAAACTGCATAAAAAATTATACTGCATGTGGTTAAAGCAATCCTTTAGGTCATTTAATGGCCCCTATAAAACAGAGAACATTGCCTTACCCGTGTCCATCAAATATGATGGTAACACCCAAACTGTTTCTTGTAGGTGAAAATCTACAAACTCAGAGAGGCATGTTGTCAGTGAATGTATCTCCAACACAAAGGGCTTGCCTGGGCTACTACAAGTGATTTATAATTCTTTTGTTTTATTCTTAATAACCTATTTCTCTATTCGGTTCTTCACACATTCAATCATTAAAAAATAACCAAGCCTGTAAATACTCAAATTTGAAGGGATATAGTAACATAGTTAATCTGGTTGAAAAAAGGCCATCCAGTTCAACCAACAGAAAAAAAAACAAAAACACACACACACAAATAGGAAACCTTTATATACACTATCCAATACCCACATTTTGATCTAGAGGAAGGCAACTCCCCCCCAATAAACTATGATACAATTTACTCCAGTGAGGGGGAAAAATTCCTTCCTGATCCCCCAAGAGGCAATCGGATATTCCCTGGATCAGCTTTACCTATAAATATTAGTATCCTTGCAGACTTTAACTCTCATTACCATGGAGATTACACCTGTGATAGTAACAAGGTATAGGAATATTCTTCCTACTACTGACCATCACACTAATGTATCATGAGTTGTAGATATACAGGCATACCTTAGTTTATGAATGCCTCAGTTAATTTTCGGTTTACGAATGAAAATCCATTGAAAAGAATGCCTCAGTTTACGATTTATTTTTGCAATACGAAGCAAGTTTCCCCAGGATGCACTGTGCCTGGGAAGTTTATAGCGCTGGTCTCGTGCCTTTAAAAAGCACTTTATAAAGAGTTTTGAACAGATAAGACTTTATTTCTGACCTCCGGAACGGATTAATTCGTTTTCAATGCATGCACAAATTTTATTTTAATCATGTCCCTGTACAGTATTTATGCCTTTAAAGTGCACTTAATAAAGAGTATTGAACAGATAGACTTTTTTTAACTTTTTTTCTGACCTCCGGAATGGAAGAATTGGTTTTCAATGCATTCCTATCAGAAACCGTGTTTGTTTACAAATTATTTGCAATATGAAACGTCCCGGAGAACGCACTGAATTTGTAAACCAAGGTGCGCTTGTAGTAATTTATTTATTTCAAACAGTTCATCTTTATTGAAAAGGTTGAGAATGGCTGATCTATACTGGATATAAGATATGCTTCAGGGTATAAATGTTTTCATTTAATATACCAGATTACATTGCTAATCATGTTAAGACACATACAATGCAAAAGAAGAATAAACCCACTGATATTAATTGTACAATGCAGGAATAATATAGTACATTTTGCTTTTCTTCATTTCCATTGATTGTAAATTTTAGAAATGCACTACCCAGAAGCACAACATGCTATAGGTTGCTCAGTAGGTTGTATACTTTGCAAACCTTCAGATTTGTGTACAATAAGGAAGGGTTAAGACCGATTTTAGATTTTTATTGTAAGATTTCACACCACTTATTAAGGTGAATTGACTGGTAAACAATGTTCCTTTCAACACATATAAAGGCTTGTATCCTATTAATGTTCTGTCCTGTATACACTGCATGAGTACTCTGCTGCTATTCATGTTACAAAACTGTAGATTTGTAGTGATTTTAAACAGAATTGTTCTTCAAATTGACTTCAAGGGTAATTTGCACTCACCCTAAAATCCTTTACTTGGCGTTCACAGGATTCAGAAACATTTGAATTATACTGCACTTTCGGGAGGATTTGGACCTTCTTAACCAAAAAACAGTGACCAGCCTGATATAACCCCTCCCACTCCTAGCATGCCTCAGTTTTGTAACTGAGAATAAGCAAACACAAAGAGGTGGGACCTGTATCCATCCATAAACTCAAAGAAAGGGAAGGGGCACAGCATTCAGACACAATCAGAATGTCCAAAAGGAGTCTAAGTGAAAGGTGGGCAACAAAGCAAACAAAAATACGAATGGGCCCAACCATAAACAAGATGAGTTGTCTGTTGCCATAAAGCACTCTAGTACAGTGTGGAAACCAATCATTAAGGCCATTAATGCATTATTTGTCTGAGCCACCGTGACATGGTGAGCCAAAAAGCTAGTTCCCCTTTATGTGGGGAACATCAGGGATGACAATCTGTTTTTCCAATAAAGGCAGTGGCTGAGAGGTAAGCCGGGGACAGCTCAAATGACTTCCAAACAACGAAGGGAAATCTCCTGATGTACTGAGACTGGACAGGGCAGTGGAAGCCCAATGTCCTTGTTAAGGTTAAAAGCCAACATCACCTTGGGAAGGAAGAAGGCTCTAGGCCTTAGTACCACCTTGTTGTTGTGCAAGGTCAGAAAGGGATTTTACAGGACAAAGCCACCAGTTCAGACACACATCTCACAGAAATGATGACAAGGAGCCGAACCTTTTGAGTGTGGAAAGGGGTATAACCCCTGATAGGCTCAAAGGGCAGTTTTTAAAGTCCTGAGAGAACCAAATTTAAATCCCATGCAAACACAGTTTGGGAGTACAAGGGTCTTAATCAAGGAACGAGTTGTTAGATTTCTTTGCAACAAGAGCACAAATGCAGATATTAAAGGAGTTAACTTTTGGAAACATGTTCCTGCCTGCCTCCCTCCTTCTGACAGGTAGTATGGGGAGAAGTCTCCCCGTACTTTTAAATTTGAAACCAGCGTGGCTGTATGGGGCTCCGCCCACACGGCCACGTCATTTGTTCATGGACATCCGTGAATGAATAAACTGCAAGTCCCAGCAGCCTTAGCAGCTGTCGGCTTGTAATTTTCAATGAACTACCACGGCACTGTGGAGAACCGTCGTAATTTATTGAAGAACCCTGTCCGAATATCTTTTTGCTTGTGCATCCCGTATGGCAAGCAGATATTCTGACAGGTCTGCAGGAGACCTGCATGGCATCAGCGATCTACTGATCGCTGGTGTAATGCTTTCCAGGCTACTGCACACAAAATTAATAAAACGGCCATTTTTTTAACTTTAAAAAAAAATTGCATTTATTACTTTTGTCAAAAAGGTGAACTTATTTTGTAAACCTTTGACAGTTCTCAGAACCATTTATTAATTAAGCCTTGATTGTAAAAACATCAGGATTCTCCCCACAGAGTATTTTCTGTAATGTGCGTTTCATTGCTCACACCAAGCAAAGAAAAACTGGCTTAGGCTGTATCCAGCATCAGACCCAGATACACCAGAAGTCTGGGTTGGAGCCGATTCATCGTTTAAAGGTTCTGGATCCAACCAAATTTTTTCAAAGTCTGAACCACCTGTCACATTGTTGGTTAGGAGTGGTCCAGATTACAAACCTAGTGGACTCCAAACCAAAGTAGGACCAAATGAAGACATTCAGTTCGAGACTGGGCAGCTGTCCACTTTCCGTTTTGGATTTCTGAAAAGGTTGGAATAAAATCCTTGGTACTTTCATAAACAGGAAATGGGCAATTATCCAATGCTCCAGAAGAAAAGCATGGCATTCTAATCTGAGCAGAGACATAGGAAGTTTGAAAGATAGGAAGCATGGAAGGAGACAGAAAGAGAAAAGGGAGATGGGAGCAGCACTAATTTGTAACCTGTTCAAACCACCTGTATCCAGATGTCTGTGAAGCTGTTCATCCACATGTCTGCAAAGGCTAACAGATCTCCCCCTCACTCTGGAAAGTGGTGTTACCCTTCATTTTGAGGACAACTTGTCTGCAGGTTTGAGGGATTTAGGGGCCTATGGTTTATGTTTGAAGTCTGGCTTATGTTTGAGGTTGAAGCCTAGGAATAACAAAATAACTCTTCTTTGACTAAGAGGGATGATTTTCTCAGCTCAAGGCCTAGGTTTTTTTTTTTTGCTGGGTAGACGAGTATTCTTAACCCCAGTAACATCCATGAGGGTGTTTAAAGCAGCTCAGGATGTTCACCTTTAGAGGGAGGGCATGCACAGCCAAACATTTCCAAGAGTTCTCATATTTTCTGATAGACTTGTATGAGAAATAAGATGAAAGATTTCCACTAACGCATCTACACAGTAGAACATGGCTGTTGAGGTGACCTTTAAGCACTCCACAAATAGATAATTAGTGTGGAGTAAAGCTGGATCCCTTGATATGTGTTTATTCAATTTCCCCAGTATTTGACAAATTAACATCATTGGCCATGGCTGTTTGCAATTCAGGGCCAGGCAAAGAAAATGAGGTTTTATACATGGTCTCTAGCCAATAACCTATAGGATCCTTAAATACTGGTACATTCTTTACAAGCATCGTTAGAACTTTATTAGGACTGGACACTGCCAGATTAGCTGCGGAATCAGCCCACCTTTTAATGAAGGTTTCCTCAAACAAGTTTTGGATCACAAAATGTTTGTGAGATGCAAACAATTTACCAGTTTTCTAATCAGGATACAGAACATCTGGAAATAGTGTTTATAAAGAAAATGTTAGTAATCCTAGGGCCTATCAGGAATTCTAGACCGGTAGTAGCACATGCAGAATAAAAATGCTGCACCACCATCTTTAAGCTGGCATGCACTACATCAACAAGAGTCAAGTTATTGCAGCCACCTGGGATTCCTCATGGACAGCCTCATTATGCAACTGAAAGCTCAGAGGCTAGTAAGAATGCAGACATGCAGGATGAATTTGCAGGGGAAGGTGTTGAGGTACGCTTGTGTCCTTCAGAACTCAGCAATTAAAGATGCAATTTGACAAATAAAATCTTGCATGACTGTGGTGAAATCCTTATGGGTTAAAACCAAGGAGGGTGCCACACCCAGTGGAGTCAAAGAGGACTATGGGCAATATATGAACTCCAGTAGAGGACAACTATTGGAATACAGTGTTCATGTTTTTATTTTTTTTTAAAACTACACCAGTGCTCAGTATATTCTTCAACCAGTAGATGACAGTGTTTATAAGTTTGTAGCTGCATCTATAGTAAACTCTGTCTTTTTTTCTAAATAGTTTCCTGTTTCCTTGTAGTGAAGCAGAAAAGCACATGTGGACTGTACACTGTCTGTTCTGTATGCACATCAAAGGCAGACCCATGTTCATGAGGTGAGATGAATAGCAGCCTCAGCCGGACTCCAGCCAGGCCACGTCCCCAATGCGTTTCACTCCGCTCCTTGGAGCATAGCTCCCCTAGTGGTCTGATTATGTTAGTATTTATTTGCCAAAGCGGTACATTTTTTGCATAGAAATGTCTTTTTTTTATTGTAGGCCTGCAATTTTTTAGGAATAACTCACTGAAATCTGTCGGAACAAGAATCTAGTAAACATCCCGGGTATGATAAAATTTGATACACAAAACCATAAATTATAATTTAATAAATCATAAAAAATATAATAAATTTAACTCAATAATGTAATCAAACTAAAAACACTGAAATTTGAAATAGAGCACCAAGTTTGCACATCACTGGGCAAAGTTGCAAAATCATTTTCAGTGTCTGATGATGAATTTCCCCACGAATCATCACTCAATTCTGCAAGTGATTCTAATTTACTATTGCTGTTCTCTAGCTGGTCTAAAACCTCTTTTGACCTAAAGGGACGCTATTTTGGACGCCATGGACATTTCTCAGTTTCCAGGCAGAAAGAACAGTAAAAATGCAGGCAGGGCACAGAACAAAGCACTAGGGACAAAATGTATGTGAAATGGTTTGATACAGTAATGTTATGCTGTGTGATTTTAGTGTATTTAGTGAATGTCACTTTTTGACATTTTTAAATTTCCCGCCGGTTCCGTCCCCTGTACGTCCCAGGGAACGGAATCCGGAAGACAGATGCCGGCATAGGCCGGAGGAAATGGCCGGGGACGCTGCAGGAGGGACATCGTGGGAGCGGAGGACAAGGTAAGTGCAGAAGGGATCCCGGAGCAACACTGCAATGTATTAAAGAGTGTAGCTCAGGGTTACCGCTTGTGGTGCTGAAACTTTACCCCGAGCTACACTTGGGAATACCTCCAGGGAGGTTAATCATGGGAATGGTAGCATCCCCATAATTTAGCTCCAAGGGGTGGAGTGAAATGCGTTGGGGCCATGGTCTGCCTGCAGTCCGGGCTGAAGCTGCCTTTCATCTCACCTCATGCACATGGGTCTGCCATTGATGTGTGGCTTATGAATCTTTCTGACATTGCTGTAGCTTGGAGCTAGGACAAGCTATCCATCACTGCCAGCACTCAAAACAGTCTAGTTTGGACTTCACCTCCCTACCTGAGCAGCACCTAATTTTGTCTTTTTAGGTCACAGTTTGTTCTGCACGCCTATATACACAAAACCCTGAGCACTTATGAACTGATTGCTAAAAGTAGGGAGAGCTTCAAAAGGCCAGAGGTGGCCAGGTCACTGTAAGCGGCAGCAGCAAGGACTAATGGAGGTGAAAACCATGTGTCCTGTGATGTTGCAGAAGGTATTGCCTCATGCTGAATGACATGCAACACTTCACCTAGTGATGCAGCTCTGAATTAACCCATTACATGGAGACCGCTGAAAAAGGAGTGTAATTATGGCACCAAATAGTTCTAAATAAACCAAGTAGCTCCCTGTGCTCAGCCCACATCACCTCCTCATTGAATCTTCCAGGACTGGGTCACAGCTTTGGACGTGGAAAGCGCTCTGTGGCTAACACTGTACACAAAGATCTGGAATGTGCTACAAGCAGAGTCCAGTGTCTGGAGGTCACATTCCAGACAGGCTCCACAATGGTCTAGTCCTGGGTCCAATTACAGCCTTCAAAGATACAGTATTGCTGAGTATACACTAATCCAGATAGTTGCCATCTCAAACAGCATGTAGACAGAGTCTTGACTGAAGAAAAAAAATCATCTTGCACAAAAGGAAAAATGGCTAGTAAACTGGTTATACTTTTCTCAGGAGGGAAAAGAAGTCAACCCTCCTAGGACAATAACGACAAAAAAAAAAAAAAAAAGGGCATGTTTAGAGTGGGAGGTGTTATACCAGGCTGGTCACTGGGTTCCAAATCTCCTCTAGACAGCAGGATAACCTAAATGTCTCTAAGTCTTGCGTCCCTTGGTGATCATAATGCTATTTATGAGTACCTTAAAGTATTTCAAGTTTTGCTGTTAAATTTGAGAAAACACTACTACATATTTGTAATGTGTGCCCATTCACACTGCATCCCTAAAAAAAAAAAAATCTTACCTTTCAGAAATCGCTTTGTACGAGATTTTGGGCAGACTGCAAACTACTCTACTCATTAACATAATGCAGAAACCAAGCTTTTAGGACAATGTTCAAAACTAGTTTACAACTGATATCATCTAACAGCACAGTACATACATGGTTAATTAAGGCATGTCCCTAATGCTCTCCTTAAAGAAAAGGTTATCCCAGCATTTCATATTTCTGATATGTGCCAGTACCATGTACTTGTACTGAAAAGGTATTCTCTTTGTATTCATTCCTTTGTGTGAAATATCTGGCTATCCAAGAATATTTATAATTTCTTAACATATATACAAAAATGTTTCGTCTTTCATTATTATTTTAAACTGAATGGGTTGTTTTACTAGGTAAAGGTTCATATACACTTAAAGGATAAGTTCACCTTTGGGAACATGTTACACATTCAACCCGTTTTCAGGGTGCATGGTACCAATGATCTGCTAACTGCTGGTGCAATGCTTTACAGGCTCCTACAACCAAAATAATAAATGCACATTTTTTTACCTGCAAAAAAAATGCGCATTTGTTATTTTTGGTCAAAAGGTGAATTTATAGTTTAAACATTTTTAAACAATTTCAGTTTTGGAGGTTTGCAGAAAAGGCAGCAAATAAAACATAAGCAGTAACTTTTACAGCTTGACTCCAGGTTTTATGTTACCTTAAATAGCTTAGTTAGGGCCAAACTAGTGCCAAGGAACCATTTCCTTTGCTAGTTTCTCTGGACGCTGTCAGCGCTCCATAAACTGTATGTAGCATTGGCACATACAGTATGCAGAGCTGTGTTCCGGCAGTGGTAAGGTGATTTTCAGTACCCTTCCTGGATAAAAATCAAGTTGGGCTAAGCACTGCTCAGCCATTCACAGGAAGCTTTGTATTTTATCAATAAAGGTGCCCTCTGATTGGTTGGGGTGGAATTTATGACATAATCTGCCCATCTCTCCACTTCAACCATTCACAGGAGGCCTTGTATTCATTTCATTAATTCAAAAAAATGCAAGGCCTTCCGAGAATTGCTGGGCAGTACTCGATTTTGGTATGGCAGCACATGCTGCTGAAACACAATGCTATATACTGTAAGTAGCTGATGCTAGTTTATACAATGCTGAAGCAGCCACATTTCTTATTACCGGAAATAGTTTAATTAGGCCAGCAAGTTACACAAAATCTGGAGTTAGGCTTTAAAAATGTATATTTCTTTAAGTTATGCTATGTGAATTATTATATTATTATTATACAGGATTTATATAGCGCCAACAGTTTGCGCAGCACTTTACAATATTAAGGGAGACAGTACAATTACAATACACTTCAGTACAGAAGAAATATGAGGGCCCTGCCTGTGGAGCTTACAATCTAAAGGAAGGGGGAGATGATACAAAAGGTGCTAGCTGCGGGGGATGATCTGGCGGAGGTGATTCAAGTACAGTTCTTAGGTGGAGGTGGGGTAAGTTTTCCTGAAGATTGACATCTGCTGCAACCAATGGAAGCGCGGGTAGGGCAGTGAGCGCCCCCTACTTGGAACTGCAAAATCACATATTTATTCGTGATTATGCACAGAGCGGCCACCCTGTAGCAGTATATAGGGTGGTAGGCAATTGGTTAAGGGTTCATGCACATGGGGCTTGCAAAGGCATTTTAGATGCTTGGAGCAACTCCTCAGTGCTTTCAAGTACTTTGAGCGTACGTCACATATATTGTGCCATAAAAGTGAATTTCTTTATCTGGCCATGCTCTTGTGAACACCGGTGCTCCTTTTCACTGAAGTTTATTTGTGCAAGCATATCGAACATATGCTTGGCTAAGTGGTTAGTACTTCTGCGTGGCAGTACTAGGGTCCTTGGTTCAAAAACCCAACCTTGGCAGCACCTGCCTGGAGTTTGCATGTTCTCCCTGTGGTGCGTGGGTTTCCTCCGGGTACTCCAGTTTCCTCCCAAACTCCAAAGCCATGCTGGTAGGTTAATTGGATCCTGTCTAAATTGGCCCAAGTATATGTATGAATGAATGTGAGTTAGGGACCTTAGATTGTACGCTCCTTGAGAGTTAGGGACTGATGTGAATGTACAATATATACAGTTGTGTTCAAAATAATAGCAGACGTCACTAACCTGATCAATCACTGTTTTTGGTAGAAATGATATTTGTACGTGGCAAATAATTTACTAGCAGGTGCAGTAGAGTAATAGAAATTCAACAGACCCAACAGTCATGACATGCATGCTGCTGATTCTGTGTAATTGAATCACTAATTGAAAGGGGCATGTTCAAAATAATAGCAGTGTGGAGTTCTATTAGTGAGGTCATTCATTCTTTGAAAAACAGGTGGCAATTATTGCCCTTATTTAAGGAAGGAAGGCAGCAAATGTTGTACATGCTGGTTACAGTGCATTTCTCTCTGAAATTCTGAGGTAAATGGGTCGTTCCAGACATTGTTCAGAAGAACAGCATACCTTGTTTAAAAGTTGATTGGAGAGGGGAAAACATATAAAGAAGTGCAGAAAATGATAGGCTGCTCAGCTAAAATGATCGCAAATGCTTTAAAATGGCAACCAAAACCTGAAAGACGTGGAAGAAAGCGAAAAACTACCATTCAAATGGATAGTAGAATAGCCAAAATGGTAAGGACTCGGCCAACAATCAGCTCCAGGAAGATCAAAGAAGTTCTAAAGTTACCTGTGAGTACTGTTACAATTAGAAGACGCCTATGTGAAGCCAAGCTATCTGCAAGAAGCCCCCGCAAAGTCCCACTGTTGAAAAAAAGACGTGCTGAAGAGGTTACAATTTGCCAAAGAGCACATTGACTGGCCTAAAGAGAAATGGCGCAACATTTTGTGGACTGATGAAAGTAAGATTGTTCTTTTTGGGTCTAGTGCCCGGAGACAGTTTGTCAGATGACCCCCAAACACTGAATTCAAGCCACAGTACACTGAAGTCAGTGAAGCATGGTTGCACAAGAATCTTGATATGGGGATGTTTCTCATACTACGGTGTTGGGCCTATTTATTGCATATCAGGGATCATGGATCAGTTTGAATACATCAGAATACTTGAAGAGGTCATGCTGCCTTATGCTGAAGAGGAAATGCCCTTGAAATGGGTGTTCCAACAAGACAACGACCCCAAACACACCAGTAAACGTGCAACATCTTGGTTCCAGACCAACAAGATTGACGTTATGGAGTGGCCAGCCCAATCCCCGCATCTTAATCCAATAGAAAACTTGTGGGGTGACCTCAAAAATGCAGTTTCTGAGGCAAAACCAAGAAATAGAGAAGAACTGTGGAATGTAGTCCAATCATCCTGGGCTGGAATACCTGTTCACAGGTGCCAGAAGTTGGTTGACTCCATGGGGTTTATTTACTAAAGCTGGAGAGTGCAAACTCAGACTCACTTCTGCATAGAAACCAATCAGCTTCCAGGTTTCATTGCCAAAGCTTCATTGAACAAGCTGAGGTTAGAAGCGGATTGGTTTCTATGCAGAAGGGAGTCTGATTTTGGACTCTCCAGCTTTAGTAAATAAACCCCCATGCAACACAGATGTAAAGCAGTTCTCAGAAACCGTGGTTATACAACTAAATATTCATTAAGTGATTCAAAGGAAAGCAAAATCTTCAAACATTTTTCAGTTTATATAGTGAATGTTTGAGTTTGTAAAGAAGAATACAAACACTGCTATTTTTTTGAAGTCTAATATTCACTTTTCTTCACTTTTTTTTTAGAGGAACAACACAAATTTGATATATTTTTCTTCATGTTTTGATTTGGAATAGAATGTGTAGTGTTCCCAATGCATTTGTGTGTATGGAAATAAAAGCTATTCAAAGGATTTTGAGCTTTATTCACGGTTTTCAACACACGGCTATTATTTTGAACACAACTGTATGTAAAGCACTGCGTAAATTGACGGCGCTATATAAGTACCTGAAATAAATAATTTTCCTGAAAGTGGTGTTTCAGAAAATACTTCCAACGCACATGCACAGGGAAATGCCAATGCGAAGATGCATTGGCTTTCTACTGTATGTGAGTTTGGCCATGTACAGCAATTCACTTGTATGGTAAACTGTGCATGTCATGTGTGATTCCCCAGGCATGGGAAGCTAAGCCAGGCATTTAAAATGCCTGTGTAAGCCCCATGAGTGTGAACCCTAAAGGAAAAAAAATAAGGTTGCTGGGATTGAAAAGCACCTGAAAATCTTACTTACCTGGCTGCCTCTGCCTTCATTCATTTTTTATTTACAAAGAATAACTGATCTGTATACCTGTTCAGTTGAGGAAATCAAAGTATTTTGGCCACTGATCAGATGCCAGGCAACTAACATTTTTAGAGTGCCTATGTATACATCAACTTTAAAGTGTAAATCCACTTGGGAAAAAAAATAAATACAAAATATTATAACATATACAATTTGCTACACAAATTATATTGTACCGTATTTTCCGGCGTATAAGACGACTGGGCGTATAAGACGACCCCCCTACTTTTCCTGTTAAAATGTAGTGTTTGGGCTATACTCGCCGTATAAGACTACCCCTCTTCCAATGCACACCAGTGGGAAGAATCGTGCCCCATCATTAGTATCAGTGGGAGGAATAGTGCCCAGTCATTGGTGTCAGTGTGAGGAATAGCACCCCATCATTGGTGTCAGTGGGAGGAATAGCACCCCATCATTGGTGTCAGTGGAATAGTGTCCCATCATTGGTGTCAGTGGGAGGAATAGCACCCCATCATTGGTGTCAGTGGGAGGAATAGCACCCCATCATTGGTGTCAGTGGGAGGAATAGTGTCCCATCATTGGTGTCAGTGGGAGGAATAGCACCCCATCATTGGTGTCAGTGGGAGGAATAGCACCCCATCATTGGTGTCAGTGGGAGGAATAGTGTCCCATCATTGGTGTCAGTGGGAGGAATAGTGTCCCATCATTGGTGTCAGTGGGAGGAATAGCACCCCATCATTGGTGTCAGTGGGAGGAATAGTGCCCCATCATTGGTGTCAGTGTGAGGAATCGTGCCCCATCATTGGTGTCAGTGTGAGGAATCGTGCCCCATCATTGGTCAGTGGGAGGAATAGTGTCCCATCATTGGTGTCAGTGGGGGGTGGAATAGTGCCCCATCATTGGTGTCAGTGGGGGGGGGGGAATAGTGTCCCATCGTTGGTGTCAGTGGGGGGGGGGGGGGGGAAAGTGCCCCATCGTCGGTGTCAGTGGGAGAAATAATGCCCCATCATTGGTATCAGTGACACCAATGATGGGGCACTATTCCTCCCACTGACACTTGCTGACCCCTGTTCAGTATGGTGCTGCTGCAGCCAGTATATATGGTTGCAGCAGCACCTGTGCACGGCACACTTACCTTCACTTGATTTTCGCGGGGCCGCTCGGCTCTGCCTCCTCCCCGGTGATTGGCCGCCTGTGTGCCTTTCCTGAGCTACAGTTCTGGCGGCCAATCACAGGTGAGGAGGCGGAGCCGAGCAGCCGCACGAACATCCAGTGGCCGAACTGAAGGAAGGAGCAGCCGCGCTTCCTGGACCGGATCGTCGTGGGACCGGAGCCAGGTAAGAAACAGCAGCCCCTGCCCACCCCTGTACTTAGTTTCACTTCCGTTGGAAGGGGGGGGGCGGCGGCGGCACCGCACCGCCCCCCTAAAAAGTGTCAGCATGCCGTATACCGGCGTATAAGACGACCCCCGACTTTTGAGAAGATTTTCAAGGGTCAAAAAGTCGTCTTATACGCCGGAAAATACGGTAATTGAATGTTATTAATAATTACCTTTCCTTTTCAATCTGCAGCACTGTAATTTTCTGTAAATCGCAATGCAATATGGCAACCTGGAGGCATTCTCTACACAGGTGGTGTACAGAACGCCCCCAGACATGTAATTTCCTGCTTACTAATTTGCCCAGAAGTCTGCACTAAGATACAAGTAAGATTTTGTGGATCCCCTGCAACAAAAATGTAATTTTTGATGAGATACACTGAAAGGGAAATCATGTCTAAAAGGGATGCAGAGCTTGACAATTTCCTCATTAGAGCCCTGCAAGTGCAGCAGCTGATCAATAATTATGAAACCAATCCCAAACAGATTCACTTTCCACATGGACACAAACAGCTCTTTTTTCAGAATAACAAAAGTGAAGAAACTGCAATAGTTTGTTAAAATCTCTGCAATGTACATTGGTTACCCAGAGGGGAATGTTTTATTCCAAAAAAAAAAGTGGAGTTACTCTTTAACCACTTCATGTCCAGACACTTTCACCCCCTTCCTGTCCAGGCCAATTTTCAGCTTTCAGCGCTCTCACATTGTGAATGACAATTACTCAGGCATACGACCCTGTATCCAAATGAAATTATCATTTTTTTCAAACAAATAGAGCTTTCATTTGGTGGCATTTAATTACCACTGGGGTTTATATTTTTTGCTAGAAAAATGAAAAAAAGACTGAAAATTTTGAAAAAAAAACATGTTTTTCCTAGTTTTTGTTACTAAATTTTGTAAATAAATATACTTTCTTCATACATTTAGGCCAAAATCCATTGTGCTACATTTTTTTTGGTAGAAATAACCCAAATCAGTGTGTATTATTTAGTCTTTGTGAAAGTTATAGAGTCCACAGACCACGGTATATATATTTGAAAATGTATCAATCCTGATGTACTGACTACCTATATAATTTCTTGGGGCCCTAAAATTCCAGGACAGTACAAATACCCCCCAAATGACCCCTTTTTGGAAAGTAGACAGTCTGAGGTATTTAATGAGAGGCATGGGGAGTTTTTGGAAGTTGTCATTTTTTGCCAATTTTTGAGGGAAATTATGAAAGTAAACAAATTTTTTTTTCTCCCCACAAAGTTGTCATTTTAACAAGGTCTCTCACATGGCATAGACATACTTGCAATTACACCCCAAAACACATTCTGCTACTCTTGCCGAGTATGGCGATACCACGTGTGAAACTTTTAACAGCCTAGTCACATAGAAGGGCCCCACATCCAATAAGCACCCTTAGGCATTCTAGGGGCAAAAATTACACATCTAATTTCCTGGCTGTCTATCACAGTTTTGGAGGTCCTGGAGCACCAGGACAATTGAATTACCCACAAAATGACCCCATTTTGGAAAGCAAAACACCCCAAGGTATGTTTTAAGAGGCATGAGGAGTCCTCTGAAGTTTTCATTTTTTGCCCCAAATTTTTGGAAAATGTGAAAAGAATATGAAAATGTATTTTTGTTTAACGCAAAGTTGTCAATCTATGAGATATTTCTATTACACAGCATAGGCATACTTAAAATTACACCTCAAAACGCATTCTTTAACTCCTGCTGGATATGGCAATACTAAATGTGTAGACTTTTTTAGTCTGTCCACATAGGGGGGCTCCACATCCAATAAGCACCTGTTCGCGTTCTAAGGGCAAAAATTACACATCTAATTTCTTGGGCCACTTGTGTGGTGATCAGGGACACTGCTGGGCCACTTGTGTGGCGATCTGGGACACTGCTGGGCCACTTGTGTGGCCATCTGGGACACTGCTGGGCCACTTGTGTGGCCATCTGGGACACTGCTGGGCCACTGCAGCGATCAGGAACACTGCTGGGCCACTTGTGTGGCAATCAGGGACACTGCGGTGATCAGGGACACTGCTGGACCACTTGTGCGGCGATCAGGGACACTGCTGGACCACTTGTGCGGCGATCAGGGACACTGCTGGACCACTTGTGCGGCGATCAGGGACACTGCTGGGCCGCTGCGGCGATCAGGGACACTGCTGGGCCACTTGTGTGGCAATCAGGAACACTGCTGGGCCACTGCGGTGACCAGGGACACTGCGGCAATCAGGGAAACTGCTGGGCCACTTGTGTGGCGATCAGGAACACTGCTGGGCCACTTGTGAGGCAATCAGGGACACTGCAGCATTCAGGGACACTGCAGTGATCAGGGACACTGCTGGACCACTTGTGCGGCAATCAGGGACACTGCTGGGCCACTTGTGTGGCGATCAGAGACACTGCTTGGCCACTGTGGCGATCAGGGACACTGCTGGACCACTTGTGTGGCGATTAGAAACACTGCTTGGCCACTGTGGTGATTAGGGACACTGCGGCGATCAGGGACACTGCTGGGCCACTTGTGTGGCAATCAGGAAAACTGCTGGGCCACTATGTGGAAATCAGGGACACTGCTGGGCCACTTTTGGGGCAATCGGGGACACTGCTGGGCCACTTTTGGGGCAATCAGGGCCACTTGTGGGCCACAGACAAAACTCCGTGAGAGGAGAAGGCGGCGGAAGCCGCACTATGCTTTGTTTACATACATGTGTCCTTATTGGACACAACTGATCACATGGTATAGGACAGATTTCATTGGTCCTGTACCATGTCACGTGATCCGCCGCGTCCGTTGGACTCGGCGGTCATCGGGCTCGCAGTGCGCGCTCTAGGAGCCGAGCACGAGCCTCAGATGCAGGACGCCGTCCAGAAACGGCAACCCGCTCCTGGAGGTGTCCTGTCGTTCATAAACAGAGGCCGGACGGGAAGTGGTTAAGAAGGCGAGTTCAATTTTAAGTGATTATTGCTGTATATTGATATTGCTAACTCAATTCTGAAAACAATGATTTCCTGTTTTAACACTGGCTAAATCATTGAAATAGGCAAGCATACATTAGAATTCCAAATCTGCATACTTGTTCAGGTCTGTGGCTCAAAACAACAAGTGGATTAGTATGACAGCCTGGCAAACAGCATGCTCAGAAAAAAGGTGTCATCTATGGCAGCCTCTACCTTTCTAAGCTTTGCTTTTCTTTAAAAATACTCCCATTTTGAATTCTGCTGAGGTACACATACAAAAGGCATGAATCTTTCTGACAAGACAGAGAAAGTAAAAGACATTAAATCCTCCTCAGAAAGCATTTCTAGCTTTGTTTTCAGGTCAGCATCATGTTCAGCGATGTGTGGATACGCCTGCCAGGTTCCCTGATGTATGTGAAGTCATGTGTGGACAGGTGCAGAGGTTGTGCTCTTTTTGCTACTGGGAAAATGATCTACTGCTATACGAAAAGTCAGACATCAGTTTCTTCCATCAACAATTGCTGATCGGCAGATTAAGCAGGTTTCATAACTGCCACAGATATTCCAAATTGGCAAATTTCAGCTCTACATGAATGATATATGAACGATATGTTACAGCAAAGTAATGTAGCTTGAAAAAGTTGCAATCCCAGCAGCCCTGGTATGTTAGGCATGCATATTTTCGTTTGTGCAGGAGATTATACTGTGCTAAGCCTAAGAAGGCAATTTACCGTAAAAGGTTTAGTCATCATACTCTTTTCAGCAACTGCCTTAGTTGGCACACATGGCAGCAGCTTTGAGCAGTAAACCTAGAATCATTTATTGGCTTTAGGGTCACTTTCGTTTTTTCATGCTATTTTTAGCTATCAAGATACCATTTTAAATTTAGCACAAACATTCTTCATCAGTAAATATTATTATATTATTATACAGTATTTATAAAGCGCCAATAGTTCGCTCATTATGTACAGAACCTCCATTTTCATAAGCTAATTCCAGGTACCGCGTGTCCACATTTCATACAATACACATCAGTGTGATTCAGAATCAAGAAAAAAAATATGTACAAAAAAGGTGCAGTTATAGTTATATATTACTTTTTATTGTTTTGCATAAACCTTTAAACTAGTCATAACCATGGCAAATAAGACCCTACTCAAAGCGAGTAAAAAAATAAAATGAAATATGTAACAAAAAAAAAAAAAAACAGGTGTATTTAGTTTTATTTATTCACTATTTATTGCATCACAAACCTTTAAACTAGTCATGAACATGGCAACTAAAGCCTACTAAAAACAAGTAAAAATAAAACTAAACCTACAACCATTAAATGGAAAGTTTTAATCCTTGTATTTTGCTATATTCAAAATATTTAACAATGATTACTTACAGACTTACAGTTGTGCCAAAATAGATGCATAATATATTTGCTTGTTCATATGGAGCTAATGATAATTCCAAACTTTCAGAGCCCAATTCCTGTTCCCGTTGAGCCACTTAACACAACAGTTGTGGTCTAGAGTGTACACCTGCTCATTGCGGTTATTTACAGTCAAGTGCTTTATGAAAAGTCTGGGACTTGAAAGCCTGCTGGCTTCCAATAGTCTTTCTGATGCTGCATGGTAGTGGTCTTTACCTTTAGAAGTGTCCTCTTCCCTGCAGCAGGAAAACAAATTGGAGAAACAATAAGGGAAATGTATATGTACATACACACACAATCCACGTTATACAGACAGATGTCAAACAAAATGCTAACTATACAGAAGCAGGTTAATAAAAAGAAATGCAGTCAGGTAAAAGTTACTAGAAAACTTGCATATTCAATGAGCACTTTGAATTTGTTTTTCATTTGTGAACTGCCGAATGTGCTAAAGTTAAAGCATTTCCCAGCAGTTGTGTAAACTGCCAGTTAGAGCATGACCTGGAGGGGCCTATGTTTGATCACAGCACATTATACGAGGCTAGTTAACTGTCCACAACAAAGAGAAACAAGACGATTTACAAGATCAACCACATTTACAGGACCCAATTTCCCACAGGTCCCAATCCAGGCAGAAGTTTTTATTTTCGTATGCAGTGGGGCTGTGCCCGCACTGCATGGGTTAAATTGCTCATTTTGTCTAGGGCCGCAAGGAAAAGCTATACCTATCTGATCCTTCGGAAAACACTGCTCCTCCACATGCAGTGGTGGACTGTTCCTGCTGTCCGCACGTCCAGAGCCGGTCTGTGGGCGTGATGACGTCAGGAACAATCTATTCGCAACACCACCAGCATGCGGGAGAAGAGGGGTGGCAGGAGTGGTGGGGACTAGTCTTGCGCTTGGAGGATCATTGGATTAGGTAAGTATGTCTCTACTTGTTTTTGTCTTGGGGACTGCAGAGTGGTTAACCCATGCAGTGCAGGCACAGCCCCACTGCATGGGAAAATAAGAAAAATTACCCGGAGTTCTTCTTTAAATTGTAGCTTAATTCACCTATTCAATGCACTTACATTCCAAGCAAATCAGTAATATCTATTGTAAATGCAAAGAATGTACTGTATGTCTGAATCTGTTTTGATATCAGCATCTTGATATTCCCTTGCACAGTCAGAATAGCAGAAGGGGGGGGGGTCATTAATCTGAGCCAATCGGGTCGACGGCATGTACATTTGCGCAAAAGAACATTTATAAGGGAAACAGATAATCTCATCAATCTTCTGTTTCTGTTCTTTTTTCTGACAACCATAGGCTTGACAGTTTATAAATGTGTCAGTGTATGTTTGCCTTGTATTTTCCTTAAAAAAAAATAAAAATATTAAAAAATTTCCTTAAAAAAAAATAAAAGTCATTTTCTCAATTTGTCACTAGATTTATTATTCTCAGATTCTTGTGTTATATTCATTTTTATTACTTTTCCTTTTAACCCTTTTGCTGCCAGGTCTGTACATCGTATGGACCTGACAGCAGGTGGGTTTATACACAATCCGATGGCTGCAACTGAAATTGCTTCCACAGCCCCCGGTAACTGTGTCCAAACCCCCCACCGCGAGTGGAGCGCGCTCCCACCATGTATTGAGAGCTTTGCTTGCCCATCTGCAGGCCTGGGGCTTGCATGGTGGGTGACGGTGGGTGGAGGGGAAAGACCATATGCTCTCCTCCCCTTCTTACTGTGACCCGGAAGGCAATGTGTATGACATCACTTCCGGGTCACCGCTGTCACTTTCCCCGACTAGAATAGCAGGGGAGAAATGTATTGTGATGTAATATGCATTGCAATACATCCAGTGGAGCCCAGAGGAATCTTGCAGGGTCTCATTAAAGAGAACCTGTCACCTAAAAAATCATCACGTAGGGAACCTTGTGAAAAAAAAAAGTTAAAGGCTAAGTTCACCTTTTAGACAAAAATAATAAATGCACATTTCTTTGCAGGTAAAAAACTATGCATTTATTATTTTTTTCCAAAGGAGCCTGGAAATCATTGCACTGATCACTGATGCCATGCAGGTCTCCTGCAGATCTGTCAGAATATCTGCTTGCCGTACGGGATTTACGAGCAAGCAGATATTCTTACAGGAAGCTTCAATGAACTACCACAGCGCTATGGTAGTTCAATGAAGACTATAGGCTGACAGCCACTAAGCTGACCAGCTTCTGTTGAACGGTCAACATGTAAGACAAGATGGACCGCTACAGTATTTGCAAATTATACTACATGCTTTATAGAAACGAGCTACTGTAATCACCACATATAGCAATTTGCTTGTTTACTTTGGTAATACTTTTTTTTATTTTTATAATGTAATGAGAAAGGCCTTTTGATATTTAAGTGTTCTTGCATGGCAAGACCGCTTACTGTTATCTCACATATATATTCTTATTATTATAGCCAAATTTACTACCCTAACTCCTCCCACAGTTTTTACACTACATAGACAGTAATATACTGAAACATGCGGATTGTTCCGGATTGGTGTGCTATTACTTTGTGGAACGTTTCGCCAAATGGGTAACGAAATATCAGCGTTTTTGTGGTGAAATTGGTCCCATAGGAATGAAAGGTGGAATGTTCAAAACTGGGAGTTGGGAGCTGACAAAAGCTAGAGTGTGAACTGAAAAATCAGGACGTGATTTCTAAACTGCCATCACTCCCTCATTTTCAAGCCCACCTACACAAATCTTATATCAAAACGTTCAGCTTTCCCTCCCTGCTGCCACTAAAAATGTCCACGGCTAAGCCATAGTCCTGATAGTTTTCACAATATGACCATTTGTTTTCAACTCACGCCGCCCATTGACATTCATTGAAACTCCACTCTAGCCACCTCAAATTTGAAGGGCAATTTCTAAAAACTGCGACTGTGCCTTCATTTTTAATATTTCAGAGACATACTATGCATCAAAATGTAGGTCTGGGTCTTGTGATTCTCACAATATAAAGCTCTTTGGTGTAGGATTTATAATTTTTAAACTACAACCCTTTGAAGATGGCCACCGTCAGTGAAGTGAGCAAGTTGGAGCAGTTTGTTTTTAACCGCTCTTCTCTGCCCTTGCTGTAGAGTGAGTTGCCATTGGAACCCAGGTGTGTGAGCAGGCAGCAGAGTGACAAAAGCTAGAGTGCGAGTTGTAGACTACTGGTGGAGGCAACAACACTTCACACAATTTCCCCAGAAATTGTAGCTTTTCTAGTTTACATTCATAATTGTTGCTGGATTTTTAAACAAAATACAATGTCAATCACAAGAAAAAAATAGGACTTTGAAGTACCTGTAAATTCCATATCTTGACATATTCCTTCAGGTGGTTGGACACTGGCAAAAGCTTTGCCCATATAACTCCACCCACTCTGAGGCGCTCCAGTTTTTTTTTAGCAAGCAGGAAGGAGATCACAGAAGAAGAGGGAAGGGAGCCGTTTCCTGTATTCCTAGATATGGAGTTTATAGGCACAACAAAATGTTTATGATCACAATTGTAGAGTACAGGACAAGGAGTTGATTCTTAAATTGTAGGACATCACCAAGCAATAAATTGAGGGGTAGGCAACAAAACAGACAAAACTGGCCATAGAAGAACAAGAAAGGTCAATGAACCTGAACAGGTACACTACAGCAGAGGCACCGTTTAGCCAAAGCAGAGATCAGCAGAGGCTTAAACATAAAACTGCCAAAAAATGGAAACACATACACACAGATCCATAGCTCCACTCAAGACTGGTCTCTCCTGCCCATGGACAACTTGGGTGCCAGCCATCACAGTTCGTCTCCGCTTTTCACCGAAAATAGGAAAAAAAAATCAGCTGCACTCCAATTAGCTCTTTTTGTGGTATTTTTAAGAATCAATAAGTTGATTGCATACAGTGATGTGTCCAACCCAAAACCAGCCTTCCTTGACATGTTTTACCACTCCTGCTTTGCTTACAAAGATAGGGGAATACATAACAGGCTGCCATATAGGACAGTCCTGACCCTACCCATAAGGCAAATCATAAGTGTTTGACATACATTCAAGGCAGGACATAGGAAGAATAACATTCCCAGATAAGTTGCAACATGTGAACTGGGAACAATTTCTAGGATGGGATTCTCTATCACACTGGGTGAGAACAACCTCACATAACAGATTACCAAATATGGGGGGAGCAATCTGCATACTCCTGATAAAGAACCTAGAGGTTGGAATGTGCCTCTTTGGTGAATATCAGGGAATTAGAGTTACTCAGAGATCTCTGTGTGAAAGACAGTAGAGCAGTCACATGATTTAAGAGGTTTGGTTAGCATGGAAATGTTAGGGTAGCCAACACAGACTGTATATAGCAGGGAAACAAGCAGATAAGGTGGTGGTGGGGGTACTGAGAACCTGAGCGATGTGACCTATTTCAATAGCAGGTTGGTGAAAAAAAAATGTATTGGTCAAAGTCAGTTCTTTTAAAGAGGTGCAAGCAGATGGACTTATCAGCTTCTAAAACAGGCAACCTTGTGATCCTTGACCCTGACACAGGGAGGGGGGCGTATAAAAACTCAGGACAGAGTCTGAGGGTTATAACCAGAGAGATCTTGTGGTTTGTATAACTCTCTAAGCTCCACATGTAGTGAAGAATGGAGTTCCAGTGACCTTGAGTGGAGAAGCCAGGCAGTGGCTGTCCTGAAGAAGTAAGCCAGCAGCAGCTAAGGGAAATTTTCATGAAGATGCAACCAAACAGTGCCAATGACAGCATGTTCATGAACATATACATTCAACAAACAGCAGTTAGAAAAAGTCAATTGTCCTTAAAAGTTCATCAAAATGTTCTCACAATGGTCTTCACCAAATAAAATGAGATGAATCAGAATAAAGTGAAAAATAAGATGCATCCTGTCTCTGTTTCTCCTTTCTTTCACAAGTTCCAATGTGCTGATATTTTGTGGCTTAAGGGATTTTTTAGCCATAGCAGGCTGAAATTTTCGAGCTCAAGGTATTCTTTAGTTTTCGTGCACTGACATTTTGGGGATATGTTCATGAACAAGATGTTCCCGGTTGACAAAATGATGTGCTGAAGGGAATGTAAATAATAATATGAAGGATCAGACCCAGATATCCTCAGCAAAATAAACTCGGGGGAGGAGCTCAAAAAAGGTGTGGTGTCACTGGCATTTGGAAGCAAGAGCATAAGTGCAAGAGCATCATGACCTCTTTCAGAAAGATTAGGATCATCTATATGCAGATAACGTTCACTATTGGTTTATTCAGTCCAGTTTTCCATGGTATGGGCAAATCGACAGGTGGCAATAGCCGGCTACAGGGTTGGACTGGCCAAGGCAAAGGAGGGCTTCAGAAGTTTCCAAATGCCTGTCAACGGAATCCTTCAAGGAATGAATGCCATCAATGGAAACAGTAGAACGATCAGGTCCAGAGCAGACACAGTCAATTTTTTTTAAAAAACTCCTTTTCCATAGGCACAGGGTATCTAAAGAAAAAATGTGTTATTACCTGATAACTCCTTTTCCAAGCAAAACCACCCACACATAAAATGAGAACCTTAGGGCGGGAATCTTACTGTCCTGGAGGATTCCTGGAAAAGGAGCTATCAGGTAATGACTTGTTTTTCCCCCAAGTCATCCTCCAGGATGGTCACATGAGAAGACTACAGAGTTGTATATTTTGGGAGGCTATAAAGCCAAAGGAAAAAAAAAAAAACTTTAGGGCTCATGTAGACTTGATTCGACTTCAACACACATTAAAAATGCCCATTGCTTCAACATTTATTTTTGATGCTTCTGCAATGCTTCGGTGGTACTTCATTGATGCTTCGGTGGTGTTTTTTTAAAGCCTTAATGAAGCTTGGCAGATTGTCCCGTGTGTGTTGACATCTCATAGCTGCAATATTTCGTAAACAAAGCAAAGCTAAAGCTAATTAAAATACTCCCAAATGCTGTAGGTGCTGTAAGCGACCTTTATAACAGAGTTCTATGGAGGCTTTGAAGATGCTTTGAAGCACCACTAAAGCGACATGGGGTATAATTTTTGAAGCAAAGCAAACCAAACGTATTGTGTAAACAGGACTGTAAGCTAACCATTTTATTTAGTGACAAGTGCTGTGACTAGTGTTTGTAGAAAAGCTGTACCAACAGCATGATCATAAACACAGAGGGTTGGCATCTGTGTCCCTGAATGGACTCTAACAAATGAGTTTTACAGTGAGTGCACACCTATTCAGAGACTGTTAGGATGTCCAGAAGCAGTCCAACTGAGGGGAGGGCAACAGCAACAAAACACGAACAGGCCCATACACACACAAAAAAAACCAACAAAACAAAAAAAACACAGAAATGGGGATTGCCTGTAGTTCAAAAAAACACACGCAGAACCTTACACCTGAAGATGACATCAGAATAGACCTGAACATCCACCTTGAACAACTTCACAGAATGTGTCAATAGAAGACCAGGTGGCAGCCTTGCAAATAAGGGAAACGATTTCTTGCTACAGAAAAGCCCAAGAAGTGCTGACAGATCCAGTGGCAAGCTCCTTGAAAGTAAAGGGTGCAACCCAATCCTTAAGACCACAAGCCTGGATGAAGGTCTGTCTGCGCAACAGAGAAAAGATGGAGTGGTAAGTAGGTTCCCTTTTACAGGCACCATCAGAAATGTCAAAGGGAGAGTCAGCCTTTTTTAATGGAAGCAGTGGCTGTGAAATGACACACACATCATGAGCTAAATCCAAACAATGGGGACAGAACGCTTTCTGATGAACTGGAGCTGGACAAAGGGACAGGACAATGTCCTGGTTGAAATAAAAGGCCAAAATTATTTTAGGAAGTTCTAGAACCTACATACACTAGTCCCTCAGAGGCAATGGCAACAAGAAACACAACTGCAAGTAGAAAAGGAAAAATCCCTGATTGGTTCAAATGGCAGTTTCTGAAAACCTGAGAAAACAAAATTAAGATTCTACAGAGTCATTGGGGAGTCATATGGCATACACAAAAAAGTCTTGACCAAGAAATGGGAAGACAATATCCTCTGAAACTAGAGGCCAGAGCGTTGATGGTGCTAAGGGTCAAATGCTGGTCCAGGTCCATTTGTAAAAAAGCCAGGATTTAACCTGAGCTGGGTTGGAGCTAGGAGGATTACTGGAATGCTCTCCATCTCATTCCTGCAGCAGACAAGGAAGGAATTTCAGGGGAGGAAAAGGTGTAAATCAGGGTATAATGATCCCACACAGCCACCAGAGCAGTGAAAAGCAAGTTGTGTCAACTCTGGAGAAGAACTGGAAAAATGGGACCGCCCTGAAGGGGACAACTATCTGCCCCAAGACTCTTATGCAGAACCAAAGGTTCAGGTAACTCCTGGACTAGAGAGTTTGAGTCTAGAAGCTGAGATTTTGAATTTTCTTCTAGGAAAGGAAACTTGAGCTTTTGCTGTGTCTATTATAAAATACCCAAATATTCTAAGGACATTATTGGTTCAAAGCTGAGATCCCAAGGAAGCACAGGATGCTGCAAGGAAGGCTTAATAAGATACATCTAGTAGGTAGATTTTTTTTTTTTTTTAATACCAGGAAGAATGAAGCCAGAGGCCTTTGAAAAAGAATGGATAAAACTGAGACCTGACCTTTTAAGAGCAGTTAAGGCAAATTTCTGGTCAAGACCTAATTGTAGGAAGGCCAGAATGCGAGGTACAGAGTAATCTCTTGGATTGACGTGCCAATGTTCACAAGAAAAGCACCTGGAAATCCTTTACCGAGGTGGAATCACAGACTTAAAAACCCCTTTATCCTTTAACACCTGGGTTTATACAGCCATCATGTTAAAGCCAGAGACTGAGAAGCCTGATGGAATTAAGGGCATTGAGCTACCAGATTTAGTCTGTTGGAAAAAGCCCAGGGGTTGGCTGATTGAAATGCGAGTATATCTGAATGACAGGTTCTTCTGGGCCATTTTTGTGCACTTAAAATCACTGTCCTCTACTCTTGCGCTATCTTTTTGAACACACTGGATGAAAGGTGTAAATTAGCCTAAACTGAGACCAGGGAATTATCAAGCCATCTGAGGCTAGAGCTAGAGGATCATTGATTCTGGAAACAAACAGAGGTAGTCTGTTGTTGAATCTGGAATCCCCTATTTTTGGCATGTTAGATTGAAGACATCTGGATGAAAAGCATACTTCCTTTGATCCAGGCAATGGTGGCTGAGATAATCCACTTTCCAGTTGTCTGCTCCTGGTATGTGGACCGCAGAGATCGCTGGACAGTAGGTTTTTGTCCAAGAAATGATCTGGTTCACTTCATTCAAGGCCGTCACACTTCTGGCACCCCCTTGATGAATGCTGTAGGAAACTGCTGTGCCTGACTGCACCCATGACTGGTTGCCCCTTTAAAAAGGGGGTCAAGGGCTGCAGTGCCAACTTGATTTCTCTAGGCTCCAAGATGATGATGGGAAAACTTGGCCTTCCTCAATGACTATGTCCCTTGGACTTTTAAGGATTAAAACACTCCGCTTCTCACTAGCTTGAGAAACATGCATCTGTTATGATATCTCTTCACTGATAGGGTTGGGGTGTTAGTTCCTGTCCAAGAGATGATCTGGTTCACTTCATTCAAGGCAGTCAGACTCCTGGTACCCCCTTGATGAAAGCTGTAGGAAACTGCTGTGGCACTGCCTGACTGCACCCATGACTGGGTGCCCATTAAAAGGGGGGTCAAGGCTGCACTGCCAACTTGACTGCTCTGAGCTCTAAGATGTTGATGGGAAAACTTGGCCTTCCTCAATGACCATGTCCCTTGGACTGTTAGGGATTGAAACACTCCAATGTGACTAGCTTGAGAAACTTGCATCTGTTATGATATCTCTTCATTGATAGGGTCGGGGGATGTGATCCACCAAGATAAGATTCCTTTCCTGAGAACATAGGTGCATTGGCAAATCAAGAGAAGGTGCCAGTCTCCTGATGTCATCTGTGACAAAATGCGTAGAGTGGGGCAGGGGCGGACTGACAACTCATGGGGCCCCCGGGCAATAGGGGATCATGGGGCTCCTCTGTCCTTGCCCAAACTCAAAAAAGCCTATGAAAAAAGGTACCAGAGGCATTTCATGGGGCCCCCTACTGACCTCAGGCCCTGACCAAATGGTCAGTCCGCCCCTGGAGTGGGGCCACAACATGACATCATCATGTACAGTTATCAGTGGTTGGCTGGCTTGGATTCATCTGCCTGTTTGAAGTATACTGAGCAGTACCGGGAATGTTACTTTGTAAGTGCACACTTTATTACTTTTAATAAAGCAGATTATTTTCAACATATTACACCATGAAAAGTTTATTTTGATCCATTTTGGGCAATCCCTTACCTGTAAATTGGAGTGGATTACAGATTGAATTGAAGGCATTATCCTGATGAGTTCTTCAGACCATTTTATGGTCATAGTGATCTGGTAAGAGACTTTGGGGTTGAATTATTAAAACAGGAGAATGCAAACTCTGGTGCAGCTCTGCATAGAAACCAATCAGCTTCTGTTTTTTTTTTGCCAAAGCCTAACTGAATATAAGGATAAAAGTGGATTGGCTACTATACACAGATGCACCAGACTTTGCACTCTCCAGTTTTAGTAAATCAACCCCTTTGTGGTGTTGGGAACAAGAGTGGAAGATTTCTGACAATCACCAATGGCACAGTGTGGTGTTAAACAGTTCACCTTTGAATGTGTTTATTTGAAATAACCACCTATTGGGCACTATTCACTTTATGGTTACAACTGAAAATGCACAAACATCGCCTGGTGTATGGGCGATCTGCACTAAAGAATGGTGTGTTTTGTCATATTAAAGGAAATGTTTTTGAAGGATATTGTGTGCTTATTATTCACTATATAATCACCAATTGTTTTACAGTGTGACAGGTTGTAGGATATACACTGCTCAAAAAAATTAAAGGAACACTTTTTAATCAGAATATAGCATCAAGTCAATTAAACTCCTGGGCTATTGATCTGGTCAGTTGCGTTAACTAGCAGAGGGGGTTGTTAATATATTTCAGCTGCTATGGTGTTAATTAAATTAACAACAGGTGCACTAGATGGCTTTACAGGTGGAGGCCACTGACACTTTTTTCCCTACTCATCTTTTCTGACCGTTTTTCACTAGTTTTTCATTTTGTTAGGGTCAGTATCCCTACTGCTAGCATGAGGCAATACTTGGACCCTACATACAACTCCTCCTATTTATGCGATTTTGCGCACCCGTGCCGCCCTGTAGCAGTATATCTGCTATAGAGCAGTCGGGAAGCGGTTAATCACCCAAGTATATTAAGGACTATATCTATCTATCTATATATATATATATATATATGGACCTCATTGGCGGTGTTTTTAATCTCATTTAATTTATATCATTGCTTGTGTACACGTCCTCTACCACTTTTTTGCGCCAGAATTTTATCTGAATGAATACTGCTGTTGGGCTTTGGAACCGTGAACAGGATTGAGTAAAAGCCTTTGAACCCATCTTGTGGCAGCACTAGCACAATGGCCATCCAAGGACAAGAGGCGGTTTAGCCCTGGTTCACACTGGATCCGACTTTGAAATTGTGCGACTTCACTTGAAGTCACATGATTTTGAAGTCACATGATTTCAAAGTTGCATGTCAGTGCCACTTCAGGTGCGACTTGATAGACATCTGTGCGACTTAAAGCATAGAAAGAGCTGTCCCTGTATGCTTAAAGGGTCCAGTTTGTGAGATCTGGAGTGCCTTTCCTGTGTGTGTGTACCAGTGCAGCCCCCTGCCCCTGACCAGATCCCCGATGACCACCAGTGTTCTTCCCAGATATTATCACATGAGCATTAATATTGCGCTTCCGGTGAGTGCAAGCACACCTCATTTTATATCACAAGAAGTCACGGGTATGGAAGTCGGATCCACTGATTCACCACCTTTATTGGACTCTCTCTCTCTCAATATATATATATATATATATATATATATACATACATACATACATAGATAGATATCCTGGAGTGTTATCTATTGCATTAGAGCATCCTTTAAAGTGATCACTATATATAGTTCACCAGTATTTATTTTACTTGATTGGCTCATCCATTCACAATTTTTCTGGACTACAGATTTATAAGGATACCTTAGAGTGTCATCTGTTCCATTTTATGTTTTTTTTACGATGATCACTGGTTATTTATTTCACTAATGTATATTTTTTATCTGTTTGACTCATCCACTCAAGATTTTACTTGTCACCTAGTTGGCGACATCTCGTTTTCACTCATTTAGCGCATTCATTTGTGCCTTTATGCACATGTCACTTTCTTATTTATAGCGCTGCATTTTTCATTTACATTTTGTCTGCGGATACAGGGGTTCATCCTTTATGCTAGCAGCTTATTTGGTTTATCTTGAGCGCTCGCCTATTATACCTTTTAAGTTGCACCTGAAATCGCCAAAAAAATTGTGCAGGAACTACTGTAAAAATTGGTGTGACTGACTCCATGGGAGTTGAACAATTTTGAATGGTTCCATTATGGAAAATAGGGTGCAACTTGTCATGCGATTTGAAACTGTCAAACTGCATGACAAGCTGCACTGGTGTGAACCAGGGCTTAGGGCATTTTTCAAATCTAATTGTCCTTCAGTAGACTTTGGTTGATCTGGAATCCCTCTGAAACCGCAGACTGAACCTGTAATAAACGCGGTGGCCGACCCCTGCCCTTCTCACCAACTCGTGACAAAGGACCAGCCAATCTCACACCGCACTGTCACTTGTGTAACAATGCCACCCTCAGCTGCACCCTGCACAGAGATTTTCCAGCTCGTGGGACCACAATCTATGTGCCAGCAGCCTGAGGGCGATTGTTAAACTGTTTCTATAGTCCTTAATTGCAATTTACGAATTCCTGCCTTTTGAAGAGACGCTACTGTTGGTTTAAACCTCTGTATAACCAGCCTGCGGATCGTTTTATACAGACGATTATGTCAATCATTATAGTGCTATAACTGATAACGCGAGTTTCCTCTTTCTCTGTACAAAAAGGAGGTGGTGGAGGTGTAAAAGGGGTTAATTGCGTAATTAACCTGACCCAGTAACAATCACGCCGGTCGCAGGTACATAGTTTGTAGTCCATTAGCTGGAAAATCTTTGTGCAGGGTGCGGCTGGGCGTGGTATTGTTACACACATCACATCGCGGTTTGGATCGGCCAGTCCTTCGGTCACGAGTTTGGTGAGAAGGTCTGGGGTCTGACGCCGCGATCGTGACAGTGGGGGCACCCCTTCATTGTGAAGAAGGGTTTAGGAAAGGCTTGGTGGCCTTAGAAGGCAAAGCCTTGTGGAAAAGAAAGGCTGAACTTGGTGAGAGCAGACGTGCTCTGAATTTGCTTGATGCTCCTGAGGAAGGTGGTTATGGAACCTTCTGCTGTGAAAATTAAACAGACTTCTTCCTTGGAAAGACATATATGCAGGCAGTTTCAGCTGTCCAAGCTTTCAGTCATAATATTCTGCACATAAAAAGGTGATTAGAGACATTCTGGCAGTTTGTCTCATGTTCTCGAAGGCATTTATACAGAAAAGCAAGGAAAAAAAGGCAGTTGCTGTAACTGCTACATTAACAGCATGATCCTCAAATAAAAGGTCAAGTTGGTCAGGTTCTGCAGAATCTTTGAAAGAAGAAACAACTTCAATAGAAACAGTGAGATCTTTGTTTAACCGCTTAAATACTGGGCACTTTCACCCCCTTCCTATCCAGGTCAATTTTCAGCTTTCGGTACATTTTGAATGAAAACTGTGTGGTCATGCTACACTGCACCCAAATAAAATGTTATAATTTTTTTTTTAGATAGATAAGAGCTTTATTTTGGTGGTATTTAATCACCACTGTTTTTTTTTTTGCTAAACAAACTGACGTATGCTGATGAGGCTGCACTGATGAGGCAGCAGTAATGGGCACTGATGAGGCTGCATTGATATTCTGCACTGATATGCTACACTGATGATCAGTGCCCTGATTATCAGTGTTTCTCTTGTCACAGGAAAGCCGGTTATCGGCTTACTTTTCCTCAGACAGTGACAGCGCTGTGGAAAGGAAATGGCGATAACCAGCATTTGATTACATGTGACCAACTGTAATTGGACACATCTGATCACACGGTAAACAACAAACATCACTAGCTCTTTATGCAGATCACTGATGTGCTGTGTCATTGCTGTGCTGTGTGGGGGCGGCATGAGCAGCGTGACCAGGAGGACATCATATGATGTCCATCCGGAGGGAGGAAAGGCTCTCCTGGCCGTCAATCTGCTACTGGCCCAGGCAGGAAACAGTTAAGACAGACACGGCAGGAGCAAATACATAAATGTCCCACATAGCATTGTAAACTCTTTTTCCACTAGCGTTAAGTAAAGATTTTGAGGGGGAATGAAAATTCCTTCAGAAGTGACCCAGTTGTTGGACTGCACATTCTATCTATTCATTAACCGAGAATGTTTTTCAGGGTTTTGCAGATCTCTTTGTACTCAAAGGGGCATGGCAAGAGGTAAGAAAATGAGCTTTCCCATCTGTGGCCAACTTAAAAATGAAAATAGGCATCCTAATTTACTGACTCTCTCTAAAATCTTTTTTCTGCCCCAGTGGGAACTATTTGAACTCTCAACTACGTTTACCAATACAGTCTGTATCACCACTTTATTATGATGATGTGTATGTGCACACGAATGTTTCTTGGTAATCTTACTCTTTCATTGGGTTACTCAAGTGTCTTTTTGCTGTTGTGATTTGTGCTATGTAAAACTCAATAAACACATTGAACAAGGAAGAAAGTGAGCATTTGCAGCCAAAGGTAATCTTTTCAATGCTAGAAAGCATGTTGTGTGAAGCTCCTTCTGCAATATAGTGACAATCTGGGGGAGAAAAAATATTCTGCAGCTTCCTCCAATACTGCCTTAATTTAACTCTTTATTTCCTCCTGTGTCCTCCAGGACAGGCATATCACGATCCGACGAAACAGAAGGCATTTTGGGGCCTGGACGGATGTAAAAGCCTCTGCTTTAGTCAAAAAGGCTACTTGTTTCATGCCTGAAATAGAGCTAGAAGCAGATGCAGAGACTGGTGTTACAGCTGGTTCTTGCTCCAGGTGCAAAAGATGCATTGTATTCTGAAGCCGATTATTGTCCAGGCCTTCAGCAGTGTGAATGTTTGCCTACAATTTTGTATTGACTCCCTTTTGCCTGGACTGTGTCAAAAGTTACAAGTGAGGGTATTTTCCTGTGGGGTACACACGGAATAGTGTGCGGAGTATAGGGTAAGTGTGTCTGTAAGGAGTACATGGTAACCCAGGTGTAAACCACTCCTATAACAAATCCTCATTGCAAAAGGTCAGGAGGAAGCTCCTGAGCACCTTATAAGGACTCTGCGCGGAAGTAGCGTTAAAGAATGCGACCAGTGGTGTGATGCAACACCTGGTCATCCACCTAAGACAGAGATCTGAGTGGTTGAACGTTTGCACTAAGTTTGAAAACTTTACAATGTGAGGGGAATACAAGGTGACCCTGCCTTACCTGTCCACGTTGCTGGACTGTAAATACAGTCCATGCTTCATCCACCATGGTGGGAATACCCCTGAAGGAGTTTGCAGGGACTGGGATCCATTGCGATTGACCACAGTCCAGTATGGCACCCTGCGGCTAACTCAACGTATTGCACCAAGTTCCGAGGTGAGCACCCGCATAGGATCCAGGGCCCAAAGCAACATTACAGACCATCTCAACAGAGTGGGGTCAAGGTACAGCTCCCAAGGTTATACGGAGGTTGCATTGATCTGGATATGCAGTGTCTAGGCTGGCATTAGAAGACAGTGAGGCTTGAAGATTTAAAAAAAAAAAAAAAAAAAGATATGGGTGATTTTTTTCAGCAAAGCAGAAAAGGTACATCACCCTCAGATACGAACATAAAACTGAGGACTCATGAAATGACGTAGCGCTAAAGAGAAAGGGGGCATTTCCTTTAAAGCAGAACTTCCAGGCACTGTAGGCATCTGAGGATCCTGAAATGTACAAGGATTGCCACAACTGAGGGAGCTCCAATGTGCACATAGAGCCCACAGTTGGTTCGCCTTCCTACTGTTCATTTACACAGGACACAAAGGATGGCAAAGAGGGAGGTGGTTCAGACCATTCAAGTGGTGGCTGTTTACATATTAGAGGACTCCAGGCTTTGGTGATCTTGGGTTGCTCTGGAAGAAATCTGTGAATGCCTTCAAGCACCTGATTGTGCCTGCTTTATGGAACTGGGGCCACTATACCAGCTAAGGGAAGCCAACAGGTTCACATTAAGCAAACTACAAATCCTAAACTGCCAAGCATTTATAGCTAAAATCTCATCAACCAGTGAACATAATCAATGGTGTTTGGCTATAAACAACCTTTGCCAGTTGTGCTCTATTATAAGTCATATACCCAACCCAATCTTGTCACTATAGAAATTAGACATGTTATTGTCTACCAAATAACCAGACCTGAAGAGCTAATAATTAACAGACTAGGCAGCAATAAATCTGGTTGTCCATAAAGATAAGGTAAGAGGATTACAAGCATATACGTAAAACATTTTTTTTAACTTACGAGATTTTTCTTAAAATAATCTGCAGATTTTGGCCGCATCCACCTGGTAGCTGAATGATGCTAGAATTCGATACCATGAAACGTTCAATTGTTAATAGCATCTCTATTGCTGACATAAAAGAGGGAATGTAAAGGATTGTATTATTCACGTGTTCATCCAAGAGAGGGTAGAAACCCAATGATAAAGCACCTAAGCAAAAACATCAAAAAGTTATTGTTAGAATATTTTACACAAAAAAAACACATTCACTGTTAATTATTCTTGCTATAGTATTATGTGATATTGCCTCGAAGTCAGCCAAATGGTTTGTCCATTCCACATGTAACTCATTCAAGGCTGGTTTGAAGCAGATAATTAGAAACTTACTGCAGTATCCTATCAAATGCTGGCACTCATCTCCCACACTATAAATACAGTACCAAAGCAGGAAAGTGCTGCTGATAACCGGCAACTGCATTTTCTTGGTGATCTGTTGTGTCATTGGACACAGCTGATCACGTGGTAAAACGCCACTGTGATTGACCTTTTACTTAATTAATTTCAAATTACTACACTATGAGTGGTGTTCTTTTCATATTCTTCATCTGATTACTGGATGGGAGTCTTTTTCAAGGCCTGTAAAGATCTTATGAGAGGAAGGCTGAATTTTATGTTGGGGAGGATTGCCAGCTTCATCAGCTGCACTGTTCATCCCTCATTTTGGGCTGCGTTTATTGACCGGTGTGTTTCGGTCAGAACGTCCAGTAAGGGGCTTATCCATTCGGATGCTTTGGTGATGGTGGACCTTATGAACTCCGCTCTGGGCAATTTAACAAAAATCTTTTTGAACATTTGGACTTTATGATTTATTTTGTTACAAATTAGCGCTGCATTTTTTTTTTGTTTATTTATATCGCCTTTTGTGTGAGCAACTTTTTTGATTTTTATCTAAAAATAATATATTTTTTTTTAGTTATTTTGTGTATTAATGTAAGCGCGGGTTTGTTTCTACGTGATCAGCTGTGTCTGTAGGACACAGCGATCACGGAGATTGCTGGGTGCCCGCCCCTGGGAGGGCACGTTCTGGGAGGATGTCATATAACTCCCTTCCAGAACTGGGTAACCGCGCTGTAGCTGTCATTCGGCTATAGCGTGGTTTCCAAGTGGTTAATTAAAGGATGATTTAAAAGGAAAAAAAAAATCAGGCCACCTAAAATTGATACTTCACTTATAGATAGGATCAAATGTGCTAACTCACCTACTGCCTTTTAATATTTTCTGGTTAGCTATCCACTGCATGTACCTTTCTGTAGTTTCTGACTCTGTTCCTATCCAACTAGGATTTTTAGGTGTTTTCATGACTTCTGTTGACAATTAGTATGAAATCAATATAAAAGCCAATGTTTAAAGTGGTGCTACATTTGTAGCGGCCTTGGCAGTAGTTCAGACCTGGGAACACAATGGCAGAGATCACACCATTGGAGTATCAGAGGGTTTAAAGGATAAGTTCACCTTTGGGAGCATGTTACCTGTTCCAATCATTTTTAGGGTGGAACATGTAACATGCTACCAATGCTGCAGGCGCTGCCCAACTCCCCCCCCCATCCCATAAGGACAAGCAGATAAACTGTGTGCAGAAGACCTGTATGGCACCAGCGATCTGCTGAAACAGGCTCCTGCAACAAAAAATAATAAAAACACTTTTTTTTACCTGAAAAAAAAATGCGTTTATTACTATTTTTTTTTCAAAAAGGGAACCTATTCTTGAATAAACTGTTGAACTCTGAAGCATCTAATAAAAAACTTAAATATTTTAGTCTTGGAAAGACTTACCCTTTCAAAATGAAATTAAAGATGAAAACACAGCTGTTACTTACACTTATAATGATCCCTTGCTTTAAGCCAAAGACCACTGTATCCAAGAGCTGTGATTAATTCATGCAGATTGATATAATCTATTGGTATTTTCTTTAAAACCATAAAGTCTACAACTGAAGAAGATATGTTCAGACTCCGGTTTGACACAGCAGAATTCAACACTTTGTTAAAGAGCGAATTGTACTGAGAAACATTGAATTCAGCTGAAATACAAAAAACAAACAAAAAAAAACATTAACAAGTAAAATTCCTAACCCCAGTGTATTTATGAGGATATGGAACTACATTAAAACCACATAGAAACTGTGCTATGACGTGTTTAAAACAAAAGAAACTGAACTTTCCAGTCAAAGATTTTTTTCTTTTTTTTTTTTTTTTAACTGACACACAAGCTAAGTACTTAAAGTCAGAACTTTAGTCAGAAAATTAGGTCCTGCTAGATCATATCATGCTGGCCCCTTTTTCAGGTATAACTATGTAAAACATTAAGAACAAATGCCTATACGGTTTAAAATCCAGTAATACACTGTCTCACCCTGCTCTGCACATGCTCAGTTGCTCTCTATTTTTTGGCACTGTGCTGAAAATGTAGAGTCTGATCTGCTGTAAGCCTAAAGATATATTGTGGCTTAGGGGCTCTGGGCTTCAGCAAAATTAGATTTATTGATAATCGGTATAAAATGTACTAACAAACCATATAGGATTGACAGCATATCAAGCCACTATTCTGTAGCACTGTGGTTCGTCAGCCGCAGATTACCTCTAAGTCAAGGAGAGCACCGACCAGGATCCTAGCTGGCTAACACTTTGCGAGAGTAAACCCTCTTCTTCAGAGCTATGGAATAGTGGCTTGATATGTTGTCAATTCTACATGGTTTGTGAGCACATTTTATACTATCAATAAATATCATATAGGATAATGCACTAGGCTGGTGCACCCTCTTGTGTTTTTGCAGTTACCAACCGAGACAACCCCAGGCCTTAGAAGGCAGCAATGTCTGAAGCATCACTGTAATTTGCATAAAAAGGAATGCATATGAAGACGTGATAGCAGTCCACCACACTCGTGCAGGTGGTTTTGTTTTATCGTGTAACTTTCAGAACTATCCCTGAAAGCTTCAGAATACCTAAAAACACCTCAGGTACAAGATCAGGCAACTCAGATATCCTCATCCCTGCAATGTGGACAAACATGCCACACAAAAGAATTAATCCTGAAAAACTTGCAGTCATGATAATCAAAATCCAGAACCACTGAAGATAAACTATTGCTTACAATGTTAGTTGTAACTTTTCAGTTACCTATGCAAGCTTTTCTGGAACATAGGCTCAAGTGAGCATGCTTTCAAAAACTGGACAGTCAGGAACTGAACAGTGGTAATTCCCTACAACTACTGTATATTAGTTGTGTCAATACAACCATATAGGGCAGCTGGGCTAAAGCCTGAAAGTTTTTTACCTTCATGGATTATATTCATGAAGGTAAAAATCCTTTAGTATGCTGCTCCCCCCGCAGTCCCCCTAAAACTTATGACATAAAAATAGTAATTGCAAAATCAGTAACTGGGTACTAAAGATGAGAACAATGTAAAGGCATCCTTGGAGGTATGTGCAGCAAAGTATAATGCCAATATATTCAAAATGCTATTCCAGTTATATCCACAGGGTACTCAAAACCACCATTTTTTTTGTAACAAAGGCCTTTAAAGGGCATATGAGTTGTGGCACCATACATACATTTTTTTTTTTTATAAAAACAAAAGTTTATTGTACAAATACTGTAATAAAAACACATGTAACACCATATCCAATATTGTAACAGAGTAAACATATAATATCCACATTACTACATGGTTGAAGACATGTCACATCTCACCTTTATGTGTTTCAAATGTTTTTACATCTTCATCAAGAGTAAAGTGGATGAGATCCATATGGCTTGAACCTAGTCATTTAAATACAGACGATGAATACTGACCAAAAGGACATTGTGCAGGATTGTAACCTAGAATAAGAAAACAACTGCTGCAAAAGTGACTGCAGAGCTTAATCTCAGTCTTTGTTAGACAGCAGCAGTTATTTCTTATTCCTGGTCACAATCCTGCGCAATGTCCTTTTGTCTCTTTCCGTCAGTTGACCATGTTGACCGCGCTTACATTAATCAGACGTTGTTTTCCCATTAACGGTATATGCCATCATAACCTTTGATACTGTACCTGCGGCAAATAAATTGGCAACTTCAGTCACAGAGGCACCAGCTAAGTGGGCATCAACAATTTGCCCTCTTTGAATCTCAGGAAACTCTGATATGACTATATTACTAGCAGTGCACACTGTACGCTAAAATACATAATTACTAGTGCAAATAGTAATAACAGTCCACATATTCATCAAACATGTTCAATAAGCTTCCACTTATTGTAAATAACTTAAAAGTCCACATAAAGTGAAGAAACCGCTTGTATCCACCATTCAGTGGTACACCACCAATAATTCAGACACTCCTCACTCGCCAGATGTTACGGACTTCCCTGTTATACAAGAAAAGTCAAATAAGGCTTTGAGGTCACCTCAGGACCTCCTGGTGTAATTCTTCTCTCTCCATTGTCATCTCCTCCCAAGGCAATCAGATGGTGTCCCAATGGTATTCAAATGGCATGTAATCCAAAAAAGAAAAAGGTTCCTTTCATAGTGTAAAACCGTATTGTTTAATAAAAAATGGTTCACATAAAAAATTAGTCCTGAGGACTAGTAGCAGAAGGCCACACCGGCTGCCACTTCTGTCAGCTTGGAACAGGAAACAGAGGCTGCAATTCGCCCAATAGAAGATTGGCAAAACATTGCCTTTTCTGATGAGTCTCGATTTCAGCTGCGACATTCATTTGGTAGGGTCAGAATTTGGCGTAAACAACATGAAAGCATGGATCCATCCTGCCTTGTATCAACGGTTCAGGCTTGTGGTGTAATGGTGTAGGGGATATATTCTTGGCACACATTGGGCCCCTTAGTATCAATTGATCACTGTTTAAACACCATGGCCTACACCTAAGTATTGTTGCTTGCCATGTCCATCCCTTTATGACTACAGTGTACACATCTTCTGATGGCCATTTCCAGCAGGATAATGCACCATGTCACAAAACTCAAACTGGTTTCTTGAACATGACAATGAGTTCACTCTACTCTAATGGTCTCCACAATCACCAAATCTTAATCCAATAGAGCACCTTTGGGATGTGGAGGAACGGGAGATTTGCAGCATGGATGTGCAGCCGACAAATCTGCAGCAACTGCATGATGCTATCATGTCAATATGGACCAAAATCTCTGAGGAATGTTCTCAACACCTTGTTGAATCTATGCCACGAAGAATTAAAGCAGTTCTGAAGGCAAAGGGGGTGAAACCCGGTAGTAGCAAGGTAAGCAAGGTATACCTCATAAAGTGGCCGGTGAGTGTACGTAAGGGTTTTTAACCATTTCAACATGAGAAGAGAGTTGCAATAAATAGTTTTCAGGTATTAATATTTAAACCCATACCTTCTATAACTCTTCCTAAACGTGACTGGTTTTCCAAGATATTTTTCTCTTTTTAGAGTGAAGGGTGCAATAGTGTCAAAATTTGGTGAATACAAGACAATCCATCAAATACAGTACACCTGCAGGTTCCTTTGTCTTCACCAGGCTGTCACAGCTCAGAATAATGCTTTGGTAAGTGTCTAAGAGTCTTTTAAGCTTGTCTATATTTGTAGCGATTGATTCTCACCTCTTTCCATTACCTTTTTGTCTCCCATTCCCTTAACCTCCTTGCAATTACAGAAATTACAGAAACCTGGCTTCAAGTTTCTGACTCCTCCTCTCGTACTGCCCTCTCCCATGGAAGCCTCCACTGGACCCAGACCCAGTGGTCGTAAAGGAGGTGGAGCTGGTTTGCTTTTATCTCCACTGAGCAACTTTCAAGTCCTTCCTACCCCTCCATCTCTACCCTTCTCTTCTTTTGAGACTCATTGTATTTGTCTGTTTCTCCAATTTCTCTAAAGATTGCAGTGATCTATTGGCCTCCTGGACCATTGTCCTTGATGACTTCTCTGCCTGGCTACCCTACTTTCTCTCCTCTGAAATACCCACTATCATTCTTGGTGATTTGAACATCCCCATTAATTTTAACAGCCTTTCTACAAGTCAGTTTGTCAACTTAACCTCATCTTTTGACCTAACACAATGGACACAGTCCACCACTCACTACTATGGTAACAACCTTGACCTTGTTTTCTTTCATCTTTGCACTCCTGAAAACTTCATCAATACTCTCTTTCCTCTCACTGATCATGACCTCATCACTTTCACAGTATCCTTGTCTTCAACCACCTATCTCTCCAAGCAGCAATCACCCATAGTAACCTTCGCCACTTTAACCACTTCAATACTGGGCACTTTTACACACTTCCTGCCCAGGCCAATTTTCAGCTTTCAGTGCTGTCGCACTTTGAATGACAATTGCGTAATCATGCAACACTGTACCCATATGAAATTTTTATAATTTTTTTCATACAAATAGAACTTTCTTTTCATGGTATTTAATCAACACGGAGTTTTTTATTTTTTGGTAAATAAAACAAAAAAAAAGTGAAACTTTTGAAAGGAAACCACATTTTTCTTTGTCCGTTATTAAATTTTCCAAATAACATTTCTTCATAAATGTATATCAAAATGTATTCTGCTACATTTGTTTGGGGAATGCACCCCAAATTAGTGTATATTATTTAGGCTGTAGGAAAGTTATAGAGTCCACAAACCAAAGTATATTATAAATACACACACACACACACACGACAATTCAATAGATCAATGCTGATGTACTGATGGCCCATCTAATTTCTTGAGGCCCGAAAACGCCAGGATAGTACAAATACCCCCCAAATCACCCATTTTTGGAAAATAGACAGTTCAATGTAAGAGGTATGGTGAGTTTTTTGGAGGTTGTAATTTTGTTAAATTTTTTTGGAAAATGTAGAAATTAAAAAATAAAAAAAAAAATCAGTTTTCTTTACATATTGTCACCAGTTCAGTACAGCGTTATTATATAACTGGTGTGGCGGTGATCAGAGACACTGACTGGTGACAGTATGTAAAAAAAATAAAAAATAATTTAACCACATGCCGCCCAGCCACTGTATAAATATGGCGGCAGGGTGGCACGGCTGAGCAAAAGCACGTTTTAAACCGTGTGTTTTGTAAACAGGTAGGGGCGCGCGCGAGGCGCGCAGCCGCCCTACCTGTCCCGCTGATCACAGCCGCGGATGTCAGTCGCCGGGTCACAGTCAGTCGTTACTGGCTATGTCCCCACGATCGGCGGCAATTGCTGACAGAGAGCACAGCTGCAGTAGCTGTGCTTTCTATCAGTTCCCTGACAGCTCCAGGACACGCTGATCGGGACAAAAGAGCTCTCTCTCCCGATCAGCGGTGTTCCCTGCAGTACACACCCCCGCCCCCTAGTAAAACACTCCCCTCACACAGTTAACCCTTTCCCTGAAAAATAAACTTAACCCTTCCTCCCCAGTGCCATTAGTACTTTTTTTTTTTTTTTTTGCACTGATCACTGTATTGGTGTCACTGAGGATGTCAGTGACCCCAAGTCAGTACCCCCCAATGTCAGAATGTCTGCCGCAGTCCCGCCATAAGTTGCTGATCGCTGCCATAAGTCACTGATTGCTGCCATTATTAGTATAAAAAAAAAAAAAACTAAAAATCCCAGTATCTTTCCCACCATTTGTAAACGCTATAACTTTCACGTAAACCAATTAATTTAAACGTATTGGTTTTTTTTTTTTTTTTTAGCAAAGACATGTTGCAGAATGCATTTTGGCAGAAATGTATGACTAAATTTGATTTTTACATTTTTTTTACTGGACATGTTTTATAGCAAAAAGTCCAAAATATTGTTTTTTTTTCTCAAAATTGTCAGCCTTTTTTTTTTTATAGCGCAAAAAATAAAAACCCGCACAGGCGATCAAATATCACCGAAAGAAAGCTCAATTTGTGGGGAAAAAATGGATGTAAATTTCATTTATGTACCGTATTGTATGACCGCACAATTGTCCGTTAAACTAGCGCAGCGCTGTATAGCAAAAAAATGGTGTAAATTGCAGTATCTATACCACAGTTTTTAGAAGCTGTAACTGTCACACAAAGCAATCAATATACACTCATTGGGATTTTTTTTTACCAAAAACATGTAGCAGAATACATTTTGGCCTAAATTTATAACCAACTTTGAGTTTACTATATATTTTTTATAGCTAAAAGTAAAAAATATTGTTTTTCTTCAAAATTTTTGGCCTTTTTTTGTTTATAGCGTGAAAAATAAAAAGCGCACAAGCGATCAAATACCACCGAAAGAAAGCTCTATTTGTGTGAAAAAAAGGATGTAAATTTCGTTTGGGTGCAGCATTGCATGACCGCGCAATAATCAGTTGAATTAGTGCAGCGCCGAGTAGCAAAAAGAGGCCTGGTCATTAAGGGGGGTAAATCCTCTGGAGGTCAAGTGGTTAAGTTGTATTTTTTCCCCTAAATGATTCTATTTTTTTATTACAGTATTTTCTCTTTTTTTTATTATTTTCTTTTCAACACACTGTGACCAAAGCAATACAATGTTACCATAGTAACATTGAGCTACTCTGGGCAAGTGATCAGGATTTTTTTTTTAACCAATTATGATGACTGCTAATACCAATGTATTTCATTGATTTTTGCAATCATTGTTAGTGAATGAAACAGATTCATTCGGTCTTTTGTTGTGATTAGCTATGATCAGGCAAAGCTCAACACGATACAGATGGGCTGTGATTGGTCCTGTCTGTATCATGTGACTGCTTTGACATGACAGGTAACAACATAACTGTATACAATGGATTGCATGACAGGAAGCCATCCATTGTATACAATTGACATGTGATCTGCTGTGATTGGTCACAGAGATCACATGACACTGGCAACGGGCCGGTGTAGTGATATGTCATCGGTGACAGATCGCGAGCTCCTGAGCGGCTCGTTTTGACAGGATGTCATATGATGCCCAGTCACGCGGAGTGTCCCGCCCGGCTGTCAATCTGCTATAGGCCGGGAAGGAAGGTGTTAATCCTTCTCTTTTCTACTATGCAACTGACCACCTTTATAACAAAATCACACCACTGTCCTGCCCTGGCCACTTCTGTCTCCAACAGTTTGAATGAGAGTAAACTGTACTCGCTTGATCCTCTTACTACATGAAGTAAAAAGCCATGACCATTACAACCTTGGCAGACTGACAACAAAAGGAAATCCTAAAAACATAGCCGTGCACTGGAGCGATTGTGGCGTAAAATCAATTCCCAGCAAGCATTTACCTTATATAAATCTGCCTTCTTAAAAACACAATTTCTCCCTCCATGCTGCCAAACAAGCCTACTCGGTCACTCTCATTAATACTCTGTTATATCAGTCCACATTTTCTTTTCTCTACTTTTAAGTCTCTACTTTCTCCACCACAACCTCCACCCAGTAACTCGCTCACTCCTCACAAGAGCCAAGACAAGACAAGATTGCTACAATTCGTGTGGGCACTCCACCATCCCACTTAACCTACCTTGTACAAAACCACCTTGTCATGTACCTGAATAGTGAGCCTGACATGAAGAGAAAGGCCTCTAGTACAGCTCCAGCTCAATTGCTACTGGTAGTGAAATAGCAGCTGCAGGTGCGTGGCACGGTATGAGTGCCTGTGATTGGTCCAGTAGTCTAGCGTTTTAGTAGCAGCCAGGAGGTATGTGAAGCAACAGGGCAAGCTGATGGCAGACTACCCGGCATGGAGCTTTGCTGTCAGCAGGCTGTAGAAGTGCAGTAGGAAGCAGAATCTGTATGCGGATTTTGCAGGACTGATGAGCTGAAATAGGCAGGATGAAAGATGCAGGGTCAAACAAGCCAGTCCGGTAACAGTCGGGCAGATCGAGCATAGACGGTAGACAGCAGAGTAGTCTGGTCACAGGCCAAGTGAGCAGCGGAGGTTCAATCAGGGAAGAACAGGAGGCAGAAGAGTAATCCAAAGACAAGCCAGGGTCAGGACAGGTAGCAGACAAGCAGAGACCAGGAACAAGCTGGGTTAGTATCAAGAGGTCAAGCACAGGAAGCAGAAACGCACTCAGAAGCTGTAGACCAAACAGCAATGAGACAGAAACTGCAGCCTGTTTAAATGGCCCTTTTGGCACCAGTATTATGGACTGGCATGCGCTTAAGCCCAAGTATACGCACATCTGTCTGACCCGTTATTGTTCTGTGCCGCAAACCTTCACCTGCACTATGGGCAAGCCATTCCTGACACACTCTCAACACTTTCCTCTTCTGACTTGGCTACTACGAAGAGGTTGCTGAACTTTTCTCAGAAGCCCACCTTACCACCTGTCTGCTGGACCCCGTTCCCTTACAGCTAGTACGGTAATGCTCTTCTTCTGTTCTATGCTCCCTCACTAGCATCTTCAATCTCTCCCTCCGCTCTAAAACATGCACTGTTCACCCCCATACTTAAAAAGCCCTCGCAGGACCCCATCAGCCTGAACAATTTATAACCCATCTCCTTGCTCCTGTTTACTTCTAAATTTTCAGAATGCTTAGTCTACAACTGTCTGAGCTCCTACCTCACTGAAAACAACCTTCTTGAACCCTTACAGTCTAGCTTTCCCATTACTGAACTCCACTGAAACTGCCCTACTACAACTCACTAATGATTTACTAACTGCTAAAACCAACGGCCAATACTCCATACTCATACTAGACCTTTCTGAGGCCTTTGATACTGTTGACCAACGCCCCCCCCCCACCTTGAAAAACACCACTCTCTTAGCCTTCAAGACTCCGCTCTCTCCTGGTTCTCCTATCTATCACAGCGCTCTCTCCTGGTTCTCCTATCTATCACAGCGCTCCTTCAGTGTTACCTACAACTCAGTTTCCTTCACTCCACTTCCTCTTTCTGTAGAGGTCCCCCAAAGTTCTGTCCTTGGAACCCTCCATTTCTCCATCTATACTTCCTTCCTTGCTCACCTGATAAACTCCCATGGTTTCCGGTACCCTCTCTATGCTGATGACACAGAAATCTCTCTCTACTCTCCTATCACTCCTCACTTCACTCCTTCAGTCTCCTCTCACATTACTAACTTATTAACGGACATATCAGCATGGATGTTGCACCACTTCCTCAAACTCAATCTTTCTAAAACTGATCTCATAATATTACCTTGTGCCTGTGCCCCCTCCCCTGACTTCTACATAAAGATCAGTAATACAACTATCAGTCCCTCCCCTCATGTCCAGGTAGTAGGTGTAATCCTGGACTGACCTGTCCTTTTATCCCCAAATCCAATCACTATCCAAATCATGCAGACCTCACCCCTATAACATTTAAAAAATATGCCCCTTTTTAACTGCTGAAACCACTAAGCACCTTATTCCCTTCCTTGTCAACTCACGCCTTGACTACTGTAACTCCCTCCTCAAAGATCTACCTCTTCACAGGCTATCCCCTCTTCAATCCATCATAAATGCTGCTGGCAGACTCATCCACCTTATCAACCATTCAGTGTCCACCACCCCTCTCTGCCAATCGCTCCACTGGCTTCTGATTGCCCAACAAATAATATTCAAAACATTAATAACATACAAAGCCATTTACAACTCTGCCCCAGGCTACACCCCTAATCTTGTCTCCAAATATCACCCAAACCTCCTCCGCTCCTTCCAAGACCTCCTGCTTTCTAGCTCCCTTGTCTCCTCCTTCCATGCTAATCTCCAGATCTTCTCCCATCCTTTGGAACTCCCTACCCCAATCTGTCCGGCTATCTCCTTCTCTGTCCACTCTTAGGCAATCCCTGAATACACATCTCTTCAGGGAGACGTATCCTGCCTTCAGCTAATAACTGTGATAGATGAACTGATGGGAGAAATAAAAATTTGGTTATTACTTTTTGTTCCACCAGCCCCTCCCTATTAAAGTGTACGTTCCCAAGAGCAGGGCCCTCCTATCCGTCTTTTACTGATTTGTATTGTTACTGTATTGTCTCAACTCTTATTCAGTCTTCTACCACCTAGAGTCCGTGTTCTTTTGCCCATTCTAATCTTTTCTTATTAGTTGCCAGTTTCGGATATGGCTTTTTCTGTAAACCAGTCTCTCCCAACTGATTTAATATGGGGAAACCATTAAAATAACTTGCAGGTCTTGGAGCACCCCTCCAAACAACTATATCTACTCATGGCACATTACCATGAACTGCAAGTTGTGGAAAAATGTGGTGTACCTAAAACATTTAATGTCCAGTCCATAAGTAATAATAATGAAATGAAACAATTAATGGCCAGAAAAAAGCAAAGTATAGACCAAGAAAACTGTATTTCTCTCTCACAATGGTGGTCAGTGAAAAAGTGCTCAGTTATAATAATGGTCAGTGGAAGAGTCATCTTTACACATTGGGGGTCATTGTAGTACTCTGTTACATTAGTGGTTGGTGAAGAATAGCTCCATTATGCTGGTGGTCAATGGGGAAAATGCTGCTTATATTGGTTGTCAGTAGGAAGAATGCTTTATAAATTGTGGTCAGCAGGAATAATTCTCCTTACACTTGTGGTCAGTAGAAAGATTGTTCAGGTTGTGAATAGGAAGAATGCACCTTTGAGATAGCTAAAAAGATCAGTGATGGTAGTGGAAATTTATCTGAGAGGCAGAAATTGCTCAGTCGTCAAGGAAATGCTGGAGGAATACTAGGGTTCCGTGACACTGGGTTGAGAAAGCCTGCTAATTCTTATACCAGCATTCTGGAGTCATGTTATCACTGTTACAAATGACAATAATTTTGCACTTATTATGGAAGCAGCCAACTGAGGACATGTAAGGTATCAGTTTCTCAAATGGAGGGTTCTGAGGTGCTTATGCTCTAGTTCATTTCTGCATCTGGATTTTCAGATTTTTTTTTTCTTTTACTAGTTAGATCCAGTTTGGCCTCTTCTTTCTCATTTCTTTGCAATCTAAATGATAAAATAACCCAAATTTGCACAATAGACGGATATGTTTTTGAGACAGTGGTTTTATTTTGACCATTTTTTAACTCAAAAATGAGCTTTTAGATTCCCTTTACCTTCCAAATCAAGGCAATGCATTTTGTTAGCAATTGAACAGAAAAAAAAAATTAACATTTTGACCCAGTGGCATAGCGTGGGTTGTCAGCGCCCAGGGCAAGGCAAGCAATTTGCGCCTCCTAACCCATGGACTTATCTATTCTCAGCTCGCTCCAGTCTTCTCACATGATCCTGTGTCAGTCAGCAGTGGCTGTAGGGGAGAGGAGAAAGGGCTTGACGATGGGGCAGGTTGAGCCTGTTCCATCTGTTGTTGGTGATCCCTCTTCACTCCTCCTGGAGCAGCCTGAAAATAGGTATATACATCTTTTCTACATAGCTTAGCCAGCATAGGCATTAAGATGGGGGATGGGAGAATTTTTAAGGCTGCTTAGGAAATTCTACTTTATTCCCTCCCCATTGCTGGGCATTGACAGAATTAATTAACCCCTTTGTACTTCACAAAGGGGTTAACACTGACACTGGTGCCACTAATGCAGCACAAAGGGATTAAATAGCTTTCACTGGTCCCTAATGCATCAGTGACCAGTGGTAGAACATTAACACCTTCTTGACGCACTTTACTAATGACATTGTTAATTTAATGATTAACCTTATTAGTGAGTGAGATTGGGGGGGAAGAGAGTGGCAGGGAGTGAGAGGGGAGAGACGGGGGGGGGGGGCGAGAGAAAGAGGGGGGTTAGAGAGAGAGGGGGGTGGAAGAGAGGGGGGTGGAAGAAAGGGGGGTGAGAGGGGGGTGGAAGAAAGGGGGGTGGAAGAAAGGGGGGTGAGGGGGGGGGGTGGAAGATAGGGGGGTGAGAGAGAAGGGGGGGTGGAAGAGAGGGGGGTGAGAGAGAAGGGGGGGTGGAAGAGAGGGGGGTGAGAGGGGGGGTGGAAGAGTGGGGGGTGAGAGGGGGGGTGGAAGAGAGGGAGGGGGGGTGAGAGTGGGGTGGAAAAGGGGAAGGGGGGTGAAAGAAAGGGAGGGGAAATGAGAGGGGGGTGAAAGAAAGGGAGGGGGAATAAGAGGGGGGTGAAAGAAAGGGAGGGGGAATAAGAGGGGGGTGAAAGAAAGGGAGGGGGAATAAGAGGGGGGTGAAAGAAGGCGGGGAATGAGAGGGAGGGGGAATGAGAGGGGGGTGAGAGGGAGGGGGAATGAGAGGGGGTGAGAGGGAGGTGAGAGGGAAGGGGAATGAGAGGGGGGTAAGAGGGAGGGGGAATGAGAGGGAGGGGGAATGAGAGGGGAATGAGAGGGGGGTGAGAGGGAGGGGGAATGAGAGGGGGGTGAGAGGGAGGGGGAATGAGAGGGGGAATGAGAGGGGGGTGAGAGGGAGGGGGAATGAGAGGGGGGTGAGAGGGAGGGGGAATGAGAGGGGGGTGAGAGGGAGGGGGAATGAGAGGGAGGGGGAATGAGAGGGAGGGGGAATGAGAGGGAGGGGGAATGAGAGGGAGGGGGAATGAGAGGGAGGGGGAATGAGAGGGAGGGGGAATCAGAGGGGGGTGAGAGGGAGGGGGAATCAGAGGGGGGTGAGAGGGAGGGGGAATCAGAGGGGGGTGAGAGGGAGGGGGAATCAGAGGGGGGTGAGAGGGAGGGGGAATCAGAGGGGGGTGAGAGGGAGGGGGAATCAGAGGGGGGTGACAGGGAGAAACCCCTAGCCTTGTCTGCAGTCCCTCCTCTGCTCCAGTCTCTGTCTATGATGCCTTCAGTGCCAGAAGTAGGCGTCTGCGTCTCCCACCAGTCCTGGTCTCCCAAGGTCCCAGTAAGCACTATATTGTACTCCAAGATACTGAATTTACAGGTAAGTGGTATTCCTATTATGTTACTTGACAGTACAGGACTTGTGGTCATAGACCATGGGATGTCCCCACGTAATATACTGAGGAACAGAAAACAAGAGTTAGCAGACCCAAAACTTTCAGATGATAGCTCGAGGCAGCTTGCGTCCCAAGATTGCACCAGCAGAGGTCTGGAGACCCACCCAGTAAAACGAGACAGTTTGAACACAGGGACCAGGTGGTGGCCTTACAAACCTGCAAAATGGATGCTTGATGCTAAGTAGCCCAAGAAAAACAAACAGATCTGGGCCATAATAGAAACCTTTTCCTTGATACCATAAGCTCTAGAAATGAGCTGCTCAAGCCACCTAACAATGGTAGAAGAAAAAGCAGGATGTTCCTTCTTAATCAGGGGGCACAAAGAAGGAATTGTTTTTCTGAAGGAAGATGTTACAGCTAGATAGAACCTTACTGCACTGACTACATCCAGGCAGTGAAAGGAAAATTCCTTGGTGTGCTTCAGGACAGGACTTGGAGAAGGGAGGATAATGTCCTCACTGAGGTGAAAGTAAGAGACTAACTTGAAAAGGAAGGAGGGTCTAGGTCTCAGGACCACTTTGTCTATGTAAATTAAAAACAGTTTATATACAAGAAAGAGTCCTTAATAGACATGCCTGATGGAGGTAAAGGATACCTTATTGGTGGAATCCTCCAATGGGAAAAGCTGAATCAGTTCAGAGGGTATCTTTTAAGAACCAAAAGTAAAAGATTCAGTTCCCAGAGAGACACAGGAGTTTGAAGCAGCAGATTGACATGAGCAACTCCCTGAACAAGGTCTTGATAAGAGAATTTGAAGTCAAAGGCTTCTGGAATAGAATGGATAAGTCAGAAACCTGTCCCTTTAGAGAATGAAGAGCGATATATGCTGGTTTGGGTCAGACTGGAGGAAGACTAGGATGCTAGGGATAACAGCACAGTGGCTAAATGGTTAGCAATTCCGCCTGGCAGTACTAGGGTCGTTGGTTCAAATCCCAACCACGGCACCACCTTCCTGGAGTTTACATGTTCTCCCTGTGCAGGTTTCCTCCGGGTACTCCGGTTTCCTCCCACACTCGAAAGACATGCTGGTAGGTGATTTGGGCCCTGTCTAAATTGGCCCTAGTATGTGTATGTATGAATGTGAGTTAGGGACCATAGATTGTAAAGCCCCTTGAGGGTTAGGGACTGATGGGAATGTACAATATATACGTAAAGCACTGCGTAAAATTACGCAAAAGTATGTCTTCCAGATACGATGTCAGATCCTATAAGAGATAGCTTTTTTGCCCTGAGTAAGGTAGGAAAGATAGTGCCATGCTATTAAAGACAATAATTCAGAAGCAGGATAGAACAAAGGTCCTCCTGACAGGACGACTGGCCAGTTTGGTCAATGCTTGTCTGCCAAGAGTATGTGAACCAAATTCTCCAGGGCCAATCCAGGGTGAGGAGGATCACCAGAATCCATTCTTCCTCTATCTTTCAGAGCAGTCAAGGAAGAATCCTCACTGGAGGGAATGCATACATCAGTCTGAATGTGGACCAAGGAATCGCCAGGGTATCCACTGAAAGAGCCAAGAGATCCCTGGACCTGGTCACAAACAAATTTTTGGGGAATCTGGAGGACATGATGACCACACCTGGTGTACCTCATTTTTCAGGACGATCTCTGGATGAGAGCCCACTCCCCTGAGTCCATGTGTTGGTGACTCAGGAAATCTTCTCTCCAATTTTCCACTTCTGGTATTTAGATTTAGAGAAAAATTTTGAGAAAAATGGGATATAGAAAAAAGAAATGGGTAGGGAGACCTTTTAGGTACTAATACAGCTGCCCTCACGAAAAAATACACATGAAGACATAAATAAAATTATAAATATTATTCCAAAATCATTTTGTTAAAAGAAGAGTGCTATTGAGTCCTGGAGAAGAGTTTCTCAAAGAAATCAGACCAAAATTCACCAAAATTTACAAAGGGGACTGTTATAAGAACTTTACCTACCACTCACATACTAAAACCTTTGACAGAGGGGGATTAAACACGTAGTGAATAACACACCACATGTAAAAACAGGACTCGGTCATAATGCAGGGAAACACCTTCGTTATTCCATCTATGCTACAGGTTCCTGGAGGGAACCACACTTCACCATCAGAGTGGGCACAGCCCGAAGGGCTCTTCAGGGTCTGTGTGCCACAGGCATGGACCATGGCCCTAACCCTGTATAGCACCCTGCGGCTAACTACACTCGCTGCACCATGTGGTGAGCACCGAATGCAGGTTTTAGTGCACAATGCAAACATTACAGACAGACCCACTGCTGTGGGGTCTGGTTCCCACTGAGGTTAACGGATCCAGAAAATGTTAATGAGCACCAACGCAATAGGCAGTTGGATCTTAATAGAACTGTCAGTCAATGTAGCGAAGAAAAAGACAAAAAAAAAAGTTTAGAAATCCCTCCATAGGAGAAAAGGTCCATCAGGTAAGGACACTAGCAAAAAACGGGATCCCCACTGAGTGGATGGGGTTATAACAGCGTGCACTGGAGACCTTCCTAGCAAAGCTTTTGCCGAATCGTTTGAAGGTAGCAGCATGGTCTATAATTACAAGTCCTGTATCCTGTACTGTAAGATAATAAATATAAGATTTTTGTACTCACTGTAAAATTATTTCCTTGGAGTTCATTGATGGACACAGGAAGTCTTTATCCCTCTGATTATATTTCTGTCTGCATCAGGATTAGACACTGGCAAACAAAACAAAGGTAGGTTAACCCAGCATAACCGCCTCCTACTACCAGCATGCTTGGTTTTGTAGTAAAGCAAAACTAAGAGCATGATCATAAACAGAGGGGCCGGACCTGTGCACCTCAATGGACTCCAAGAAATAGATTTTACAGTAAGAATAGAAATCCTACTTTTTTTCTTCTCCATTGAGCGACATAGAAAGGGTTAAACCTTCAGGATATCTAAAAATTGTCCAAGTGAGGGGGAGCAACACAGCAAGAACTAATGCCCCGTACACACGATGAGAATATTGGATGAATGATCATTCGTTTTTTTTTCTGCATGCTAGTCTCATATCGAAAGTGAAGATGTCACTAAAGTTATGAAAATTTGTCTACGACAGAACCAAAATTCGGAAGTGATGTAATGTATTTGTATTGTATTTTCAGATGAACACTGTACTGATTAAATGAAAATCGTATGATCTGGTGTTGTACAAGAAATTTTTTTGTGCTTGTCCCTTTAAATAATTTCAGACGAAAGCCGTGTACTAAAGATCAGATTGACGTACTATTGCTTCAAAAGTGGTATTTTTCATACGATTTTCTGATCATGTGTACTAGGCTTAACAGACCCATGAAAAAAAACTGGGAACTACCTTCAGCTCAAGGAGTTGCCTAGAAATAATAAGTTGGGGCACTCTATCTATCCCTACCTGGGATGAAAAAAAGAGAAATCAGTCATTCTGAAAAAAACAGATACTCTAGAACAGCTCTAACCACATCTAGACAATTGAGAAAAATTTCCATCAGATGAACTGGAGCCAAAACAGAAAAAATGGACAGGACAACAATGTCCTGGTTGAGGTGAAATGCAGAAATCGGAGTAAAATCACCTTCTGGGCGAGCACATAGGAATGCCTCTATTTGGTTCAGACGGTGATTTATTAATCATAGTGAGAACCAGATTCAGAGTCCATGGAGTCAAAAGAGGATGGATGGTTAGAGACATAGGAAACTTCCTGAACAAAACTCCCTGAACAAAAGTTTTCATGAAAGAATGAGAGGACAGTGGTCTCTGAAACAGAATGGAAAGGACAGAAACCTGGCTCTTGATAATGCTGAGAGCCAAAATGATGTTCCAAAGTCAGCAGCAGGTAGGAGCTTCAAATGCTCCTAATCACGCAGATGAGAAAACTTTCAGAGGAGAAAATGCATTGATCATGGTTTAGAGATCCTACTGAGCAAACACAGCATTTACTACTTCAGCGGTAGTAGGGTCACCGGTTTTGTTGCCCCCTGGTGATGTAATTTCCCGAGAGCTCTTGGACCCCGTCACTTCCTCCTCCTCTGCACTCCAGTCTGGACAGCATTTTTGTGGGGAGGAAGTGACATAATGGGCAACGTGGTTCCAGTGTCCACATCACTTCCAGGTGTGCCTCAGGTTGAAGTGCACCGTGATTTAGAGGGAACCTTTTCAGATGTAGGTGGGAGGGGTTCCTGGGCATACTTTTTGGTGGGCTTCATAGCGCCGGGGGGAGTTGGACGAATCTTTGGATATGTAATAAAAGAACAAATTTTAGCAATGTGTTTTTTCCTGGACAGTAGTCTAAGCATGTGGGCCAGTATATCCTCCATCATGGCAGTAAGCAGGGCTTGAACATTTTATATATATTACACATATATATACACACTCACTATCTCACGGAAGTGAGTACACCCTTCACATTTTTGTAAATATATCTTTTCATGTGACATCACTGCAGAAATAACACTTTGCTACAATGTAAAGAAGTGAGTGTACAGTTTGTATAAGTGTAAATTTGCTGTCCCCTCAAAATAACTCAACACACAGCCATTAATGTCTAAACTGCTGGCAACAAAAGTGAGTACACCCCTAAGTGAAAATGTCCAAATTGGGCAAAAACTAGCCATTTTCCCTCCCCGATGTCATGTGACTCATTAGTATTACAAGGTCTCTGGTGTGAATGGGGAGCAGGCTTGTTAAATTTGGTGTTATCGCTCTCACTCTCTCATACTGGTCACTGGAAGTTCAACATGGCACCTCATGGCAAAGAACTCTGATGATCTGAAAAAAAGAACTGTTGCTCTACATAAAGATGACCTAGGCTATAAGAAGATTGCCCAGACCCTGAAACTGAACTGCAGCACGGTGGCCAAGACCATACAGCGGTTTAACAGGACAGGTTCCACTCAGAACAGGCCACGCCATGGTCGACCAAAGAAGTTGAGTGCACATGCTCAGCATCAAATCCAGAGGTTTTTCTTTGGGAAATAGACGTATGAGTGCTGCCAGGATTGCTGCAGAGATTGAAGGGGTTGGGAGGGGTCAGCCTGTCAGTGCTCAGACCATATGCCACACACTGCGTCAAATTGGTCTGCATGGCTGTTGTCCCAAAAGGAAAGATGATGCACAAGAAAGCCCGCAAACAGTTTGCTGAATACAAGCAGACTAAGGACATGGATTACTGGAACCATGTCTTATGGTCTGATGAGACCAAGATAAACTTATTTGGTTCAAAGGTAAGTACAAAGACAAGTGTGTCTTGTCTACAGTCAAGCATGGTGGTGGGAGTGTCATGGTCAGGGGCTGCGTGAGTGCTGCCGGCAATGGGGAGCTATAGTTCATTGAGGGAACCATGAATGCCAATATGTACTGTGACATACTGAAGCAGAGCATGATCCCCTGCCTTCAGAGACTGGGCAGCAGGGCAGTATTCCAACATGATAATGAGTCCACACACACCTCCAAGGCGACCACTGCTTTGCTAAAGAAGCTGAGGGTAAAGGTGATGGACTGGCCAAGCATGTCTCTAGACCTAAACCCTATTGAGTATCTGTGGGGCATCTGCAAACAGAAGGTGGAGGAGCGCAAGGTCTCTAACATCCACCAGCTCCGTGATGACGTCATGGAGGAGTGGAAGAGGACTCCAGTGGCAACCTGTGAAGCTCTGGTGAACTCCATGGCCAAGAAGGTTAAGGCAGTGCTGGAAAATAATGAAGGTCACACAAAATATTGACTTTTGGCCCAATTTGGACATTTTCACTTATACTGTACTCATTACTTTACATTGTAACAGTGTCATTTCTTCAGTGTTGCCACATGAAAAGATAGAATAAAATATTTACAAAAATGTGAAAGGTGTACTCACTTTTGTGAGATACTTTCTCTCTCTCTCTCTGTGTGTATATATATATATATATACACACACACACACACACACACACACACACATATATATATATATATACACACACACACACACACAGTGCTCCACATAAATGAGTACACCCCTTTTGAACAATTTCCAAAATTTTGACAAAATTGAGTTTTATAGAACATATGTTCATAACCAAAAATCGTGTATCTGGCTGCTCATCCCCATATTAATGCATGTACCCAAAGAACCCCAGTGGGACTTTAATGCAGCAATAGGATCATGCATACCATATTTCTCGCTCCATAAGACGCACCTTTTCCCTACAAAAAAAATTGGGGAAAATGTCTGTGCGTCTTATGGAGCGAATATGGATTGGCCGGCCCAGTACTCTCGCCGCCGCCATGTCAGAATACCGGGCCGGTTGCGCGGCTCTTCTTTGCAGCAGAACCTTACCTGATCCTCGGTCCAGCTGTGTCCTCACGATCTTCTCTCCAGGCGCGGGCATCCTGCTGTGACAGCTTGTGGCTTCACAAAATGCCCACTGTGCATGCGTGAGAAACGCTGCGCTTTTTGAATGGTCCAGTAGTCTTCTGGGACCAGTCACGTGTCCCAGCAGACGGGGAGGGAGGAAGTGGGAGCGGGTACCTGTCAAATTCGGGTACCCGCTCCCTCCCCCTCCTCAAAGGTCCGCAGTCTCTGGTCATCTCCTGTACTGTGTCCACAGTCTCTAGTCATCTGTAGTATGTCTTCAGTCTCTGATCATCTCCTGTACCGTGTCTGTAGTCTCTGGTCATCTCCTGTACCGTGTCCGTAGTCTCTGGTCATCTCCTGCACTGTGTCCGTAGTCTCTGGTCATCTCCTGCAGTATGTCCGCAGTCTCTGGTCATCTCCTGTACTATGTCCGCAGTCTCTGGTCATCTCCTGTACTATGTCCGCAGTCTCTGGTCATCTCCTGTACTATGTCCGCAGTCTCTGGTCATCTCCTGTACTATGTCCGCAGTCTCTGGTCATCTCCTGTACTATGTCCGCAGTCTCTGGTCATCTCCTGTACTATGTCCGCAGTCTCTGGTCATCTCTTGTACTATGTCCACAGTCTCTGGTCATTTCCTGTACTATGTCTGCAGTCAACTGGTTCAGAATATTTTTTTTCTTGTTTTCCTCCTCTAAAACCTAGGTGCGTCTTATGGTCAGGTGAGTCTTATGGAGCAAAAAATACGGTATATTCGAAAAGACATTTGGTTAAATAACCAAATGTCTTTTCCAATATATGTATGATCCTATTGCTGCATTAAAGTCCCACTGGGGGTACTTTGGGTACATAGAACATTTGTTTAGCTCATTACATGAAAGTAAGGTTAAAGCGATTCTAAAAGGTTCATTTTTTTTGTAAAAAACCAAACACGGCTATATTTACCTGCTGTGTGCAGTGCTTTTGAGCAGATCAGCCTGAATCCTCCTCTTCTCGAGTCCCCCAAAGGCTCTCTTGGCTCCTCCTGTTGGGTGCCCTATCAGCAAGCAGCTTGCTATGTGGGCACCCTCTGTTCCATGTTTCCATTCACACACAGAGCCATGGCTTGCCCCCCCCCCCTTCATTGGCTGACTGGTTGTGATTGCCATTGAGGAGGCAGAGACCTGGGGCAGCCGGTGCTATCATTCACATCGCTGGATCGCGATGAGGCTCCGGTAAGTATTGAGGGGGCTGGGGGAGCTGCTGCAAACAGAAGGTTTTTTTACCTTCATGCACAAAATGCATGAAGGCAAAAAAACATCAGCCTTTACAACCACTTTAACAACACAGGTCTGCGACTAAAAAGCTGTTTGATTATTTTCATCTAATTTCCATGTATTGTGGTGTGCTGAAAACAAATAAAATATTGAAAAAAATCCTAGACGTCATGATTTGCCACAAAATGCAAAATTGTCTTCAAATTTATCAAATTATTTAAATTTTTTTTTTTTTAATTATGGGTTTTTAACCAAATTTAAAGTCCAAATTACTATTAATTAATTCACATAAGTGCATTTAAGATATAAAATGCCAAAAAAACCTTAAAAAGGGGTTGTCCAAGTTATGTAAAAAAAAATATAGCACTGTAAATCTGATGGTCAGCAATATATACATAAGCTAAGCAAGTTTTAGGGAAAAAAAAAAAAATTCTATTTCCTCATTTCCCTAGTTCTCTTCTAGCCCTTTGTTATTTGCAGGTAAACAATCACTGCCACTCCCACCCTGCAAAGGGGGTGAATACAAGTGCTGCTCTGAGTGACAGGTCTGACTACTGGGATACTCAGCAGCATGCTGTATATGTAAGCCTCAGCCCTGAGTCTGTGCTTCTAATGGTAGAAGGGGTTAATCTTTCCTGAAGAATCCAGTGGGTGGGATACCAAATACCCTTGTTTTCTGTGTCTATGGGACAGTCGAGACCGACAAAATCACAGGACCAAGAAGAGTTGGCAGCCGAGGGTGCTAACAGTCAGTGAAAAAAAAATGTTCTTCGAGAAACTTTGGTACCTTCCCATAAAGTTCTTCTACCACCTCTCCACATAAAATTGGGATTGATGAAGCAATTCGTAAAATCACTTCCAAGAGATAGAGAATACTTCAAATACTTGGTCACCAAATTTCCAGGCCTGTTGGAGGCAAAATTGAAGGAAGGTGTGTTCGTCGGACTAGAAGTTAGAAGACTTATAGTTGATCAAGAGTTTGTCAATACCATGACAGATCCTCAAAAAGAAGGGTGGATTGCATTTAAAGAAGTCGTACAGAAATTTTTAGGCAATAACAAAGATCCTCACTACAAAAAGATTGTCGGACGAATGCTGAAAGCATTTCAAGCTTTAGGTTACCTGATGAGTTTGAAAGTGCATTTCCTCCAGTCCTACCTTGACTACTTTCCTGAAAATTTGGGAACTGTGAGTGAGGAACAAGGTGAACGATTCCACCAAGACATTAAAGAGATGGAAAGGAGATACCAGGGAAAATTGAGCATTACAATGATGGCAGACTACTGTTGGATGCTTCAGAGAGACAATCCAGATGCTACTCACGAGCGTAAATGCACCAAGAGGAGCCTCACAGGGAAGAAGAATCGAGTTTAGAGTGTGGAGGTGAGCTCATTTCAGTTCAAAAAAGGATTTTCATGAAAAAATTGTAATAAAACTTTAATTTTATAAGTCTATTTCCATTTATTTTGAGGTATTGCCTTATTTAACATAGTTACCTAAATTGTCAGGAAACGTGATGTCCTATGACAAAATAGAGGTCATTTTCGGATTCAGCGCACCAAAAAACAAAGAATATGTGGAATAACCAAAACAGCTCTTGAAAAAATGTTTTTTGCAGACCTGTGTAATATAACTTAGATTACAAAATCTCAAATTAGTTGATGCAAAAATGAATACATACTACAAAAAAAACAACTACATCTAGTATTTTGTATGACCTCCATGATTTGTAAGGACAGCACAAAGTCTTGTAGGCATAGAATGAACAAGTTGGCGACATATTGCAATATCTATGTTTTTCCATTCTTCAAGAATGACCTCTTTTAGAGCCTGGATTCAGAAATGCAACAGTGGCATTAGATGTGTTTTGGATCATTGTCGTGTTTATAAAAAGTGCACAACGACCAAGGGCACGGAGTGATGGTAGCATCTTCTCTTTCAAGATAGAGCAGTACATCTGTGAATTCAAAATACCATCAAGAATTGCAGCTCCCCGACACCAGCAGCACTCGTGCAGTCCCACAGAAGGACACTGCCTCCACCATGTTTCACTGTAGGCACCATGCATTTTTTCTTTGTACTCCACACCTCTGCGACACCATATAGTTTTGAAGCCATCAGTTCCAAAACATTTATCTTGGTCTCATCACTGCAGAGTACAGAGTCCCAGTAGTCTTTTTTTCAGCATGGGTTCTGGCAAATTCTAGGCAGGCTTTTTTGTCCATGAGCTTTAGGAGAGGCTTCCTTCGTGAATGATACCCAGGCACGCCATTCCTCTGCAGTGTACACCATATTGTGTCATGGGAAACAATCACCTCAGTTTGGCTTTCTACATCTTTAGCTAACTGAAGTGAACTTGCACGGCGATTTTCTTCAACCTTTTTCATCAGAAGACACTCCTGTCGAGGTGTTAACTTCCATGGATGGCCTGGACTGGCCTGGCCTGTGAGATGGTTGCAGTTCCATCTTTGTTAAATTTTTGTACTACTTTTGCTACAGAATTCTGACTAATAAGTAAAGCTTTACTGATCTTCTTGTAGCCTTCACCTTTCTTGTGTAAAGAAATTAATTTTCTTTCACAGGCCTTGTGACATTTCTTTTCCATGTTGTGCCATTGCTGACAGCATGAAATGGGAAGGGATGTTCTTTGTTAAGTAACGCCCTTTTATAATCAACTCTCTGCTGTACACCTGTTTAATGAATTAGACTCACCTGTAGTTGAATTCTTGTTAATTAGGATTTTGTTGTCTAAAATGTAGTTCTAAGACTTTAATTGGGGTGTATTAATTTTTGCAGCATGTCCTTGAATGAATTTGTTAGGAACAATACGTTTTTGAGTGTGCAAATTAACAAATCTGGTTTGCAATCAATGGACTGCATTAGTGGAAGTATTTTGTAGTAGTGTTCCATAGAAAATGTTGATTCTGAAGGGAAAGCAAGGTTTTATGACAAATCTGTTGGGGTGTACTCCTTTATGCTGAGCACTGTATACACACACACACACACACACACACACACACACACACACACTGTTGCAATTACAAATGTTTAGGCGTTCTTGTGTTCCATGCACATTCCACGCAACTTTCAGCTATAAAAAATATATAGTAAACTCAAAGTTAGTTATACATTTAGGACAAAATGTATTCTGCTACATGTTTTTGGTAAACTATGGTATAGATACTGTAATTTACACCATTTGTTTTGCTATACAGCGCTGTGCTAGTTTAAAGGATAATTGCGCGGTCATGCAATACGGTACATAAATAAAATTTATGTCCTTTTTTCACACAAATAGAGCTTTCTTTTGGTGGTATTTGATCACCTGTGCACTTTTTACTTTTGGTGCTATAAACAAACATTTTTGAAGTAAATTAAAAAAAAAAAAAAAATATTTTCTCATTTCGGTCATAAAAAATATATAGAAAAAAACTAAAATTTCGTCATAAATTTAGGCCAAAATGTATTCTGCTACATGTTTTTGGTTAAAAAATCCCAGCAAGTATATATTTGCTTTGTGTGAAAGTTATAGCGTCTATAAACTATGGTATAGATAAAGGAATTTACACAGCTTTTACTTTCTGACTGCTCATCACATCTCTTGAGGTGCTAAAACACCAGGATAGTACAAACCCCCTCAAATGACCCCTTTTTGGAAAGTAGACACCCTAAGCTATCTGCTGAGAGGCATATTGGGTCCATGGAAGATTTATTTTTTTCCACAAGTTTCTGGAAAATGACAAAAACTTTTTTTTTAACACAAAGTTGTCATTTAAATGATTTATTTCTCGCAGAAGCAATGGGTATATGTGGAATTACACCCCAAAATACATTGCTACTTCTACCGAGTATGGGGATACCACATGTGAGACTTTTTGGGAGCCTAGCCACATACAGGAGCCTGAAATCCAATAACCACTTTGAAAGCCTGAAGGTGTGTAACTTCCTCATTTCACTTCCTCAATACCTATCACAGTTTCGAAGGCCCAGACATGCCAGGATAGCACCAAACCCCCCCAAATTACCCCTTTCTGGAAAGTAGACACACCAATGAATTTAAGAGGCATGGTGAGTATTTTGCAGATCTCATTTTTTTCTCACAAGGTTTTGAAATATAAAAAAAGAATAGAAAAAATATGTTTTTGTTTTTTTTCTTCATTTTCCAAAAACTTGTGGCAACAAATGAGATCTGCAAAATACTTACCATTTTTCTTATCAAATTCCTTGGGGTGTCTACTTTCCAAAAAAGGGGTCATTTGGGGGGGTTAGGTGCTATCCTGGCATTTCAGGGACTCCGAAGCTGTGATAGGTAGTCAGGAAGTGTAATGAGGAAATAAAGCCCTTTAAAAGCCTGAAGGTGCTTATTGGATTTTGGGGTCCTGTACTTGGCTAGACTGCCAAAACGTGTCTCATGTGGTACCTCCATACTCGAGAGACGTAGCAGAATGTATTTTGGGGAGTAATTCCACATATACCCATGGCATGTGTGAGCAATAAATCATTTGACAATTTTTGTGAAAAAAAAAAACAAAAAAAACTTGTGGTAAAAAAATAAATTCTTCTATTGATTCAACATGCCTCTCAGCAAATAGCTTGGGGTGTCTACTTTCCAAAAAGCAGTTGTTTCGGGGGGTGGGGGCCTTTTATGCCCAGCACTAGAAGTTTATGCCACACAATTACTCACTCTTCTAACCACCTGAAGATCAAGCCTTTTCTGACACTTTTTGTTCACATGAAAAAAATCAGTATTTTTTGCTAGGAAATTAATATAGACCCCCAAACATTATATCATTTTTTTAAAGCAGACACCCTAGTAAATAAAATGGTGGGTACTACAATTTTTTTTACGGTACTCTAACAGCGATTTTTCAAAACCAAATTTGTTTTTAAAAATACACTTTTTTTTACTTTTAATGCACAAAAACACAACATATTGGCCAATTATTTGGTAAAATATAAAAGATGATGGTATGCCGAGTAAATAGATACCAAACATGACATGCTTTAAACTGCGCATGCCCCTTGCAATGGCAACAAACTGCATACATTTTTAATATCCATGGGCAACGCTTTAAAAGCTACCATTTTAGATTTACAGAGGAGGTCTAGTGTTAGAATTACTGCCCTTGATCTGACGTTCACGGTGATACCTCACATGTATGGCGCAACCGCTGTTTACATACCGACACAGGGTCAATGCTTGTGCACACAGATGTGCATGCATGGGAGGGGCCAGTTTTTTAAGTTATTTTGATTTTTTTAATTATTTTTACACTGTACCCTTTATTTTTTTTTAATCACCTTTAATGCTACCACAGGGAATGCAAATATCCCCTATAACTTCAATGGGCATTGTCATATATTCTTTTTTCAGAAATCTGGGGTCTATCAGACTCTAGATATCTCCTCTTCCCTTACATTATCTAATCAAACCAAAAATTGGTGTGATTAGATGCTTTCCCAATTTATAAATGGCGCTGTTTATATCCTGCGAAACTAAAGTGGTGAAATGCTCGTAACTTCTGATTTCTTAGGTTATAGAGATGATTGTCACCACTGTGGTCTCCAATCAGCTCTATGGTCAGCTGGCAGAAACGGCGACTGCATTCTCAGGTTCCCCCGATGGCACAGGACTGCCCGAGAAGGCAGTGGAAGGCAGCGGGGGGGGGGGGGGGCATCATCTCCCGCTGCTTGTAAAAGCAATCCTGCAGCTAATTAGCCAATAGGATTGCTTTTATATGAAAGCCGATCACTGGCTGAAAAATGAGACCAGGATGATACCTACAGCTGTGGGCATCATCCTGGTATAACCATTCAAAGTCCAGTGATGTACCAGTACGTCGCTGGTCCTTGTTGGGTATATATACTATGTTTTTTTTTTTGTATTCAGCCTGTGGGCTGAATGAAAAAAAGAGAAGAAATCTCTGCCAGAAAAAGTGTGTGATATGCCCACCATTAGAATATACTGCCTTGCATCCGTCCACTTCTAATGGTGGGCACACATTAGGTCAAACTTTGCCACATGCGCAAGATTGAACAAATGTCTAAAAAGTGGCACGCTTGAATAAAAATTGTCCACATATAAGTGGTACCCCATATGGAAAAAGGATGACACCAAGTCCCAAACTATCTGGTCACTGCTCCCCATGTAGTCTGGGCATCCGGTGGGCTCCACGTAACTATCTTTTCCCTCGTAAATCCGAAACTTATAAGTATAGCCTGTTGCCCTCTCACAGATCTTCTACATCTTGACCCCATATCTGTTAAGTAAAATGGTGCAGCGCTAAATACTAGAGCACAGTTAATATACACAATATATATACACATGCGTGATATCACTCTAAGGGTGATCAATGAATATAAAAGTTCGATGCAATAGTGCGGATCATATAAAGATCCTAATTCAAGGTGAGTGGACGTCCTGATCCAAGGTGTGATGATAGGTGTGATCACACAAATAGGTGAAAAACGCACTCACCAGATGTGCGTTTAATACACGCAATATGTAATCCTGCATCACCAGGCAAAGAAACGATCATCAGATCCCAGATCAGATTGTACCCAGATCACCATCCCGGCTCCACGGAAGTAAGGTCATCTTGGATCTTGGATTGACGCAGGATTACATATTGCGTGTATTAAACGCACATCTGGTGAGTGCGTTTTTCACCTATTTGTGTGATCACACCTATCATCACACCTTGGATCAGGACGTCCACTCACCTTGAATTAGGATCTTTATATGATCCGCACTATTGCATCGAACTTTTATATTCATTGATCACCCTTAGAGTGATATCACGCATGTATATATATTGTGTATATTAACTGTGCTCTAGTATTTAGCGCTGCACCATTTTACTTAACATATATGTCTGATTGGAGGTTTTATTTGGTTACCTTTTCGGTGTATCAGCTGCTCAGTAACATTCTCTGTGTATACGCATTTATACACTTTTTGTGTATACACATCTATACGTTTTTTGCATTTAAGTTGCGCTCACTATAACATCTTATATTACAATTCTGTTTGACCCCATATCTGGTACGCTTGCTGGGGAGAAATTGTTTGAATGCAAGGTGGCCAGAAAAATTAATCAGGGACTCAAAAAACGCAGATTTTTTGCTGAGGAGTATAGACATCTGCTAATTTTTGGTTAAGGTGATTTGCGAGGGGCTGAATTTTGTGGAGCCGGTCAAATTCAGGGTTATCCCGAGGATGACAGAGTGCATTGTCGTTGAAATGCATAAAACACATTATACTCATATCAATGCCTGGCCATGGCAGCAGAGAACACGGCATATGATGAATCGGGTCTGTGGACCAATACAACCGCAATTCATTTTTTTTTTAGTAATGCCCATGTTGAGGGTTAGGCCCCATAAAAAATATAAATTCGGAAACCGTAATGAGTTTCCATGTGACTGGTCTGGCAAGGTTTGAATTTGGGTTGGTGGCAATAAATTGTTGTGCATATAAATTGCTTTAATCCACAATCAACGAATACAGATATTCCGTGAAAAACAGCTACAAAAATTAAGGGGAGTAGTTAAATTTGCTATTTCCACCTGAATTCCGAGTTGGGCAGTGAATGGGGGAAGTACAGGTGCTGCAGAATTTGTGGGCTGTCAATCGGGATTTGCAAGCACATCCGGAAGGATACTAGGAGCTCTATGGGCCTGTGTGCGAATTCTTGGTGGTTGCGGGACAATACTTGTGCTCGCCACCGCATTGGCTTGCACTGGACGTATGGGCCTCGCCACGTCACCAAGTCATACTGCAGTGCTGGTATTATACAGGATTTACATGACGCCAACAGTTTGCTCAGCGCTTTACAGTATAACGGGAGACAATGCGGCGCTGTGTTACTTTAACTGACAATTGCGCAGTCACGCAACACTGCACCCAAATTAAATTTAAGTCCTTTTTTTCCCCACGAATTGAGCTTTCTTTCGGTGGTATTTGATCGCTTGCGCGTTTTTATTTTTTGCGCTATAAAAAAAAAAGGCTGACAATTTTGAGAAAAAAAACTTTTTTTTTACTTTTTGCTATAAAACTTGTCCAGTAAAAAAATCTAAAAATCAAATTTTGTCATAAATTTCGGCCAAAATGTACAGTATTCTGCACCATGTCTTTGCTAAAAAAAATCCCAATACGTGTAATTTGATTGGTTTACGTGTAAGTTATAGTGTCTACAAATGGCGGCAAAGATACTGAGATTTTTTAAAAATATAACAATGGCGGCGATCAGCGACTTATGGAGATGATCATTGATTTACAACAGTGATCAGAGACTTATGGCAGGACTGCGGCGAACATTTTCACACTGGGGGGGGAACTGACTTCCCCTCTGGCAACCCCAGTGACACCAATACAGTGATCAGTGAAAAAAAAAAACAAAAAACACTGACACTGTACTAATGGCACTGGTGAGGAAGGGGTTAACATTTTTATTCAAAGGGTTAACTCTGTGAGGGGAGTGTTTTACTAGTGGGCAGGGGGTGTGTACTTCACAGGAACACACTGATCCCGAGAGCTAAACTCCGCTCTCAGGATCAGCGTGCTCAGAACTGACAGAGAGCAGAGCTGCAGTGTAAACACTGCAGCCGTGCTTCCTGTCAGTGATTGCCGGTAATCGCCGGGACCCGGCGGGTAATGACCAGCCGGGACCCAGTGATTGACACCCGCGGCCACAATCGGCAGCGCGGGTAGGGCGGGTGTGCGCCCTCTACCCGTTTTGCAAAATGACGTTTTAAAACGTGATTTTGCACAGGAGTGCCGCCCTGTGGCCGTTTTAGTACAGTGGCTGGACGGCAACCAGTTAAAGTGTCCACAAGACATTGTCAAAATGTTTACAGCCTATGGCACTGTAGTTAATCTCCATGGACAAAAGAGAAAAGTTGATCCAATATTACAATGAAGGAATGTTCAAATGGTGGATAAAGAACCTCAAGCAACTTCCAGACAAATTCAAGCTGACCTTCAGGCTCAGGGTTCAACTGGGTCAGCTCGCACCATATGTCGCCATCTGAATGAAAAGGGAACCTATGGTAGGAGACCAAGGAGGACCCCACTGCTGATACAAACATAAAAAAGCCAAATTGGAGTTTGCCAAAACTTACCCAAGGAAGCCAAAATCCTTTTGGGAGAATGTGCTGTGGACAGACTAAACAAAATTGCAGCTTTTTGGTAAAGCCCATCATTCTACTGTTTTCAGAAAATGCAATGAGGCCTTTAAAGAAAAGAATACAGTCCTTAAAGTCAAAAATGGTGGAGCTTCACTGATGTTTTGGGGTTGATTTGCTGCTTCAGGCACTGGATGTCTTGACCATGTGTACGGCATTATGAAACCTGAAGACCACTCATATTCTGGGGTGCAAAGTTGGGCCCAGTGTCAGAAAATTGGGTCCCCGTCAGAAGTCATGGATCTTACAGCAGGACAATGACCCAAAGCACATGTTAAAAGGCACCCAGAAATGGTTTACGACAAAGCATTGGACAGTATTGAATTGGCCATCAATGAGTCCAGATCTCAATCCCATAGAGCACCTCTGGAGATATCTCAAAACAGCAGCTGGGAAAAGGTACCCTTCCAATCTGAGAGACCTGGAGCATTTGGCGAAAGAAGAGAGCAGAGAGATGTAAGAAACTCATCGATGATTACAGGTACATTATTGATGTGTTATTTTTTTCAAGGAGCGTGCTTCCGATTATTAAATTGAGGGTGCCAGTAATTTTGTCCAGTCCATTTTTGGGGTTTTGCGTGGAATGTATCAGATTTGGCTTTTTGTTTCTCCTTTTTTTGTGTCATACCAATACAAACTAAAGAGATAAACATGAGAATGCCTAAACATTTGCAATTGCAACAATTTTCTGGGTTAACTGGTGGATTATCTGCCAGAAATACAGTGGGGCCAACATTTTTGGCCATGATTGCGTGTTTATATATAGTGCCTTGAAAAAGTATTCATACCCCTTGAAATTTTCCACATGTCATGTTACAACCAAAAATTTAAACGCATTTTATTGGGTTTTATGTGATCGACCAACACATAGTGGCACATAATTGTGAAGTGGAAGGAAAATGATATATGGTTTTCAACATTTTTGACAAATATGTGATAAGTGTGGCGTGCATTTGTATTCAGCCCCTCCCAGTCAATACTTTTTAAGACCACCTTTCGCTGCAATCACAGCTGCAAGTCTTTTTGGGGATGTCTCTACCAGCTTTGCACATCTAGACAGTGAAATTTTTGCCCATTCTTTTCAAAATAACTCATGCTCTGTCAAATTGGATGGAGAGATTATGTTAACAGCACTTTTCAAGTCTTGCCACAGATTCTCAATTGGATTTAGGTCTGACCTCTGACTGGGCAATTATAACACATGAATATGCTTTGATCTAAAACATTCCATTGTAGCTCTGGCTGTGTGTTTAGGGTCGTTGTCCTGTTGGAAGGTGAACCTCTATCCCAGTCTCAAGTCTTTTGCAGACTAACAGGTTTTCTTCTAAGATTGCACTGTATTTGGCTCCATCCATCTTCCCTGTCCCTGCTGAAGAAAAGCATCCCCACAACATGATGCTGCCACCACGTTTCACGGAGGGGATGGTGTTAAAGGTGATGTGCAGTGTTAGTTTTTTGCCACACATAGCGTTTTGCTTTTAGGCAAAAATGTTAAATTTTGGTCTTATCTGACCAGAGAATCTTCTTCCACATGTTTGCTGTGTCCCCCACATGGTTTATCACAAACTGCAAATGGAACTTCTTATGGCTTTCTTTCAACAATGGCTTTCTTCATGCCATTCTTCCATAAAGGCCAGATTTGTGGAGTGCACGACTAATAGTTGTCCTGTGGATAGATTCTCCCACCTGAGCTGTGGATCTCTGCAGCTCCTCCAGAGTTACCATAGGCCTCTTGACTGCTTCTCTGATTAATGCTCTCCTTGCCCAGCCTGTCAGTTTAGGTGGACGGCCATGTCTTGATAAGTTTGCAGTTGTGCCATACTCTCTCCATTTTCGGATGATGGATTGAACAGTGCTCCATGACATGTTCAAAGCTTGGGATATTTTTTTTTTATAACCTAGCCCTGCTTTAAACTTATCCAAAACTTTATCCCTGACCTGTCTGGTGTGTTCCTTGGCCTTCATGATGCTATTTGTTCACTAATGTTCTCTAACAAACCTCTGAGGGCTTCACAGAACAGCTGTATTTATACTGAGATTAAATTAACACACAGGTGGACTCTACTAATTAGGTGACTTATGAAGGCAATTGGTTCCACTAGATTTTAGTTAGAGGTATCAGAGTAAAGGGGGACTGAATACAAATGTATGCCACACTTTTCACATATTTGTCAAAATGTTGAAAACCATTTATCATTTTCCTTCCACTTCACAATTATGTGCCACTTGTGTTGGTCTATCACATAAAATCCCGATAAAATACATTTACGTTTTTGGTTGTAGCATGAAAAAATGTGGAAAATTTCAAGGAGTATGAATACTTTTTCAAGGCACGGTATCTATACACACACACACACACACACAATATCACCCCTGCCCTGCTTTACCACTTTATTTGGTTTTAGGTTATATTTTACTGTCCAATAATATCCTAACCAGGAAAATAGGTCTCTCATTGTGATCATGTTATTGGTATTGGGACTTTTGGGTATTGGGATTTTTGTCACATTATTTATAATTCTCATCCTCTATCTCCATGGTTTGTGTTTCTAGGGCCCCCCAAAGGCTGGGGGAGACTGTTGGCTCCTTCTAAATATGTACATCTTGTCTGGATTCTCAGTGTATAGGCAAGCACTTTGTGTTAGGTTTATTATTTTATCAATTTTATTTTTTCTCTTCTCCTCTTTCAGCGTGTCAGGATATATTTGCTATGTGTTCCTATATGCATTTGTAATTTTTCTATATGTTTTTTCAGTTTTTTTCTTTTGGTTTTGTCACAAAGTTTTTTGTGTGTGTTTATATGGTTAAATGACATACTTTTGAAACGCCCCCACAATTAACAGTCTGCAGTGGAATACTCACTATTTGCTCCATATGCGCCTGCTCCCAACAACTTCCGCTTCCGATCAGCCAACTGGAAGTGATGTCACCAAAACCGGAAGTGCGGGTGGAATGCAAATACACCCGCTCCTCCGGTTCCCCCCCCTTCCCAGTCAAGTGGCATGCACTCCAGCAGAGTGTGCTGCTTTGGATTATATACATTCATTATTTACCTTACCACTTTTTGATTACAATGAGCATCGAGGGATCTTACTAGCCTAGTGGACACTTAACAACAAGTTTGTTAGATCAACTGTGATATTAAGAATGGAGTTAACATTCTACTATAATAATTTATTTTATCTTATTTTATTATACTATATATTTATTGCATTATACAAAGCACATTGTCTTTATGGTTCCCCTGCTGGATCGCCACTCAGATGATACAGTATAAAGATTGTTGTAGCATGTCACTATTGTTTTTAGCTTATATTATTAGCCCACATAATTTCTGTTCCCACCCTTTTTCCCTCCCCCTAATTGTAGTGGGAGACCACTAAGTGGTATATAAGAGTTAATGTAGTCCATTGAGTAGTAACACACTTTGGCTCTGAGGAAGAGGGCTCTTCCCTCGAAACGCGTAAGCCATTTTGGACACCACACAGACTTCCCACATCACTGATGTGGTATCGTGGACCTCTAGCAGACTTCTCGACATTTTAGTACATGCCTATATTTCACATATGTTGGTGAGTAGACAATTTATATACTTTTATTTAAAATAAATGGTGTCTTTGGTAATGCACTAGGTCAGAAACCCACACAGGAACAGGGAGAACATGCAAACTCAAGGAAGGTGGTTCCATGGTTGGGATTCGAACCAACGACTCTAGCGCTGCCAGATGGAAGTGCTAACCATTTAGCCATTGCTTTGTTTTTTTTTTAATATTAACACAGATTTTAATATCGAGCTTTTAATATTTATACATTGTGTCACACCAATTATAGGTATTAGTAAGTTTGTTAGGGAGGAGAAAATATAATGTATATTTTCTCCTCCCTAACAAACTTACTAATACCTACATTTGGTGTCACACATTAATGTAAGTTATGACCAATCAGCCCTGGGTCACCTACCCTAAGCAAAATATACTTATTTTTTAAGCTCTATGGTCAAGAGTCATTAATGGACAGCTTGCCTATTTTGTTTTTTAAGAACTTACTGCATTACATAATAAAAATTACCTTGAGATTCTTTAAAACCAGGAAGATTTTGAAGGACTTCAAAGCACATGCTGTACATACTTTTACACAATGCTTCCTGCACAATACTGCAAAGCAAGCTATGACGCTTCAGAACATCCATCTGGTCACAGGGCCAAACTGCACTGTGTATATTCCAATCACATTCTAGAATCAGCATTAAGGGGAAAAAAAGAAAGAAAGAAATGCATTAGAATAGAATGTGTGAATCAAGAACTGTTCTTTACCTCTCTTTTGTATGGACAGGAAAGACCCCTTACCTTGCTAAAAAGACTGTATAACTCCCCCTAAACCCAAGGGGCATATCTCTCCCAGACTTTCGGCTGTACTACTGGGCGGTGGTTTAAGTCATCGTTCAGTGGTAGTTCCCTTAGCCAGTGGACAACCCCAGCAGTTACTCTTGAAGCAGCACTCGTGCAATTCGGCTTTTCGTTGCTCTCGTGCGCAACCTTTGCTCACCTGTCTGATGTGAACCACAATCATAGTCTGGAGTTAGGCAAAAGCATGGTATCGCTCACCTCTGTCCATCTCTCCTCACATGCCCTTATTGGCCAATCCTTTATTTCCCCATTTGCACACCCTACCAGATCCAAAAATATGGGCTACTAGAGGTGTCATAGCTTTGAAACATATTATATTCGAAGGGAAATTGATGAATTTTGCTGAGCTTAAGAGGAAATACGATTTCCCTAATTGTATGGTGTATGCAACGAAGACCTGCAGAGCAATCACGGTTTCCTGCCCCCATCACCCTTGAATTCGACCCCTAGAGAGGTTATTCATTTCAAGAGCAATGAAATGTCCTTCATCTTAGACTCTCCACAGCACATTTGGTCAAATTGATGAGACTTTTTCAGAAATGGCAGGCTGATCTGCCGGATTTGTTAGAAGATGACTGGAATGAATGTATAATCCACTCTATTTCTAATATGATTTCTGCCAAGGATAGGTTTATTAAATTTCTCCACACAGTGTACTAAAATTCTCACCACCTAGCTACTATCTATCCTACAGTTAGCCCCTTATGTGGAAGATGTCAGAATGCTGTATGCATATTCTATTCTTGGTATAGACCTGCCCCAGGATCCATCCTTTTTAGTAAGCAGTAACTGAAGATATAACAGTGCCTGTGACCTAGCTTTAAGTTTGGATTATAAAGTATTACTTCTAGGTGTCCTGGATGGTGCAGAACCGAGCCGTTATGTGAATGTCTTTTACGCTTTTAATGCTCGTAAGGAAATCCTTATGAAATGGAAGTCTCTTCTATCTCCTACTGTATCATCATGGCGACCTGCCATTAACAATTTCTTGCCCTCTGTAAATTAACATATGAAAGCTATAATTGCCACAAGAAATTTGACAAAATTTGGTCGACCTGGATTGACTCCTGGGGTATGAATAACACTACTTGATTGAGCTGTCCCCAAACTATATTTCCCCCAACTGTTTTCCCCTTTGTGCTGTTCCCTCTCCTCCCTTTTCCTTGCCTTCTTCCACTCACCCCATTCACCTTCTCATCTGGGTTTTCTCTAAATTATCAGGGATTACCATGTTAATGCCTTAATAGGTAATTCTACCAGCCTTTGTGTAGTCAAATGATACTGTGTAAACATTGGTTAACACTTTTTATAATGCAGTGAATAATCTAGTTTACTTCTGTGCTGCTGACCCCATTTGGAATTTACACTATACTGTTTGTGGACCCAATTAGTCATTGTAAAACGATGTTGTAAGCTGCATTTCCTATGTATATGCTGCAATTTTCACAATAAATGTTTATACCTGTTAAAGAAATTGTTTTGAACACCATGAATTACCATTTTAATCCCCAACCTAGGAACTAAAAACTGGTAGTAGTAATAGTGAGCGCTCTCCATAATAGCTGATACGCTCAGGTAACCACCTAAAAACCTCTGGTAAATAGTAAATATAAAGTGCAGCGCTAGGTAAGTATACGTGAAATCACAGTCCGATTCAATATAAACTAATGCCATGCATAATGCCAAAATAAGAGAATCCTTCTTTGTGATGTTCCAAGCAAAATATGAAATTATTATGCGCTTACCAGAAGCGCATAGGTTATGCGCATTTGATATATCCAAAACCAGGAACAGCAGGGTAACGAGGTATACATCTAGGGCATCCGTCTCTCAATGGGCAGCTCAGCAGATACTGGGTAAGAAATATTCCAGAGGCCTCCTTGAAGGATCAGCAGGGTCAGCCACTTGTTCCCTTGAGGAATCAACACGCTGTGATACTTTGCTGCCGGGGCCTTATACTGGTCCGGTGGCCATCTGCATTATTGGTCAGTGTACCTATTTTAACTGGATATTTGTGTATTTAACAAATTCATTACTTTTTGGCAATATTACGCTATGGGCATCTTTTTAGGACTCCTCATGGAGCCTTTTAAGCATGCAGACCCTGGGAAGCTCTTCACCATCCAGAGAGGGGGAAATCCTGTAACCAGGTGGCTGACCCTGGAAATGGGGTTTAAGTCTGAGCTCAATTCACCTTTTTCTCCATCAACATCAAATGGGGTTTAAGTCTGAGGACATTCACCTTTTTCTCCATCGACACTGTGGTCATTTTTGCGGTGTGGATTGGGTCATTGTCATGTTGGAAGCTAAACCTTCTTCCCATTGACAACTTTCTGACAGAGCGTAGCAGGTTGTCCTCAATAATTTGATGGTATTTTGCCCCATTCATTTTTCCTTCTATCCTGACAAGTGCTCCAGCAGTCCCTGCTGCAGAAAAACACTCCCATAACAGGATATTACCACCTCCATGCTTAACTGTAGGAATGGTGTTATTTGGATGGTGAGCTGTATTGGATTTACGCCACACATCGTTTAGTGTTGAAACCAAAAAAAATTACATTTTAGTATCATCAGACCGTAACAACTTTTTTCATGTGGCCTCAGAATCTTCAAGGTGCATTTTGGTAAAGCTCTGTCGTGACTGCATGTGGCCCTTCTTGAGGAGTGGCTTTTTTCTTGCAACCCTCCCATAGAAGCCACATTTGTGGAGAATGTGTGATTATGTTGTCACTTGCACACAATGACCACTTTGTCATGAATTCCTGCAGCGGTTTCAAAGTTGCTGTAGGCCTCTTGGTAGCCTCTCTGATCAGTTTCCCCCTTGCTCTTTCATTCAGTTTGGAGCAATGTCCTGATCCAGGGAGGGTCTGTGTTGCACCAAATACCTTCCACTTTTTAATAAAAGACCTCACTGTGCTTCTAGGCATTGATAAAGCCTTTGAATTGTTTTGTATCCATCTCCTCACTTGTACCCGTCCACAACTTTATCCCAGAGATCTTTTCACAGTGCCATACCACCCATAGTTGATTGTTTCCTTTAGTTGAGCTATAAAGGACTGAAATGCTCCAGAAAAGCTCTGAGCTAATCAAAATGACCACATCTAATCACAATTGAAAGTCGAATGGCTTTGTGTGCCACTGAGAAGATGATTCGCTACACCTGATTGATTTTACAAGTCATTTTTAGCAGAGGGTGATCCATTTTCCAACTCAGTGGAAAATAGTAATTCTGTTTTTGATTTTTTTTTTGACAGGTTGGTGTTATATCTTTCACTTTGGATCTTATAAGTTGCCTTGAGTAAATACAGCTGAATAAAACAACAACTGTGTGTGTCTTAATTTCAGGCTGCAAAGCAACACAATATGATTATTTTAATAGGGGGTAATTCCTTTCTATACCCACTGTATGCATAATTATCTTTTTTTTGTGAATTTTAGTTCTGATTATCTCCCCTACCCTTCCTGAAGTAGCGGGTTCCCCCGTGAAATGTACTGACATGCTCTACCCACTTGAAAGACACCCCAGGCATGTCTAGAAGTCATTGGATTTAATATCAGTATGTAACGCCTAATATTGGGGTCTACATGTCTACGAGTATCAAATAAAAGGAGGCATTTTGTACCAGTACATAATGTATTGTGTATACAGTTTTAATCATGGGTTTTAACATTATTTTTGTAATATTTAACCACTTGCCCTCCAGAGGATTTACCCCCCTTAATGACCAGGCCTTTTATTTGCTACTCAGCGCTGCACTAATTCAACTGATAATTGCACGGTCATGCAATACTGTACCCAAACGAAATTTACATCCTTTTTTTCAAATAGAGCTTTTGGTGGTATTTGATCACCTGTGTGCTTTTTATTTTTTGTGCTATAAAAAAAAAAAAAAGACTGAAAATATTGAAGAAAAATTATATTTTTTTTACTTTACTCGGCTATAAAAAATATATAGTAAACTCAAACTTAGTTATAAATTTAGGCCAAAACGTATTCTGCTAAATGTTTTTGGTAAACAAAATCCAAATAAGTGTATATTGATTGCTTTGTGTGAAAGTTATAGCGTCTACAAACTATGGTATAGATACTGCAATTTACATCATTTTTTTTTGCTATACAGCGCTGCACTAGTTTAACTGACAATTGTGCAGTCATGCAATACGGTACATAAATGAAATTTATGTCCTTTTTTCACACAAATCTAGCTTTCTTTTGGTGGTGTTTGATCACCTGTGTGCTTTTTATTTTTGGCGCTATAAACAAAAAGTTTTGAAAAATGTTTTTTTTTTAAAAAACGATATTTTCTTATTTCTGTCATAAAAAAAATCCAAAAAACTCAAATTTAGTCATAAATTTAGGCCAAAATGTGTTCTGCTACATGTTTTTGGTTAAAAAAATTCCCAATAAGTGCACATTGATTGCTTTGTGTGAAAGTTATAGCATCTACAAACTATGGTATAGATAATGGAATTTAAACAGCTTTTACTTTCTGACTGCCAATCGCTTTCGGTGCCAATTTCTTTAGGTGCTAAACTACTAGGATAGTAAAAAACCCCAAATGACCCCTTTTCGGTAAGTAGACACCCTAAGCTATCTGCTGAGAGGCATACTGAGTCCATGGAAGATTTTTTTTCCACAAGTTTCTGGAAAAAACACTTTTTTTTATTTACAGAAAGTTGTCATTTAATTTATAGATTTCTCACACAAGCCATGGGTATATGTGGAATTACACTCCAAAATACATTCTGCTACTTCTACCGAGTATGAGGATACCACATGTGAGACTTTTTGGGAGCCTAACCACATACAGGAGCCTGAAATCCAATGACCACTTTGAAAGCCTGAAGGTACGTAACTTCCTCATTTCACTTCCTCACTACCCATCACCTGAAATGCCAGGATAGCACCAAACCCCACCCCCCCCCCCCCCCAAATTAGCCCTTTTTGGAAAGCAGACACCCAAAGGAATGTAAAAAGGGGCGTGGTATTTTGCAGATCTCATTTTTTTCTCACAAGGTTTTGAAATATAAAAAAAAGAAAAACATTTTTTGTTTTCTTTCTTCATTTTCCAAAAACCTGTGGCAACAAACGAGATCTGCAAAATACTCACAATGCTTATCAAATTCCTTGGAGTGTCTTTCCAAAAAGGGGTTATTTGGGGGGCTTTGGTGATATCCTGGCGTTTCAGGGACTCCAAAACTGTGATAGGTAGTCAGGAAGTGTAATGAGGAAATAAAGCCCTTTAAAAGCCTGAAGATGCTTATTGGATTTTGGGGTCCTGTACTTGGCTAGACTGCCAAAAAGTCTCTCACATGTGGTACCCCCCCCCCCATACTTGGGAGAAGTAGCAGAATGTATTTTGGGAAGTAATTCCACATATACCCATGGCATGTGTGAGCAATAAATCATTTAAGCGACAATTTTGTGTAAAAAAAAATTATTTTTTTGTCATTTTCCAAAGACTTGTGGTAAAAAAAATAAATTCTTCTACTGATTCAACATGCCTCTCAGCAAATAGTTTGCAGTGTTTACTTTCCAAAAAAGGGGTCATTTGTAGGGGGCTATCCTGGAATGTCAGAGCCTCTGAAACTGTGACAGGCAGTGAGGAAGTGAAACGAGGAATTTATGCACCAAAAGGCTTTCAAAGTCTTCATTGGATTTTGGGCTCCTGTATGCGGTTCAGCTGACAAAAAGTCTCACACATGTAGGTATCCCCATACTCTGTAGAAGTAGTAAAATTTATTTTGGGATGTAATTCCACATATACTCATGGCATGTGTGAGCAATATACCATTACAACTTTGTCATTTTCCAAAAACTAGAAAAAAAAAAAATCTTTCATGGGTGCAACATGCCTCTCAGCAGATATCTTAGGGTGTCTACTTTCCCAAAAGGAGTCATTTGGAGGAGTTTGTACTGCCCTAGTATTTTAGCACTTCAAGAAAGGCAGTCAAATTAAAAGCTATGTAAATTGCAGTATCCATACCATAGTTTCTAGATGCTATAACTTTCACACAAATCAATTAATATACACTTATTGGGATTTTTTTTACCAAAGACATTTAGCAAAATACATTTTGGCCTAAATTTATGACGGAGTTTATTGTATATTTTTATAACAAAAATTAGAATTTTTTTTTTCATAATTTTAGTTTTTTCTTTGTTTACAGTGCAAAAAATGTACAGCATTGCATGACCACGCAATTGTCAGTTAAAGCGATTCTAAAGGTTCATTTTTCTAATTTTTTTTTTTGGAAAATAAAAAACATGCTATACTTACCTACTGTGTGCAGTGGTTTTGACAAAGCAGCCTGGATCCTCCTCTTCTCAGGTCTCCCGCAGGCTCTCCTGGCCTTTTCCTCCTGTCGGGTGCCTCCACAGAAAGCAGCTTGATATGGGGCACCCATTGCTCCGTCTTCTAATGGTGGGCACACATTAGGTCGCATGGTGCCAGATGCGCCAATTCCAAGATTGTATAAATGTCTAAATAGTGGCATGCTTGAATAAAAATTCTCCACGTAGTCCAAGTGGTACCCCATATGGAAAAAGGATTGACACCAAGTCCCAAACCATCTTGCCACTGCTCCCCATGTAGTCTGGGCATCCGGGGGGCTCCATATGACTATGTTTTCCTTTGTAAATCCAAAACGTATATGTATAGGTCCTCTCACAGGTCTTATACATGTTGACCCCATATCTGGCACGCTTGCTGGGGAGAAATTGTTTGAATGCAAGGCGGCCAGAAAAATGAATCAGGGACTCGTCAACGCAGATTTTTTGCTGGGGAGTATAGACATCTGCAAATTTTTGGTTAAGGCGATTTACGAGGGGCCGAATTTTGTGGAGCCGGTCAAATTCAGGGTCACCCCGAGGATGACAGAGTGTGTTGTATTAGAAATGAATAAAACACATTATACTCTCATATCTATGCCTGGCCATGGCAGCAGAGAACATGGGCATATGATGAATTCGGTCTGTGGAACAATACAACCGCAATTCATTTTTTTTTAGTAACGCCCATGTTGAAGGTTAGGCCCAAAAAAAATTTAAATTCAGAAACCGTACTGTGTTTCCATGCGAATGGTCTGACAAGGTTTGAATTTGGGTTCGCAGCAATAAATTGTGCAAATAAATTGCTCTGATCCACAATCAATGCATACAAATCGTTCGTGAAAAACAGCTCCAAAAAAATCAAGGGGAGTAGTTAAATTTGTTTCCACCTGAATTCCGGGTTGGGCAGAAAATGGGGGAAGTACGGGTGTGGCAGAATTTGTGGGCTGCCAATCCGGATTTGCAAACACATCCGGAAGGATACTATGGGCACTATGGGCTCTATGGGCCTGTGTGCAAATTCTTGGTGGTTGCGCGACAATACTTGTGCTTGCCACGTTACCAGCTTGTACTACACTTATGGGACTCGCCACGTCACCAAGTGATACTGCAGTGCTGGTATGTGAAAGACCAGGATGTACTAGGCTGCAGGTGCTCGCCAGTTCACCAAAAGGTAGAGCGGCACTAGTACTGGCACTCTGCTACATATGAAAGTCATCAACATTTACCGGCAAGTGCTAACAGAGATTAGGCCTGATTCTGCTAACACTGCGATTTTGTGTGCAATGCGGCAAGTGACAGTGACCTACTGACACTGCACTTGCTGGGGGGGTAGTCGTAGTGGCTAAATGCAGCTGCTGGCAGTTGCCGGGGCTGATCCTGCTAACCCTGTGTTTTTGGTGACACTATACTAATCTGAACGCTGGTATAGTGCTGATCTGATCAGAGATATTGATCCGTTCAGACACTATACTAGCAATAGAGGTTTATTGTGTATAAGTGTGTTCCTGGCAATCAAGGGGTTAAATGTGATTACTGGTGTACTGGCGGGCAATCTGACGCTATCTGGGAGGGGCATGAAAACCGCGGGAGTGTGAAGATTTTGCGCACCTGTGCCGTCCTGTAGCAGTATATCTGCTATAGGGTGGTCAGGAAGCAGTTACAGAAGCAGTTTGCGTTACGGCACTGCAGTACTTTGACAATTGCACGGTCATGCAACACTGCACCCAAATGAAATTTAGGTTCTATTTTTCCCCATGCATTGAGCTTTCTTTCGGTGTTATTTGATTGTCTGTTTGATTTTTATTTTTTATGCGCTATTAAAAAAAAAAAAAAAAAAAAAAAAAAAAAAAAAGACTGACAATTTTGAGACAAACTATTTTTTGGACTTTTTGCTATAAAACATGCCCAGTAAAAAGTGTTGAGAGGATTTTCTGTTCCTACTAAACTACTAATTTTCTCTCTCAGAGGGATGAATCCATCACCTATTGATACTACGGTAGCAAAAAATGAGGACCGCATGATGGGAGGGTTTAGATGAGGGAGTGTTAAAAGTGCAGCTTATAACTCACCCGTTAATGTGTGCCGAACTTTGTCCAGTACGGTGCGACAGAGAAATGACTGACGTAATTGCTGCTACTACAGTAATCGCCGCAATCTTCTGGGTCCAGTGCCAAATAGTTGCCCTTCTGCACAGCAACCACAGGGGGTTGCTCACATGGGGCATATGACCAGCTGTCTGTGCCAGAAAGGATGCTTTCTATGGTTTGTTCTTGAGCTTACTGATATTTGCAATCTTTTTTTTTTCTTTTTACATACACATTTAAGTGCTCCTTGTTGCTGTATTGGAGAGAGTTGTCAAATTGGCCTGTCAGTTGTCTTTCCTTAGATGTTCACAGCTAACTAGACTTGATAGTTAACTCCACTTGACTAGTGCCTATTTTAAGCAGCAGAGCACAGTTGGGATAACTAAATATTTCCGTTAGTTGTTTTCCGATTACCACTTCAACAGCGGTGAATAATACAGTGGGGTGCAGCTTCCACAGGTATTGCTCAGGTATGAAATGTGCATACTGTGAGACAGTGTGAGGCCCTGCCACGGTGAAAATAGATGAAGCCTGGACACAGGGTTCATATATATGCAGTGATGGGGTCCAGAAAATTAACTGTGAGAAGAGGTATTCCTAGAATGGGCTCCGATGTTTAGCGAGTTCAAAGTTTTGGGAGAGGAGAAATATCCAACCCAGTGTCCAGTTGGCTGCAAGTTGAGGTACATACAGCCCTATAATAAGCTTGGGCACAGTGTGGGGCTCCCTTCAGGAGATGGATGTGTGCTCCCATTCGAGAGACAAGCGTACATCCATCAAGGGACAGGTGTGGGCTCCAATTAGGGAAGGTGCTTCACTCAAGAGATAGCACTCCACTCTGGAGGAGAGATTCCTTGTCCATAGGGCTGGGAGAGTTGAGATGAGAGTTGAGTTTGAAGGGTTTGGAGAACCGAGATGAATAGGGGAGGGAATCTGGAGGTCTCGGAGGAGTGAAAGAGCCAGGGATGCCAGGAGATCCCCTATTGAGGGCCAGGGAGTGTGCCCATGCAGTAGGGTGCTGTAAATACAGGCAAGTGAGCAAGGAGAGCCCAGAGAGCTGGATGAGATGGTCTGAGGGACTAGAGAAAGAGCAGTGGCAGGTGGCATAGTGGAAATCCCTGCACGAGCGAGCAGGTTTTCTGTTGAACTTGTCATTTGGTGTTTTATGAAAGCGGTCTGACAAGCCCTAAAAGCAAATTTCACACTGCAGAATCCTACTAAAATTGTTACAATCATTAAAAGAGAAGTGTGGGACTCGAAAATAACAAACATTCATACTCAACTATGTATATGCAGTTCCAAAGCTGCAGCTATCCCCTGCTGGCTTGATACTGAGAACTGAGTGATCAAAGACTGCTGAAACAACTGAATGTTTACTATAATAACCAAACAATAGGACTTGTTAACTGGAGACTTCCTAAAGCCATATCTCCCTGAACCTTGCACTCAGTTTATATGAGGAAAGATTTCAGTTAATATATTACAAAAGTTTGGCATATATCTAAACTGAAATATTATTAAAGTCATGGGTATATACTAACACACCAACGTCCATTTAATAAAGTTGGATACTGCATATCACTCAACTGAAGATCATCAAGTCATAAGGATATATGAGATGGCTTGTGATTTGGGTAAAAAAAATAAAAATATATATATACCGTATTTTTCGCTCCATAAGACGCACTTTTTTCCCCAAAAAATATGGGGGAAAATGTCTCTGCGTCTTATGGAGCGAATACTGACCAGTCCTCTACCTGTCACCGCCGCCGTGTTAGTGCCAGCGGCTGTCCCATCCCACTGCAGGCTGTCACCGAAGTTCACCCTGCCCTCTCTCAGCGGGCTATCCCCACAGCTCTTCATAGCAGGCAGTCCCCTCGCCGAACCCAGCCAGCTTGCTCTGCAGTCCGGTCCGCCCTTCAGGCGTGGCCTGTCCTCGGAGCTCCTCCCCGCTCCTGGCATGTCTATGTACTGAGCTCCCAGCTCTGCAGTCCGGTCTGCGGGTGTGGCCTGTCCTTACAGCGCCTCCCCTTTCCTGGCATGTGTCCATAGTGTGCTCCCTGCTCTACAGTCCGGTCCTATCTGCTGGTGTGGCCTGTCTTCGGAGCTCAGTGCGCCCCCTGCCTTCTATAGCCTGCCTTCTGTAAGTTAAAATGACAGATGCTGGGAGTTTTAGTCCTTTTCCTTGATGTATGGTGTCAGATCATTTGATATTCTGGGTGGAGGGGCCCTGTTGGGACTTTATATGATGTAGTATGTCCGCAGTCTCTAGTCATCCCCTGTACTGTGTCCGCAGTCTCTGGTCATCCCCTGTACTGTGTCCGCAGTCTCTGGTCATCCCCTGTACTGTGTCCGCAGTCTCTGGTCATCCCCTGTACTGTGTCCGCAGTCTCTGGTCATCCCCTGTACTGTGTCCGCAGTCTCTGGTCATCCCCTGTACTGTGTCCGCAGTCTCTGGTCATCCCCTGTACTGTGTCCGCAGTCTCTGGTCATTCCCTGTACTGTGTCCCCAGTCTCTGGTCATTCCCTGTACTGTGTCCGCAGTCTCTGGTCATCCCCTGTACTGTGTCCGCAGCCTCTGGTCATCCCCTGTACTGTGTCCGCAGTCTCTGGTCATCCCCTGTACTGTGTCCGCAGTCTCTGGTCATCTCCTGTACTGTGTCCGCAGTCTCTGGTCATCTCCTGTACTGTGTCCGCAGTCTCTGGTCATCTGCTGTACTGTGTCCGCAGTCTCTGGTCATCTCCTGTACTGTGTCCGCAGTCTCTGGTCATCTCCTGTACTGTGTCCGCAGTCCCTGGTCATCTCCTGTACTACTGTACTATGTCCGCAGTCTCTGGTCATCTCCTGTACTGTGTCTTCAGTCTCTGGTCATTTTCTGTACTATGTCTGCAGTCCATTGGTTCAGAATATTTTTTTTCCAGTTTTCTGCCTCTAAAACCTAGGTGCGTCTTATGGTCAGGTGCGTCTTATGGAGCGAAAAATACGGTATATATATATATATCTATATATATCTATCTATATCTATATATATATCTATCTATCTATATCTATATCTATATATATATATATATATCTCTCAAAATAAAGATCCAGCAACACATGTGTCTACATCAAGATGTAGAGAGAGGTGGCATATATCACATGATGGACTGGAATTAAGAGTACAAGATCAAATTTAATACCATAACAAATTATGGAATTATTATAAAGAGATCTGCCATTTCAGGACAAAGATCAGACATCAAAACACAGCTCTCATATTAAGAAGATGAGCCGCTAAATCTACTAATATATATGGACCTTATTAAAAGATATTGGGAAAAGTCATTTTCATACCTCAACAGGATACCTAAATTTTATCATACTTCAGATAAAAGATGAGTCATCATTAACCTCCTTGGCGGTATTCCCGAGTGTAGCTCGGGGTAACATTTCAGTACCAGAAACGGTAACCCCGAGCTACACTCGGGAATACCATGCGGCACTGCTCCGGCATTTGTTCTTCACTTACCTTACCCTGCGCTCCCGCGATGTGTCCCCTGCAGCGTCCCCGGCCATCTCCTCCGGCCAATGCCGGCATCCGGCTTCTGTGTCCTGTCCCTGTGACGTCGGGACGTACGGACGCCGCTGGCGGCAGGAAATTTAAAAATTAAAAAAAAATGGCTTTTTTTTTTTTTTACATTTTACATAGTAAAACATTGCTGTCTCAACCAATTTCACATACATCTTGTCCCTAATGCTTTGCCTGCCTGCATTTTGTCTGTTCTTTCTGCCTGGAAACTGAGAAATGTCCATGGCATCCAAAAAGTGTCCCTTTAGGTCAAAAGCGGTTTAGATCAGCTAGGAGAACAGTGATAGTAAATCAGAACCACTTGCAGAATTGAGTGATAATGATTTGTGGGGAAATTCGTCTTCAGACACTGAAAACGATTTTGCAACTTTGCTCAGCAATGTGCTAACTTGGCGCTATATTTCACATTTCAGTGTTTTTGGTTTGATTATATTATTGAATTAAATGTATTATTATTATATTATTATTTTTTATGATTATTTATTAAATTATAATTTATGATTATGTGTTTCAAATTTTATCCTACCCGGGATGTTTACTGGACTCTTGTTCGGACAGATTTCAGCGAGTTATTCCTAAAAATTACAGGCCTACAATAAAAAAACTACATATTTCCATGCAAAAAAATGGTACCGCTTTCAGCACCAAAAATCGGAAAGAATCATACCGCCAAGGAGGTTAAGGTCATTATTTCATTTGTGGTACATGACTGCCCCTGGTGGACATGTAAAGAACTTCCAAAGTACACAGAATTCTAACCGTCCAATCATCAAGCCCCTGGGAGGTCTTTCAGAACAATGGACCTGTACCATATATATATATATATTATATATGCGAGACCCTCAAGACAAAAAAAAAAAGAAACATTCAAAAGGCATTCTAAAGATTCAAGATTCAAAGACTCTGCCTAAGACTCTACACTCGGCCTAATATTGAAACGCTCTGCAAAGATTCTGCCTGCTGCTGAGAACTTCCAGTTGCCATTTTATTTTTGAAGAACTTATTTTTTTTTTTTAAGAAGCCTTTCGCCAAAGAAGAGACTTTCTGCTGCTGATCTTAATTTTTGTTCCTGACTGATGAGAGACATTTTATTTTTACCAACTACCATCCCACTGGAAGACCTCAGAAAAACGCAATTCTGGGAGTGGTGAGAACTGTATCATAACATCATAACTTTTATATATATTTAAAACTTACTAGAGCTTTTATCATATATCATTGTGTTGGTTAGAGCAATATTGCGCATATCTGTATCATTTGCATGGTGTATGGAGATAACCTGGGTAATAATTGATCTAACTTTTTGGGTACTGATATCATATACTGTATAAATGTACTAACATATTTGACGTATTTTGCTGTGCATTTTATCAGGTATCCTTTCCTATTTCCCTACGGCCACAGGAAATTGTATCTGAAGCACTAATCATTTAATACTAACCCCTCTAAGAATTGTTGTTACATTGTGGTGATAGACATATATTGTGTTTTATACCATAGAAGGTAGTGTGATATATTTTTGACTGTGTGTAAGGAAATACTCATCACCAGTAATTTTGTTTGTATTAATATATATATAAAATATTTGTACATAAATTATTTCTCAAAAAGGCAAATTTTGTATATATGGTAAGAAATCACATTGGTGAAAAGAACTTTATAGCGTGGTGTTCAAATTATTAAGGTGTCCATATTATTGGTTTATTAATTATTTGCTGTATTTAACAGCTGGAGGCACTGAAATATATTGTTTAAGGGAGTCGGACACCGCCTAATTTATTTAGAATAAATTATCTCATAAACCACCACAACAAAAAAGAATAAATTGGGGTCATATTGGTCCATAGACCCAATCATCATAATCTTGTGTTCTCTGCTGTTACATATATGCCCAACACGGACCAGCAATGTACTAGTACGTCGCTGGACTGAGTGGTTATATACTGGGAGGATGCCTGCAGCTACAGGCATCATCCTGGTACCGTTTATTTCAGCTGGCGGCCAGCTTTCATGTAAAAACAATTCTAGTGGCTAATTAGCTGCTGAATTGTTTTTACAAGAAGCAGAAAGGGACATATCCCCCTCCCCCACCGCTGCCTTCCAAAGTTTTCTTGGGCGCTCTTGTCCCACAGGGGAATCCGAGAATACAGCTGGCAGTTCCACTGGCTGACCATAGAGCTGATCTAAAACCAGAATGGCTCCAATCATCTCTATGGTCTAAGAGAATGGGAGTTATGAGCATTTCATCACTTTAGTTTTGCAGGATATAAACAACGCCATTTTTAAATTGGGAAAGCATTTCATCACACCGATCTTGGGGAGATCAGATACTTTAAAGGGCAGAGGAGATATCTAGAGTCTAATAGACCCCAGATTTCTCAAAAAAGGAATACCTGTCAATGCCTATTGCAGTCACAGGGGGTATTTAAATGTATGTACTTTGTTGCCATTGCACGGGTATGCGCAATTTTAAAGCATGTCATGTTTGGCATCTATTTACTTGGCGTAACATCATCTTTTATATTCTATCAAACGATTGGGCATTATATTGTGTTTTTGTGCATTAAAATTCAAAAAAAGTGTATTTTTCCCCAAAAGATTTGCGTTTGAAAAATGTGCAAATACTTTGTGATGTAAAAAATGTGAACACCCACTGTTTTCTTTTCTAGGGCCTCTGCTTTAAAAAAAATATATAATGTTTGGGGGTTCAAAGTAGTTTTCTAGAAAAAAAAAAAACAAAAACAAACAGTTTTTTCATGTGAACAAAAGGTGTCAAAAAAGGCTTGGTCTTCAAGAGTGGGTGTGATGTGTGGCATAAGCTTCTAATGTTGGCCCTGAAATGCCAGGATAGTAGAAGCAACCCCTTCAAATGACCCCTTTTTGGAAAGTAGACACTCCAAGGTATTTGCGAAGAGGCATGATGAGTAGTTTGCAGATCTCATTTGTTGCCACGTTTTTGGAAAACCGAAGAAAGAAAACAAAAAACTGATTTTTTCTTTTCTTTTTCAAAACCCTGTGACAAAAATTATATCTGTAAAATAATCACCATGCCTCTTATCAAATTCCTTGGGACGTCTACTTTCCAAAAAGGGGTAATTGGAGGGGGGGTGTTTGCACTATCCTGGCATTTTAGAGCCTCCGAAACTGTGATAGGTAGTGGGGAAGTGATATGAGGAAATATGCCCTTTGAAAGCCTGGAGGTGGTCATTGGATCTTTGGGGGCCTGTATGTAGCTAGGCTGCCAAAAAGTCTCTCACATGTGATATCTCCATACTCGGGAGAAGTAGAAGAATGTGTTTTGAGGTGTTATTCCACATATACCCATGGCATGCATGAGCAATATATCATTTAGGTGAGAACTTTGTGTAACAAACAAACAAACAAAAGAAAATTTCATTTTCGAAAAATTTGTGGCAAAAAATAAAATGTTTCATGGACTCAACATGCCTCTCTGCAAAATCATTGGGGTGTCCACCTTCCATAAAGGGGTCATTTGGGCGGGGGGGGGGGGGGGGGTTGTACTGCCATGGCATTTTAGAACCTCAAGAAGTGTGATAGGCAGTCACAAAGTAAAAGCTGTGGAAATTCCAATATATATACCATAGTTTGTAGAAGCTAAAACATTCACACAAACCAATTTATATGTATTGGGATTTTTTTTTTTTACCAGACATGTAGCAGAATACATTTTGGCCTAAATTTATGACTGAGTTTATTGGATATTTTTTATAACCAAAAGTAAAAATATAGTTTTTATTTCAAAATTTTCTCTCTTTTTTTGTTTATAGCACAAAAAGTAAAAACCGCAAAGGTGATCAAATACCACCAAGAGAAAGCTATTTGTGTGCAAAAAACCACATAAATTTTGTTTGGGTACAGCATTGCGCGACTGTGCAATTACCAGTTGAAATAGCGCAGTGTCGAACGGCAAAAAAATGGCCTGGTCATGAAGGGGGGTAAATCTTCCAGAGGGCAAGTGGTTAACACACTGTGACCAGAGTAATATAATGTTGACATAGGAACATTGTACTACTTTGGGGAAGTGATTAGTATTTTTTTTTTACACATTATGATTGCTTATAGCAAAGAATGTCATTGCTATAAGCAAGAAATTACCTGAATGACATCGATTCATTCCAGTTTTTTTGTTGGGATTGGCCACAGCTAATCCCATGACACAGATCGGATGTGATCACTGTGACCAATAACAGCTAGCAACACAATTGTATACAATGGCTGTCATGAAAGGAAGCCATCCATTGTTTACAACTGTCATTTGACCTGCTGTGATTAGTCACACCGGTCATATGGTACTGGCAACGGGCTCATATACAGATCAGTCATCGGATTTGTCCACAGCCGGTGAGAGATCTCACTGCAGCGCCACGCGAGGCAGTGATCTGGGAGGAGGTCATATGACATCCACCCGGATCGACGAAAGGCCCGCCCGGCCATCATTTTACCATTGCCTGGGTGAGAACTGGTTAATAATCCTCAAAGATCACAATACTTACATTGGTCCCAGCTTAACAAATATAACTGTGAAAGAAAAATCATACCAAAACTTCAGCTTTAAAAACGTGCAAGCTAAAAATTTTAATAAATGTCCCGAAGTATAGTTTATACTTAAGCTAATTCAGTTTACTTTTTCTCCAGCTTTTTAGCATTAGTCCAAAACTTGTAAGCTAAAAAATAAAAAAAAAAAGTCCCAAAGCCAACATAGCTTACACTGAAGCCAATTCAGCTTAATTTTTCTCCAGCTATCCGGTATTAGCCCAAACTTATGTATTGAGAGATGATCTTGTGCAAATCAGTGTGTATATGCAATGTGGTGCTTAACACATTAAAAAAAACTTGAAATAAAAAAAAATTACCTCTTAATGTCTGCACTGCACTGTTTAGTCTTCCACACATAAGAAAAATCTCCACAACAACGTTTATAACTGCACACCGTGAGGCAAAGATTTCCTGACCAGTGATCCCTTTTAACACTTTGTAATTAATCTTCAGCTCATGGAATTTGAACAGCACTCTTCTTCCCTTCCAAAGAAAAAAACATTATAATGTACTAGAATTGCAATGCACCTTAAATGAAACTTTACAAATTACTTTCAGAAAAGGTTTGCTTTAAAAGCAGCGTTTGCAGTTCAATCTACATACTGACCACATGCCCAGTTTGACACAAATGTCTATGTATTTTAAGTTTTGCCTGGAGTTCAGCTTTAACAAGCATAAACAGGCAATAAGCATACCTAGGTATTTCCTGCCAATATAGCACCTTAAAATGCATGTGTGTTGAAGAGTCAGTTGCACTGATGGGTCAGGTGTGTTTACTGCATGCTAACATGCAAGGAACAGTGAGAATCTAGACTAGGGCTTGAAAAAACATTAGGCCTATGACCATTATTGCATGTAGATCCATATTTTGTCAAGGAGTCGGCTTGTATACCATCCAGAGCATGCCCTTTATAAAACACTGGGAAGGGAAAATTAGCCCTTACCTCTCACCTGTGTGGTCTGGTACAGGTCTAATACCTTTAATTATTATTCACTCTAAAGTTGTCACTAAAAACTGTAATTTTGACGGCTTGCAAAGAATGTTTAGGTTTACAAGAACAAAATCACAGTTTCTTAAACATGCTGCAGAAAGGACCCGACTTCCTCTCAGTGAAACTACAAGTGCCTGTAGATTCAAATTTGATAATCCTGCATGCCTTAGGCTTTAACAAGATTTTGCTCAATAGCCTTCTTTAAAAAGACATTAAACAAAGGGAGCAACTTAAAAAAAACAAATGTAGGGATTGTTTACCTCTCCTATTATACATGCAAATATGGGCAATAAAGAAGATGCATCTTTAGATATGACCAAAAATCCTCCTGTACTGCTTTTCTAATCAGGTGATTGGTCTCTCTAAAATAACAAAACTGGCAGATGTGAAACTGATTGCACCACATATTATGTTCTATAAACACCAACTAGATAACAGCATGCAAAAGACCTGTATTACACTTTTGTACCTTTTCTAAATCAGTTGTTTCACCTCAGTACTGATCTCCAGTTGTTCATCTGCTCCTGGTCTACATGCACTCACTGCAAGGTACTGCTCTGAACCTGTTTGCTCATAATGAGCATAGTGGACCACGGTTGTCCACTTGTAGCTTCCTACTAGGGACTCATGTGATAGGGTGACAACACAAGAGAGACAGTTTGGAGAAAACTGTTACCGTATAAAAAGTGCCTGAAGCATGACCTTCATGGCAAAATCACTAGGTATTATTTTAATGGGAGCTACAGATTTAAAGATTATAAACCCCTTTTGGAATTACATAACCATACCCAAAACTATATTAGGGTTTTGCACTTACTGTAAAATCCTTTTCTTGGAGTCCTTCAAGAAAAACAGGAATTCAGATACTGTTGAGTTATATTGACACCTGAGAGGATTGAACAATAGTAAACAAAAAATATAGACCAGCCTCAGGATAAGCCCTCTTTTGTCTGGCATGCCTCAGTTTGGAGCAAGGCAGTACCAAGAGCATGAAGAGAAACACAGAGAGAAACACAGAGAGAATGGACCTGTGTCCCTCAATGGACTCCAAGAAAAGAAACATTCACTGGGAGTACATTGAGGGACAAAAGGAATTCAGATACTGTTGTGGTATGTAGTGACAAGCTACAAGTTTGAAAAAGTCTGATTCCTGAGATCCAGTGCAGCATCAGTTGTCATGCAGCAAGGGACAGGAATCCAAGCAGTTTTGCTAAACGCATTAGACTTTTAAGGACAGAACAAGGGGAAGCATGTGAAGAACCCTTCTCAAGATGCAGTGGATCCACCAAGAAAGGAGGACCTAGCCCTTGGTGAACAGATCCCACAATGTCAACAAATATACTCTGCTCCCAGAAGATACATGCAGGAGGTTTGTTCTGCCAGCTGACAATCCAGACACAGGGCTCTCCAGCAATTATCTCCAGAAACTAGTAGTTAAGAGGTACCAGTTTCCGAGGCATTGTTCTTAAAGGGAAACACTAGGAGCCAGATTGAAACACTCTGCATCACCTAGTGCAGGGTAAGACAACCTTCCCTGCTGCAGTAAGGACTCCTACTCCTCATTGTGGTGAAGGCATAATAGCATTTAGATGGGGTATACCAAAATCTAAACCAGGCAACCTGCCCAAGGCAGGATCCCCCTGATGTGTAAGGAATTACAGTACCAGCCAGAGTACCCCCAGGATGGTTGTTCTACAGTGAGTGAGGCCACCGGATATGGGGAGAAGAAACCATTCCATCCACCTGAATAGGCTGAAGAATGCACCAAGGACTACCTGGTTGATTCAGACAGACCCACTGGGCTGCACAGAAACCAAGAAGGGGCTCAAATGGGCCAGGAAAAAAATAATGGAAGAGGCATCCCTGAGGAAAGGGTCGCTGCTGCAAGGGAGTACAGGAGGTTAGCTCCCTGTTTGATGAGGGACCTAAGGATACACAGGATGTGGACCTTGTAGCAAGGACACAAGCTGGAAACTCGCACCCACAGGTGACAGTCATCAACACTAGAAGTCAGCAAAACAAGATCTTAAGCTGCATTCACCAAAGTATTGAGTTTTTGTGTGTTTTGTTACAGTGCTTGAGCTTCAGGCATTTTGTATTAGCGAATAGAGCACATCATTCTCTGTGACATCGCTTGTTGCTCTGTGGACATATCAGCTTAAAAACGCACATAAACTGCAACAAAAACGAGTGTATTGGGCATTTTTGTGAACACGAGCCCTTCTCTAGCAAGAGTCTGGCAGACATCGGGCACCTAGCTAGTGAGGTTTATAGCCATGATGCCCTCCCAATGAGTTTGCTGCCTGTGATCTTTGCGAACACACACCGACCACATTTCTGAGGGAGGGGGGAAATCGGAGGAGGGAGACTGATTTGGGAGAGAGACACACAAGATGGATGGGTTTGGAGCAAAATGGATGACCGCGTCCATCTCTGTGTGCATGATTGCTACAGAGCCATTCATTTTTTATGGCTCTAATCACACCATACCCGCACCAAAAGTGTGCAGGACCCTTTTTTTGGTCCGCACTAGAATCGTATCGAATAGGTAGTCACACCTATGCGATCCGATTCTGCACATAGAACCGCATTTTGCGGACAGATTTCAGGGTGTTGTTAACTTAACATACAGACCCGCAGCGGTTCGCATGAACGGGATGCAATTCTGATGCGGTGAGGAATTTGCACTGAAAACGCTGCAAATTCCACTACGCATCAGTGTGAACCAGGGATCAAGTTACAAAATTGCTCAATTGTAAATGCAGCCTTAGGTCGCTCAGGAAGAAGCTGACTGCAAGGATTCACGAAGATGTCTCCTTGCAGGATGTAATCCGAATGTCCCACAATACAGCTACCATAAAAACACTAGTCAGAAAATTAATAAAAACTAAGCTTAAACTCTGCACTTAGCTCAAAACCCCTAATCCAGCAATAAACAGCCATATACACAAATACCCATAATCAGATATTGAAATTAAAAAAAAGTTGAGCTATCGCTTTAAAAACATGTGATCCTATAAAGACAACAAAATTCAAAGACCAAATAAAATCTCATTCAAATATCTCATAATAAAAATTGAAAACCTATAGTGTGATTAAACACCTAAAATAGAGATCAGTGCAAAGTCCAATAAAAGCATTTGTGCAAAATATCCATCCTCTGGATGCCACCACAGCAAGTGAGAAACCCCTAGAGTGTCAATATCCTCCACCACTAAGGAAATCTTGCCTCTTACCGGATGTCGAGATTTCAAAGTTATAAGAGGTCATATATGCTGTCCCAAACACTGGGTAAAGCCTCGTGGCAAGATCCGCACTGGGTGTCACACAGTTGTTCTCCCAGCTTTGAATTATAAAATGGTACTGGTCTCAAAAAAGGAAGAACCCACATAGCATAATACCACTACAAACATAACGTTTATTAAAATACATATATACTCATGAGAAAGTGAACAGGCATCAAAAGTATGATTGCACTGTTGCTCCAGCAGGTGTGATGTCAGAGCTTTAGCTCTGCACTATGTGTTTTGTCATAATTGACATCAGGGGATCAGAACACATCCCCAGTCAGAGCTGGTCCTGGTCAACCTAGTAGGTCAGGGGGTCCCTCTGGAGAGGAGGGGCACTCAGGGGTACCATGAAGGGCTTTTCAAATCCCAAGTACAGGGGATTTCTTTGGGGAAAGGAGTGGTGACCAACACGAGACCTAGCTCCAGAGAGCAAGTTGCCACAAGGACTTGAGAAAGAGGCCCAGGTTTGGAAGAAAGATTGGGAGAAGGTGCAATAGACTAGGGGAGATAGGAAGGAGCAGCTGAAGGGTGCGCCACAGAGATAAAGGACGATTGGTTTCGTAACAAGCCATCGGAACTGAAGCATAAGGCTTCAGATATCTGCTCTACACATGAAATTAAGACTGGGTCTGTCCTGGGGTTGAAGAGATCCTTTTTGAGGGACCCATGCTGTTACGGTTTGACAGATTAAGTGCTCATATACACGGGGCGTTTGGAAAACTCTTCTGAACAATGGCGACTGACTGCTGGAAAACGTAGGTTAAAAAACATCAGTTTAGCTGCGTTTATGCACGTTTTTAAACAATATTATCAGGAGACCCTTCCAAATGAAGCCGCTGCTCCGAAAAAAAAAAAAAAAAAAAAAAAAAAAACCTACGCTGGGCACAGGCCATCTGCTCAGAAGCTGGTTTGACAGTTCTTAAATATTTAAGGGGTAGGGCCACCCGGTGACATCACCCGTGTGACCCTGCCCACGTATTACATCAACCAGGGCATAATGGTCACTGATGTCACACGGGGGCGTGGTAACATACGTGATGGCCCCGCCCCTTACACATTTAAGACCTGTCAAACCAGCTTCTGAGCAGACTGCCGGGGGTCAGGGTCAGTAGCGGAGCTTTTTTTTTTTTGAGCGGTGGCGGACAGCGTGATTGACGTTGGAACTACTGCGGGGGGCATCTTTTATTAAAGGACTTGTCAAAGGATGACTCCTGTCTTTTTTCACACTACAGCTTTTTTTTTGTGAATGGGTAGCGGTACCATGTATCCCATTACTCATTCACATGGGGGGTTCCGGGATCTGGGGGCTAAAGAGGACTTCTAGATTCCAATAATCCCCCCCAGCTGCACACCCCCACAACCACAGCCCAGGGTTGTGGGGCAGAGGCCCTTGCCCGTATCAACATGGGGACAAGGAGCTTTGGGGGGAGTAAGGGTGTATTATCACTTTAGGTAAAGCACCTCCCCATGTTGAGGGCATGTGGCTTGGTTCTGGTTCCAACAAGTCAATTTTACATTCAACTGTCGGTGGGAACCCTGCTGACAGCTGAAACATGACGCATGCTTTTCACTACTAAAATTCTGCATGACTTGATAAAATCACGTGGCATTTTAGTAGCCTTTTTTAGTGGACTCAAATAGTTTTTTTTTAAAAATGCTATGCGGTATCCTACTGCATACTCGGGTTTGGTAGGATACCGCTTAGTGAATTGTGCCCTGGATATGGACCAGTCAAAGAGCGCTTCTAAAACGCAAATGCTTATAAACGCGGTTAACCGCATTTACAAGTGTTTGGCGTTTGAAATGCCGGTAAAATCTACTCCTGAACGCAATTTTGCTGCATTCAAAAATACGAATGTAAACTCAACTACCTGTAAACAGCTATGTGTACATGGACACATAGGAAAACATTAGGGAGAGTTCAGGGTCTGCTGAAAAAAAACGCAGAAAAGCTCCTGAACGTCAGTTTATCAGCTGCAGTGTACATGAGCCCTAATGCCACTGCTAACACAGGAAAGAGAGCCTGTCAAGATCAAACTGGGATGTAAGGAGGAATTCCAACTGACGGTCTGTAAAATCTTTAGTAGTTTTCCTGTTAAGGTGAGTCACTGGTGGATCTAGAGGTGGGTGTAGACCATTGTTCTAAAATATTCCCTTTCAAAAGGAAAACCGATTTAACACACCCAGGTAGGGCCCAGGGCACCAGGGCTCTTCCAGTCCACATAAATCACTTGAAAAGCAAGTGTAGCCGAAACAGCTGTAGAAGATCTGAAAGACCTAAGACTGGAGAGAGAGGAGTGATCCTCTATATAGGGTAGACTGCTCTGTATCAATAAGGCCTGAAATTGTCCCCAAACAGAGATAGAATGTTGAGACTCAGAATCTGAGTGAGACATGACTACAGCGACTGGCTTGCAGGCCTGTTCTCTGGAAGGCTATAGATACTCTGCAGAGAATGGTGCTGAGGCATGCTTAGAGCCTTTGTGGTCAGTATCCACAAAGAACTGGATGAATTAGGCCACAAAGTCTTGAGTTGCAGTGGAAGCTCCTAGTGATAAGTCCTTACCTGGCAAAGATCAAGAAGAACAATGATGAAGACCCTATAACTACAAGGGTCAGTGATTAAAGATTGCAGATGTTTCCTCTAAAATAAATAAAAATCAAGATGATGGGCGTGGTTTGGTTGCTGAGGCCAATGATCCTGGAAAGAAAGCTGTGTGTGGGCTGGCTGAGCTCATTAATGCTGCAGTAGAGACAGATGCTCACACCAACATCAGCATGTGTGATTTTAAAGCGCTTTTTCACTTACCCAAGGGAGTATATTCTACTCCTGTCATAATGCAAATGATGTAGTGAGCACTATGCCAGTTCTATTTTCTATTTGAGAGACATATTTAACTCACAAACATGAGATCTCTGATGCTTGCTGAGATAAACAAGAGATTACCTCAGACAGAAGAGATTTCTGTTCGCAATCCAAGAGGCCTGGATTACATCAAAAGCATTTTATAATCTTTGTTGTCGGGGTCATTCTCAGAAGGTGAGGGTGTGCCCACAGGGAAAATGAAGGTAGAGACCTTCTTTGCACATCATTCTCACAAGATTCAGAACATTTTTTGTAGATTTTTAGTTATATCCTATTGCACACAGTGACTATATTTATATATTTTGCACTTTGTGATAATATGCTTGGAGGAAGTGTTTTGAACTTGCATTTATTATTTTTGGATTTTCACATTATTTGTTGTATCATGTATGTATACAATTTATTGATGCATAATTTATTTATATAACTTGGTCACGTACTTGAGTTTTATTGTATGAGGAAGAATAGTGCAGTATATTTTCACCTAATATCAGTAGAGATATTTTCATAATTTCCTTTCAGCTGAGTTCAGAGTCTTTTTGCGCAGAATTGTTTTTACACATACTGAGAAGATGTCCCACAGCCATTTGAGTATGGGCTGCGGTAACTCATTGCAGCAGAACTGTCATATCCATGTCTATTTGCAGGCAAGCTGCACCTCTGTGAAGAGGATTCAAGTAAGTGCGAGGCAAAGTTTCATACTCTCTCAAACCCATGCAACTAGTGCTGACGAGGGTCGGATGGACAGAGGTGACCAGGTCACTGTAGGAGGGCAGCAGGAGCAGACCAGAACTCCACGTGATGCCTACCGGACCAGTGTTTCTCTACAGTGAAGTGTGAGACACATCGCAACTCAACACTCCAACAAGTCAATTACAGTAAGTCAGTGCGCAGTCCCTCTATAGTAACCCACTTATAAGGTGAAACCTTCCACAGCGCAAATTTTGATTGGTGCCCAGCATTGCACTAGCAGGGTGACTCCTGATGCTAAAGTGAAAAGACCTTACGCAACAGAGTGAGTATTCAGGGCAAAGGCAAGAGCTGTGGCCATTCCAAAGCTCTGAACCTGGAATGTGCTCTGCATCTTTTACAAGCAGTAAAAGCAGGTCTGGAAAGGGCCACAAAGCAAAACCCAGTGCCTATAGGTCACATGCCAGGCTAGCTCAGCACATCAGGTTGGTTTCAGGTGTCACATTCCAAATTCATGCTTAGGAAAGGTTGACCTGGATATTTGTTGCTATGTAGAGACCAGCATAAGCAGCGTTGTAGTAAGGGATCTTGACTGAAGTTGATGGAAGGATCCAAGGAAAAAAACTAAAAGAAGGCAGCTAGCAAAGACTGGTTAGACAGTTATCAGCAGAACTGAACAAATGTGGTACATCTTCCTAGAACACTAGCAGAAAACCAAAGAATGCAGGGTGGAAAAGAGGTTATTCTGATGATGGCGTACAATTTTTTTTTGTCTGCAACTGTCCAATCCTTCTGTAGACAGCAATATAAACCAAAAAGTATCTGGATTCCGGTGTCCCTCAATGAATGGGAAAGGAATGAGATTTTAGTAACCAGATTGAACCCTTTTGTTGCCACCCACATAAGGTTTATCTTGGCAGCAGTGGAGGTATTTACACACACTCCTGGCTGCTATAGTCGAAAGACTGTCTGCTTTCAGGTGGACATCTATCCTGGGTTTCACTGTCCCACTTGTGAGCCCAGGACGGGCATGGCAGATATTGCTGGGTACAGCAGAGGGAGATTACCGAACACCCATGAGCTGATCCTCTCTCTGGTGAATGAACCCAGAAACAATGTGTACTGCATCATTTCCAGATCTAGTGCTGTCATTCCCTGCATCATGGTACGGTTAGAAATGAAGCTAATCAAGCATGATCTCTGCTTAACTACTTGACTTCTAGAAAGTTTTACCCCCTTAATGACCAGGGCATTTTTTTTGCTATTCTGCACTGTGCTACTTTAACTGGCAAACGCTTGGTCGTGCAACACTGTATCCATATGAAATTTATATAATTTTTTTCAAACAGAGCTTTCTTTTGGTGGTATTTGATCACCTTTTTTTTCTCCTATATGAAAAAAGACCAAAACAAAAAAAAAAAAAAAAGGAAGAAGCTACATTTTCTATTTTCTGCTATAAAAAATATCCACTAAAAATAAAATTTCTTCATACATTTAAGCCAAAATGTAATCCGCAACATGTCATTGGTAAAGAAAAAAAATCCCAATACATGTATAATAATTGGTTTGTGCGAAAGCTATAGCGTCTACAAACTATGGTATATATCCTGGAATTTATGCAGCTGTGACACTATACTGGTAATGGCGGCGATCAGCAAATTATAGTGGGACTGTGATAGTGTGGCGGCCAATCAAGTGCTAACATACCCTCACTGGGAAGTACTCCAACTGCCTGACAATGACATCAATAGTAATACTAACGCAGTGAGCACCTAAACGCAGTTTTATTGTATCACAAATTTTTAATTTTATTTATATCTAATACTGTTATATGAGGTTGTTATTCTTTTAAAGCGCTGCATTTTTTATATTTATTGTCTTATGAGGGTTGGAGGTTTAACATTTTATGCCAGCTGCTTTTTACGTTTGGTTCTTTTCTAGTGCTTGTTTACCCAATTTTACCAATCAGCTGCCAATAACTGGCAACTGTAATTACTCCGTGATGTGCTGTATCATTGGACACAGCTGATCACGTTGTAAAAGGCCGCTGTGATTGACGTGACCTCATCACGTGATCAGCTGTGTCCGCCGTGTGCGTGCTCCTGGGAGTGTGAGGGAGGGCACGTTCTGGGAGAACGTCATATGATGCCCTCCCAGAACTGGGTAAACATGCTGCAGCCGTCATTTGGCTATAGCGTGGTTACCAAGTGGTTAAAGGCCACATTCACCTTTAGAAGCATGTTACAGGATTTCCTTTTTTTCGAAATTTAGATAAAATAGGGAAACTTAAACCCCTGCCATTTTTTTTTTTTTTTGCCATCTGAGTTTCATTGGGGTGATTTTTCTTCACATCCCCATACAGCTACAACAGGAGTGGCGAAAAGCTTTCAAAAGTGAGTGAAATCCTCTCTTAGACAACTGTCACTGAAGCAAGTGTTCCTGCTGGAAAATGTACCCTCTATTCCCCTTCCAGTGACAACTCAGAATTTTGGATTCTGCCTCACTTTCAGTTCCAATTACAATGATCAACAGGGCAAACCGAGGGAGAATCTCCGTAACACTGTTGTGCACAACAATATAAGCCTGATAGGGGTATTATTACCCCTCTACCACCCACTTCTCACTGGGAGCCTAATCAAAATATGTGCTTTGGTCACAGGTGCCCAAGCGACTAAGGCAAAAAGCAGATCCAAACAGTGGTTCCCTAGGGGTTACATATATCCAGCTGCTGAGGAGAGTGGAATTATAAACTTGTGTTGATGTTTACTACGATTCTCATTCCAAAAATTACATCTCAAGACAATAAGAGAATAAAAATAACCTAGAAGGCCAAACAACACATATTGTTACAGGGTACATCTTCATTTGTATGATAAATGAAACAGTACTCCACACGCTGTCAAAATATATTTGTAATATTTCATACCTTTAGCCAAAGTTCTTTCCTGTAATAGAAGAACATGACTGAAATTCCAATTCTTCCCACAATATTTTTGTGCACTTCATTAAGGTGAGGGTGTTTGAATACTGCAAACAAAACACATTTGTCATTAGAACATTTCGGTTCATAACTGTGAACAGGTAATCGCCACGATTTCTACTAGCCTCATATAAAAAATTACCAGTCTGTCACTAGATTAAGGGCCCATTCACACTCATGGGGTTTAATGCATTTCACAATTACACAGTAATACTAAATGGCACTCTCAGCAGAGGTATAAAAAGAAAAGGAATGAATACCATAGTGTAGTATTAAAAAGTAATAGCTCAATTTAGTAAAATTAAACTTACAGAAGACAGATCAGCGCATTTATATAGGTACCAGCACACACGCTTTTATTGGATATTATGAAATGATGTATTGATTGTTTAAAGATGCGGCACACTTTCTTTATATTTTATATAGTTGCATTTTGTTTTGGGTACAGCAGCTATAGTTTTAGTACACTAAGCGCAGGGATTTCTTTAGTTTTTTTATCCACAATAAAGGCCCAAAGATTCCTTATCTGGCCACGAACCTGCACAGTTTGAAGTTAAATCTGTGTGCCATTAGCTCTACGTAATATACCCCAATGATAACAAAAGTTGGTGAAACACTTCTGGGCGGAGAAAACATTATCCAGCAGCTTAGAAAATCAGCTTGCCAGTTTTCCACACCAGGAATATGCACATGGACAGAACTGGATCAGTGAGTTCCACCCAAGTCGGAATGATCTACACTTCTCAAAGAGAAGCCTGATATCTGGCAAAGTCTTGGGGAATTATGTATGCCACTGCCATGGAGTGGTTGGACTGTACACTAACTGGTAGTCTACGGAGCACAGGGGTCCAGTGCTGAAGGGCAAGCCAAATCACCCTGAGCTTCAGGATGTTTATCGGCATACAAGCTCCCTCTGACAAATTATCGTCAGTTATTGGTAGTATCCACACGATGGGGAGAAAAGATTTCCCAGACTCCACCACTGGGCTGGATAGCCACTATTTCAAGGATAATATGGTTTTGGCGCTGAGACATGAGGCAAGCCAAGGACAGAGTCCCATTGTTCCAGTGTTCAGGTTGCTTGGTTGCAACAGTCATACAGACTGCCTCGAAGGAGGCTACCATCAACACCTACAACCTCAGAGGTGATGGAGGGGCATTTCAGGAAACTCAACTCCCACACCCTGGAATTTAAGGTCCAAAGCCTGTCCTGGAAAGGAAAACTTATATCAGGGCCACGCGCAGGACCCAGATATTGCAGTTGATACGACGGCTACAGGGTCAACTTCTCGAGTACCCAGCCAAAGTCCTTCAGGACTTGCGCCGTATGTCGCAAACTGGCCCTGGGGCCTTCTCTTGACTGCTTCTGCAGGAGCAGATCCCATAGATAACCAAGAATGAAGAGCCAAAACTGGGGGTAGCAATGTTGCAAACAATCATTGTGCCAGAGCTGGGCCAAAAGGAAGCCATTCTTGATGTGAGCCATGGCCACAAAATACCACCAGGTGGAGAAAAGCAACCACTGACATTGTAGATTTCATACATAACTTTTGAATATGCAAGAACTTATTCAAGCACTTCAGGTCCAGAATTGGCCACACATCGCCATTTAGCTTGGGAAACCTTTAACAGGTTGTAAGAGTAACCCTGAAAAATGTCTGGTTATGGAACAAGGGACAATGGCCCCTTGAAAGTGCAAGTGGATCAGTTCAGCATAAAAAACTTGTTTGTTTGTGCAGGGAGTGCGTTTGATGACATGAAATGAGGTGAATGTTATAGACTCATACATTGAAGAAATGTGGGACTCATACTGCCACAAAGACCACCAAGAGTTCCCCTACTTGTACAAGTGGGGGCACTCCATTAGGAAGACTGGTTGTTGCCCATCTTGGCAGGCTTGGGGCTAGATGACTATTTAAGAAAGGAAGTTTACAGTTTCCACCCTAAGTTCTGAGAACAAGAGGATTATCTGCTGGTTTCCAGATGAAGATGGCTATACATGCATTTCAACTGCTTCATGCAGGGGAGCGCAACTAACCATTTAAGCCACAGCATTCCCTTCATGTGCACTGACATAAGCCACAGGTGACAGAGTTGCCAGAAAGAATCTCCCTACCCATCCACATGGCAGTGTAATTCTTCAGGGAAGAGCTTCAAGTGCTATCTTGCAGATGAAGGCTCCAGGTTTCTCTGCTAAAGGATTTGCCCAAACCAGCAAAGCCTGGCAAACCCCCATGTATATAATGGCAGATTGCATGGCTGCACTAACCAATGTAAAAGGTGTCTTTAACCACTTGCCTACTGGGCACTTATACCCCTTTTGTGCCCAGGCCTTTCAGCGCTATCACAATTTGAATGACAATGGCGCAGGCATGCAACATTGTACCCATATGAAATTTTTATCATTTCTTTCACACAAACAGAGCTTTCCTTTCGTGGTATGTACTAACCGCTGGGTGTTTTATTTTTTGCGCAATAAACAAACAAATGATTAAACCGAATAGGTTTTTCTTTGTTTCTATCATAAAATTTTGCAAACAGGTAATTTTTCTTCTTCACTGATGTGTGTTGATGAGGCTGCACTGATAGGCAACAATGATGGACACTGATAGGCGGCACTGATGGGTGGTACTGACTGGCGGCACTGCTGGGGGGCACTGCAGGGCACTGATCATCAGGGTCCCACCACCTGGAGGCTTCAGGAGCCTCAGTCAAGTTGCAGCATGTGCTTTGTAGGAGCTCCGTAAAGTGTGTCCTGCTTGGCTGGAGTCCTAAATGGAAAAAAGGTCCAATTCCAATATGGCGTCTTTGCAATGCTCAGAGCAAGCACACACAGCAGCCAAGGAAATAGAATCAGTGTGGTGGGAAAAATGTGGTACCTGCACCCTCAACTCCTCCAGTCACCCCTCCCCCCCCCCCCAGTCTTCAAGGACTGGACTGCACCATAGCAGACCAGGGCCCTAAACCTGTAACGTGTCCCACCAGAAAGCTCACATACGCAACAGCCTACCAATGTGAGAGTCACATGCAGTATTCAGTGCCATTGCAGCTTGCAGGCCTGTCCCTTTTTTTCCCACCAGGGTCTAGGGACTTTCCCTCTGGCATATAAGCATATGGTTTCATCTTGAAATCTGCCACTGCTATATAGCACCAAAGTTCAAACAGAAAAAGGAAGTTCAAATAGAAATCCATCAATCTCAGCAGAGAGACAGGCCCATCACCAATGGGCACTAGCAAAAACTGAGGCAATGCTGGGAGTGGGAGCAGTTATGTTTAGGAATCACCTGGAGGTGAAGCACAACTCAGTAGTCTAAAAATAACTCTCCTGTATCCTGCAACGTACAATAAAAGCCTATTGACAAAGCTCAGGCTGAAATTTACCTATACCAGTCAGTCAGAGCATCTGATCATCCCTTGACAGCTCTAGGTTTAGAGTAGTTTAGGTAGGGTGGGGAAATGTTAAAACCTTTAACCAAGCTTTTATTGCTATCCATGTCACTGCTGTGCAGATTTACCTTTTTTATTCTGGTGACGATTATTACCAAAACAGAAAATCCTTCATTGGGGACAACTGTCAAAGAGAGAACCTCCTGTTTGGCGTCAAAGATGGGAAGGGAACAGAAATCTCTCTAACAGGACACAGACAGGGAAACAAATTTTAACCATCACTTAATCAATGAATGACTGAGAAAATTAAAAAAATAATTGGGGTATATAAACCCTTTAGGTGAGCTTAATAAACTTTGCAGCTCCAACACAGATCTGCATCAGTAATAAGTCAGAACATGAAACAGATTATTTAAACTGATAGGTGTGACATGGTTTCTAGTTCAGCTAAGGCTTACCTCCAGAACCGTCAACAAATGTTACATGTATACTTACTTGTGTCTACAAATGCACAATAAGGAACATCTGGTCTGTCATCAATGGACTCCTTCATTAGAGCTTCAGCAATGAATTGTGAAAAGTTCTTTAAATCTGTTAGATTTTCACATCCTGAACAGATCTTAACATATAAAGTTCCTAGTTTAACCCAGTCACTGGTGACTTTACAATGCTGGAAAGAAAAAAAAATATAAAAAAACCAAACTAAGTTTCTACTAAAAGAAGAATTTCAAAGGGCTATTATAGGACTTTATGATAAGTTGTTGAACGGACAGAACAAAAATATTTAAAGTGGTTGTAAAGGCTCACTTTTTTTACCTTCTTGCATTCTATGCATGAAGGTAAAAAAACTTGTGTGCAGCAGTGCCCCCAGCCTCCTGAATACTTACCTGAGCCCCATCGCAATCCAGTGATGTGCTTGACTGCCTTGGCTGTCCCAAGTCATTGGCGGAGACAGAAAGCGGGAGCCATTGGCCAAACCACGGCTGTGTGTGTGAATGGATACATGGAGCAGTGGTTCGGGAACATGCCTGCACGGGTGCCCCCATAGCAAGCTGCTTGCTATGGGGACACCAACAGAAATGGAGCCAGGAGTGCTGGCTCTGGCAAGACCACTGCACGTTTATTTTACAAAAAAAAAAAAAAAAAAAAAAAAAAAGAATCTTTAGTATTACTTTTTAGATTACACTCACCCTAAGCAGTGTACATCCATGTAAAAAAAAAAAAAAATTGTATATATATATATATATATATATATATATATATATATATATATATATATATATATATATATATATAACCATTTGCAGAGCTATTCATCCTGTGTCACTGCTATGTAGATTCATGCTCCCTACACTGGCAGTGAATATCATCAAGAAATGAAGGTGGTACAAAACTGTACAGTTGTCACCAACTGTGAATAATGGCAAAATTGAATGTTATTTGACCATTTTCAATCTAGGTCAGATGTTTTTCATTCAAAAGACCAGCTCCAATACCCACGGTATAACAGACTAACTCCCTTTGGTGTGGTCCCTTTAAGACCTGGAGCATGGGAGGTATTATCAAGTTCCTATATAAAGCAGCGTATGTTCTCTGTGGGTGTGACTTGGTAAAGGAGGCCAAGCCTCCGAAACGTGTCGTCATAGCATCCCTGTCAGCTTCGCCTCTCCTAGTTCTCTCCCATGTCATCGGATCTTCCCACAGTGTGTGGCGCCGTTCATGCGCACTAGACCATGAACAGCGTCCTGTTGGAGCTGGGAATTTCAGCTTATAGCTAGCTTGCCTGTTATACACCCAGTGCCCAGATCTTACAGTGGCGATCCAGGAGTAGTGGCTGAGGATACTTTAACGCTGAACCATTTCTACTAAATGTGAGTGGAAGGATTGATATTTTAATTCAGCTTTTTAATAAAAGGTATTACTCTAGGGCATTTGTAAACTCTTTCTTCCTTTCTCCCCTGCTGATTAGAACACGTGTACCCATTTAAAGATTTCCCCCTTTCATTTTAGGTGACAGCTCAACATCTTGGATTTTCTTAATTTTCAATCCTGGCAATTGAAGATAGATTCAGGTACTGGCAGGGGCATTTATCACTACTGTTCAAAATATTTTATTTCTAATGCACCTTTCAGAAAAAAAAAAATGATGTCCCATAAAACTGTGATCTTATGCCAGAATAAGCCTGAGACACTCTCCTCCTCCTGGATAGTCATGACCCTAACTAGCCATTTCATCACAATACAGCTGGATTCAACAGCAAGTTACTATCTAATAGCTTTCCATCCTACAAAAAGCTCAGGCGTCCATTCCTGAAGACATGCAGATCGCCCTTGCTTATTATGGTACAGCTATGCTTTCCCTGTGAGCCCACAGTAAACAAAGATAATTTGCAATAATATACCTCAATCTCACTCATTGCCGCCTCCAAGTCATGTGCCAAACTCTTCTTTGGAAGATGCGCCTCAATCCTTGAGCAAAAACATTGTCCATAAACAAACAGTAACAAAATAACAGTGAACGTAACACAAGAAATGCATTTTACTTGTAATAATCTCAGCTTTATGTTCTTTAAAGTGGAACTTTCAATTTGCCTGTTCAGGGAAATAAAAAGGTTCTTTTAATAGTCCACACCCTTCTTACAGATTCTTACCTTCCATGCTTTACACCAATTCCCTAATCACCTGAGAGTACCCAGGATAGGAAGCCCTGTGTCAGTTTATTTATGGCAAATGATTTTCTCCCTGCCTCCATGTGACTATGCTCTGTCTTATTGGAAGCTCAGACTACAAACACTGAATTGTGTGAACAGGGAGAAAAAAGTTCTATATTCCTCCATACCTGAAAGAATCAATTATCTTCAAAAGCTGCTACAAATGAATTGAGCAGAACAGGGAGTGTGGCAATAAAGCTGAGCACCAGATATGATCTTAAATTGCATATTCCATTTGTCCAGCTTGGACCAAAGTCCATATACATGCTTCATATCTGAGGGGCCACTGTGGAAACAATAACTGTACTAGGGGGGCGCATGCGCAAGTATGCCCAAGATGATCGCTGTCTGAGCTAGCTCCGTTCACCCTGGGCACTTAACCTCCTCCCCCCACGGCTAGAAGGCATCCATAACGTCCCCGCTGGTCCTTGTTGGTGTGTACGGGGGAGCGAACCGTGACCATGGCCCCTCCGGACAGGTCCAAGCCAAAGCAACAGGCTGACCCTAAGCCACAGCACCGGCTCCCAGCCAAGATGGCATTAGCTCCCCCTGTAGAGGAGACCACAAAGCATTCACTGGGGGACTTGGAAGACTCAACAGACAGCTCTTTGCAGTTCCCCTCTGTCCTACAGCTACCTCGTTGTGACCAGGACACAGTTCTCTTGGGTAAGATCCGGGGGATTGTTCGAGAGGAACTTGGCAAGATTTCTCACAGACCATCAGCTGATTTGGATGGACATGAAGGTGATCTAGAAAGCCTACAGGCTGAGTTACATTCCCTCAAAAATCATCTGGAAGAGGCTGAAAATAGAGCTCATCGCAGTAATATTTGTATCAGAGGCGTAGCTGAGACTATTACAGACCTCCATGGCTCAGTGTTATCCCTACTGCTAGAGCCGATTTCTGTTGTCCCAGTGGAACGTTTGGAGATAGACAGGGTGCATAGAGCCTTGGGCCGCAGACCACCTGAGGGTCCTCCTCCGGACATCATATTGAAATTTCACTATTACAAAATGAAAGAACGGGTGATGCGAGTGGCTAGAGAAACAAAAGGCCCTTTCTTTTCAGAGTCACCCCTATCATATTTACTCAGACCTCTCTCAAACTACAATCTTGAAGAGGAGATCTATGAAACCCTATCTTTAAATCCTTCAGGACAATCATATTAGTTATCGCTAAGCAATGGCCCGCCTTCATTCTCAGTCTTTCCAACTGGTGGGGACGGGCTGACCTGAATGACCTTTCGCAGTTGGTTTGTTTTTTTTTTTGCCATCCCTTTGGCTTCTTTTTGGTGTTTACCTATTGGATTGGCCTTTCCCTTTGGTTTTGTGAAGGGGTTCAGGTCTTTTCCTGCACCAGTACCTTGCTGATCCCATGTGACGTTCCTTAGGGGGGTTTCTCTGCCCCTCTCACCTCTCTGAAGCTGGAATGTCATTGTTGTGAGCTTATAATGTTTTATTTTTATCTCCTGTGCCAGTCATTTCAGGGTTATTGCCCTCTAATAGGACGGTTCGGTTTAATGTTGTATTTTGTTCATTCAATCCTAAGGATCCTAGAGTTGATGGCCGCATTGAGCCCAATTGGGTATGCTGTCGGTCGACTCTTGGCCTCACGAATGTATTTGCGTTCTCCGCTTGGCAACTCGTTTGGTTCCCCGTCTTGGTCTCACCATGATCCTATTCGAACGCACTGTTCAGTGCCATCTCAACGTCCAAAGGCTCTCCCCTGTTGTCTTAATGATTCCCTCCTCTCCTTTTCCTTTGTAGTTGATGATGTTCAGATTCATTCATTTGAATACTTTCGGAATAATCTGGGTCCGGTTTCCTCTTCAGTTACGGCTATTAGAGGCCATATCATACAATTGGCCTCCAGGCGGTGTAGGAAACGGGACCACCATAGACAAGTTCTAGAACAAGAGCTTGAGCAGGTCATGCTACTTTTTAAGCGGTCTCCAACAGCTGAGCTCCGACGGAAAGTAGATCGCCTTCGTACAGATCTTAACCTATGTTTGACCGACGAGACTGAGTGTCAATTGCACTGGTCTCGTCAGACATTTTATGCAAATGGCAACAAAATAGGGACTATGCTAGCTAAAAAGTTATGATCGTTCGCTCCTCGGCAGCATCACTATACTTTGAAAACTAGAAAATGTCTGAGAACCTCTAACCCAATGCATATAGTTGACGAGTTTTCCCATCGTCTTTCAAAACTTTATGCCGGTTTAAAAGATGCCCCAACAGACGCCACTGACACGTTCCCTTGAGAGACTCCTCTACCCCATATTAGGGATGTTCAAAAGGGACATGTTAGGTGCTGATATCATGCAAGATGAACTTAGACAATTAATTCGTTGAAAGTGCACAAGCATGCTGGCCCTGATGATCTCACAGCTCTCTTTTATAAGATATTTAGATATAGTAGTCTGTGTTTTGACTCAAGTATTCAACCAGCTTAAACACGACGATCAATTGACTTTGGAAATGCTGAAGGCCCAGATAGCGATGATTCCTAAACCGAGGAAAGATCAGCAATCCTGGTTGAATTACCGCCCTATTTCTTTGTTGAATGTGAAAATTCTGACTAAAACCCTAACCACTAGACTGAACGCGTTAATCCCTACCTTAATCAATAAAGATCAAGTAGGTTTTGTGACTCGGCGCCAAGCGGCTGACAACGTCTGGCGCTCTGTCTTAATTAGTCACTTCGCACGAATGCACTCCCGAGATCTTATGTTTTTGTCATTGGACATGTCCAAAGCCTTTAACACTCTTTCTTGGACTTATTTGCAGATGGCCTTGCAGAGTTAGGGCGTGGCAGAAGATTTTCTTCAATGGATTTATAGACTTTATAGTATTCAGTCAGCCACAGTCCGCTATAATGGAGTTGATATCAAATAACGAGGCGGTACGTCAGGGTTGTCCCTTCTCCTCCCCTGTTTATTATGGCCTTATAACCCCTAGCCGTTCGTATTAGGCTTCATTCAGACATTTCTGGTCTTGAGTTGGCGGAGTTACACCACAATGTTGCGCATTTTGTGGACGATATCTTGGTGTATCTTTCTTCCCCACGTTTCTCTCCCTAACCTCCTGTCGCTTCTTACTCGCTTTGCTTAAATCTCGGATTTACACGTAAATCCTACTAAGTTGGTGGCTATGAATATTTCACTTCCTCAATCAACTTTGGCGCATCTTCAATCCCAGTTTCCGTTCCAGTTGACTTCCGCTCTTCCCTATTTGGGAGTTAGACTTTCATCCTTTTATGATTCGTTGTACCAGGCAAACATTCCTCCCTTACTTTCTCAGTTAACGAAGTTGATCTCTTCTTGGCAATCCGTGACCTTATCTTGGTTCGGTAGGGCTCATGAGATTAAAATGACCTGCCTTCCCAAGTTGCTTTACCCTTTCCAAGTGCTTCCTATTCGGGTTCCGCCTAATATACTCCGTATTCTACAATGCCAAATTCTGCAGTTTGTTTGGGCTTCGAGACGTCCCCAATTGTCTAGACATTTGCTTCATTGATCACGCATTCGAGCTGGTCTTGGTCTCCCAAACGTTCATCACTATTATATTGCGGCCCAAGTCACTCCCCTCATTCAACTGTTTTCTGATAGAGATTTACCCTTGTGGGCTTTGATAGATAACTTGGACATGCATCCTCTCTTGCCTTCTGCTCTGCCCTGGTTTCCTCCGTCTTCACGGCCTAAACCACTAAACCCAGTCCTGGCTCACTCCTTGAAAATTTGGGATTCGTGTAAGTATTCCGCAGGCCTACTTTTCCCACACCTAACTCTTCTTCAATTATTCAACAGTCTGCTTTTTCCCCCAGGAGATACTAATAAGATGGCCTTTTGATAGTGGACAACCCATGGTTTTACGACTATTCACTCGCTGCTCACGGGTCGGTGTTTGCGTACATTCGCGCAGCTTCAAGAAAGCCATGACATTCCTCCCTCGGAGATATTTCCATACTTGCAAATACGTCATTTTTTCGAACCCTTGGTTCGTAAACAGGATTCCCCTAGAACCCTATTAAGTTTCTAAGGCGTCGGCTTCCACTAAAGGTGCCCTCCCTCGTGTCTATTTACCGATCCGGAACCATATGGCTGAACCTTTACCTACTTCTAGTGTACAGTGGAGTGAGAAGCTTCAGGCGTAAATTTCTGCCACGGATTGGGTGCCCATGTGGCAAGCGGTTTCTCGATGCTCTCGCAATATACTGGCCCTAGAGAATTCCTATAAGGTGATTTCGAGATGGTATTTCACCCCATCTCATTTAGCTAAATTTATACTGGGTCATGACTCTAGGGGGTTTATTTACTAAAGCTGGAGAGTCCAAAATCAGACTCCCTTCTGCATAGAAACCAATCAGCTTCTAACCTCAGCTTGTTCAATGAAGCTTTGGCAATGAAACCTGGAAGCTGATTGGTTTCTATGCAGAAGTGAGTCTGATTTTGGACTCTCCAGCTTTAGTAAATAAACCCCTAGATGTTTTCGTGGATGTTCTTTAGAAGGTACGATGCTCCATATTTGGTGGACCTGTCCAGTGACTCGCCGATTATGGACAAGGGTTTATAATCTTATATATTAAGTTACATTTATTAATCTCAAAAAATACCCTACTGAAGCTTTACTTTTTAGGCCACACCGTGGCCTACCTCGTAAACTGTGATTGCTTGCAGTTTAAACTATTGCTACTTTACAATTTGAGGAGGTCAGATCTAGGATCCAAGGCGTCTTTATTAATGAAAAATTGAAAGCGGTGTTGGAGGACAATCATGATAGGTTCCTTTCAGTCTGGTGACCTTGGGTGGACTATCACTTGGTTTCATGTTTCACCATGAAACTCACTAATATGTTGGGATTTGCCCTTCCAATCCCCCTCTATGGGGGGTAGCGTTTTCTAGCTCTCCTCAAAGGCGAACTTCTTTTCTCTTGCTGGTCTATTTCTTTTCTCTTCCTGCACTTTCTTTTCTTTCAGCCTCTTCCAGAGTTGGGGAGTCTATCACTCCTGACCCCCTAAGCTCTCCCTAGACTTCCTCTTACTTTTTCCTCATCTCTCCTTCCACATGGTTTATTTAGTGAAGACTTATTGGTTGTCATCTGTTGTAGATACCTGATAGTCCTATGATTCTCTGGAAAATACTTTCTCAGGATAGCAAGGCTCTCTGCGCTTTTGTTGTTTCTGTTGAATGTTTCCTATGTAATTCAATAGCACGATTGTAGGCTTCACAGTCTTCTGCCTTATGGTGTACCATCAAGGCCCCTGCGTGGACCTTATATTTGTATTTGCTGGTGCTATTTTGTATCATACAAGTTGTTTTGGTTTGTATGTGTTTTTCTTCATGTTTAATAAAACTTTTTGGTACCAGAAAATAACTACTAGTCAGCACTACTAAAGGGGTTGCTGTAACCCTCCGGGTTCTGTGGTGAGCATCTGCCCTATTGCAAATTGAACATGGGGATGGGAGGTACTTGTTCGGTACCACTGACATTCACAGACCGTTTGGTAATTGTTTTGATGAATACAAGTTCTCTGGACGAGGTGAAGAACAGGGGCAGTGTAAATGTGCAATTAAAATCTTACCTGGAGTTTAGCTTTAACCGCTTGCCAACCACATAACTTACATATACAGTGGCAGAACAGCTTTTCTGCGCTGGATTACATACCTAGGCCCGCGCCTGCTGACCTGGCTGTGCTGTGATTTGTTACAGCACAAGCCGATCAGCAGGTCCCGGCAAATGATTGACCGCCAGTCCTGCTGATCAGCTCAGTGATTCATGGACAGAGCTCTTTGATGGTAAACATTACAGAGAACTGTATAGTGACAGGCGATCTTGTTATTTCATCCCTTGCTTAGCAGGAAAAAAAAAACAAGATGCCTTAGTAAAATCAGCACACAGTACCTACATCAAACACTTCCTAGGCACACCGTTAACCCTTTAGTCCCAGATGTTACCCCTTCCTACCCAGTGTCATTAGTACAGTGTCTGTGCATATTATTAGCACTGATGACTGTATTAGCGTCACTGGTGATGTCAGTTTGCCCGTCGCACACAATCCCGATATAAGTTGATGATTGCTGTCATTATTAGTATAAAATAAATGAAAATTCCAGTATATAAACAGTAGATTCTACAACTTTCATGCAGACCAATTAATATACACTTATTGGGATTTTTTTTTTTTTTTTACCAAAGATATGTAGCAGAATACATTTGGCCTAAATTTATGAATAAATGTGATTTTTTTTATTGGATATGTTTTATAGCAAAAAAGGTTTTTTTGTCATTGGTTTATATAATAAAACAATAAAAACCCCAGTGCTGATCAAATACCACCCAAAAAAAAAGCTCTATTTGTGTGAAAATAAATTTACATACATATCAAATGGTTACAGTGTTGCGCAATTTGGGGGAAAAAATGGTCTGGTCATGAAGGGGGGTAAATCTCAGGGAGGGCAAGTGGTTAAAAAGTAAGTTCACCTTTTTACAAAACAATGAAAGGATGCACTAATACCCTACATCCCTCCAGTACCCACTGCACTTACATGCACTTCCCTAGGGCTTCCAGGATAGATCAGAGTGATGGTCATTGGTCACATGCTAGCACATGACCACTTTGACCTATCGGAATCCCTCTGATATGTCCCAGAGAGAAAGATAGTTTTTACTTACAGTAATGATTTAAAATGCCAACGTGAACTTCATCCAAAATTAACAAACTAACTTCCCAGCTTGGTAATGGCTTAAAAGTAGAGAAGAACCAAGGAGCAAAACTAGCCTTGGGAAGGTGGGATATACACAAGTATTAATGGACAGCTAAGGAGGCCTTAAAAGAGAAGTATGGTCTTACAAGAAAAAAAAAACACATTTCTACGACACCTAGGTGAATGCAGCATTGATCAGATTTGTCCCTTGCTGGCTCTGCAGTGAGAACTGAGTGATCAAACACCACTGATGGCTCACTTCTCCCCCTCCACTCTGAGCAGAGAGCCATAACTGTCAGTCTCCAGCTCTTTGCTCTGCTCCTTCTGCACTCACTGAAGTGCTGGGCTGTGGAGGAGCAAGAGCGGGAGGCTCAGGGTCTCAGCAGATCGCGGAGACGCTGAGCCAGGTGCTGGTCCAGGCTACTGGGTGGAACTGTAGTTGGGATCTTTTCAAAGCCTGGACTGGCTCTGACGTCAGCCGACAGAGGGCTTTACCCGCTGTTGGCTGAAAACGGGTCACAGGAGTGCAGACTGAACTGGACTCCTGTGATCCTTAGAACAGCCAAAAAAGCTTTGACTACACTTCTTTAAGTAAACATAGCCTGGTCTTAACAGACAGCCCAAAGCAACAATATTGCTGAAGAACAAGCACCCAGTGGAGCATGTGCCAACCTTAAAATGGATTCCTGTGGAGCCTGTTAGGACCTAGGAAGAAAGGACGTCAAATTATCTTCATTAGGCCCTGTAGTATTGTAAAGGCCAACAAGACGCACCACAGGACACAGTGGAGTATGTACAGTAGGTGTCTGACACACCCAATGAGTGGGAGATGTGAAGATTCTTCAGGTGACTTGCTCTGCAAGAAAATCAGATTTCTATGGATGTGCACTAGCACAGGGGATTAGATAATCCTTTCTTTAACAAAAGCATTGCTTTCAAATTTTATTTCTGAATTAGTTTTTTTTTTTTTATTTTCCTACGTTTAAAGTTTGCCTACATGACAGAGATACAGCAACTGACACCCTTTGTAGAGATGAAAAAACTAGTAAATACCAAAGAAAACAATGCTGTATGTTTCCCTGAAGCTTAAACCTTTGCTATTGAATTGAGTATTTTACTCAGACAAATGTTACAACACAGACATACTGTATGTTTAGTGTGCTTGCCAACAAATATTTACAAAAGCGTATGCTCAGCAAAATTGTAACCAATCACTCACTTAGATTTCACAGATAGCAGAATGTTAATAGCAACTCTTTGGTTGGGGAGCTGGTTCACTGTTGCTAGTATACGGTTGATTTCTGGCAATGTAGGTGTCATTCCAGCATTAAGACACTGTAGAGAAATAGAGAAAAAAAACAAATCTAGTAATAATTTCTGACATGAAATGACACAAGAAGTGAAAAAAATATATTGTGTAAAATGTGAAAGAGAAAATTCACATTGAATAGAAAAATAGAATGTTTTCTTTAGGACCTATACTTAGCATAATTGTAACACTGGAAATATTTTAGCATTATTGTAACATTGGAAATATTTTATCCTTCTGTGTTTACAATTTCTGCCAGATCCCACTGTGATTGAGGCTCATATTAAATGAGCCACATATAAGCCTGCTGCCATAACAAACAAAAGAAGCTAACACAAACTACACTGGCTATCTCCACATGCCTACACACCTGGTAATATTTTCTTCAGGAAGCGCACAGGAATCCAAGAAAGCAAATACCATCCAGCTTTATAGGCTGTGAGCTTGGTCCTTCCTTATCCTTGTGATGACTTTTGGACTGTTTATTAAGAAAAATTATATTATCCCAAATTGGGAATCCTAGCTGACTGTCAGGGGTTAACATCCTAGGGTGAATTCCAGTGACTCTCTAGGAAGTTACAGAAAACAATGGAGTGAAAGAAAATTGGTCTAAGATACAATGAGACTAAAACACCACTATTTGAATGTCTGCAGGTGAGCAAACACAAAGTACCAAAGTGACAATGGTGAGACCAAATCCTTATTGTTTGATTTCTCCAAAAAAAACCTTGGAAAGTGTGTGATTACTAAACAAAACCTCTAAACTGTCACAATCGGCTATTATAGCCTGAGGTCAAAATCCAGTCCATTCTGTTTACCCTAATTCTCACACAATAGTGCAAGTAACTAGAAGTTCTCTCTGTCACATATCCTTGAACCATGCATTAAACATAAGGTGAAAGTTAGGTCATTTAAAATATAAAGCTTGGTATATACCAATGGAAACATTATCAGAAAGTATATTACCAACACTTTTCCATCAAAGGAAAATCTATTCGATAAGGTTGGGTATTGCATCCCACTCAACTTAAGTTTGAAGTGATAAAATAGATGGTTTGTGAATTGGGTAATTTCTATATTTCCAAAGGAAATCAGCTTTCCAATATAGTTCATATATCAGAAAAATGAGAAACCAAATGTATTCACATCTTTCTATGGTCCTTATCCAAGAGTTAGTAGGGAAATCATTTATACCTGAATAGGACCCATATATTTGATCCATAAAGACATACTGTTTATATCAAAGGGTGAGTCATCATTAAGACCACCATTTCATTTGTAATACCTGACTGTCCCCAGTGGACAGGTTAGGAACATCTATAGGTACGCAAACTTCTCAACCGTCCAATCAACAAGCCTCTTGGGAGGTCCTTCGGAACAAAGGACTTGCATGGTATAAAATGCCAAACACTTCAAACTGAAGACAATCTTCTAAAATCTTCTATGAACTTCAACTTAAAATCTTCTAACAACTTCTAAAAACTTCAAAACTTAAAACTTCTGAACTTCTAAACTACTTCTGATCTACCCTGTTACTACCACTATATACTGCACTATACTCACTTGCCACCTGTGGCCATTTTGCTGAGAACTTCCAGCTGCCATTTTGAAGGAAAAGATTTTCGCCAGAGACGCTGATGCTCATTTAAATTCTGGTGCCTGACTGCCCAGAAACATTTCTTTTCCAATTGCATCCCACTGGGAGGCCTCAAAATTGAGAATCTGGGAGTGGTTAAACTGTGCCAAAATATTGTAATTTTCTTTTATATTTCAAACTTTCTAAGATTTAGAACATTTTTTTGTGTGGTTAGGAAAGTATTAAAGGTCCTCCGAATTATTATTTACTATAACTTTTTGATTATTGGTATTGAGGTTATATACTGCATACAAACTAATTTGTAATGTTGTTGTGGTGCTAATCATCAGAGATACTTTATTATCTCCCTATGGCCGCGGGATATGATAAATAATATCTGACGCACTATAGGTTGCAACTAACCTCCCAAAATTTTGTTTTTCCTTTATTTGATAATCATATCTTGTATGATACTGTAAAAAGACTAGCGTATTACATCTTTGATTGTGTGTACGAGTATATTCATCACCAGTATTTTGCGTTTGTATTAATATATATATATAAATATTTGTACATAAATAAATTTATCAAAAAAGCTAATTTTGTGTATATGGTACGAAATCATATTGGTGAAAGAACTCAAGGTATATTATTAAGTGGTGATCAAATTATTAAGGTGTCCAAATTATTGGTTCCTTAAATATTTGCTGTATTTTAACAGCTGGAGGCACTGCAATATTTTGTTTAAAGGGAGAGGACACCGCCCTACGTATTTAGAATAAATTATTACATAAACCACCACATCCTGCATCTCACTATTGATTACCAACACTGTCAATAAAAGCAATGGGCCAATAGTAAGGCAGATTAGATATGAAGGGAAGGTTAGCCACCAAGAAAGCTGGCTGACATTTGACAAATGAGACCACAATGGATTTGGTGAGACCTCGGATGCTCAACAGGTAATCCAATTAGGTGTGCAGGCAACTGGAAGTAGCTGCTATTCCTACATACATTTCAGCTTCTTATACCTTTTATAACCTCAGGTTTGCTTTAAACTTGCATAACACATCAGTTGGTTATGGTAAATTTTGACACGCGCCATATGCATGAGGCATTCATTCATAAATTCATCACCATTATGATAAACTGTACACTACCACAAATCAATATTTGAAAAACAATGATGCTTATAGTCATCAGTGTAGTTGGTACACGATAAGGCAGAGGGCTTATGTGCTGGTCTGCTTTGGGGTATAATATACTCAGCTTGAAATCGTGGGCACTAGAGTAGGCAGTGTTTGCTTTTATGGGCTCCATAAGCAACAGTTTGATAGAATACTGGCCCCTTTTAACAGGAATGTCAGGCATGCTAGTAACCCACTTGGGGCATGAATTCTTGGAAGTTTCTGAGGAGTCATGTTGTTGTACTGTAGTTGGGATTTCTACAGCTATGAGAAAGCACGTTTTTGAACACTTATGGACTGTATACAGTTGTAAGAAAAAACATTTCTGAACACTTATGAATTTCTTAAGCTTCTTCACATGCTCTAATCATCTATGCCAGTGGCTCCCAATGCAGACAGCAGAAAGATCCAGGGGGCAGTAAAGGAAAAGAGAGAGACAAGGGGCATCATAACCAAAGAAACAAAAAACTCTTTATGCAAGTGACAACACTTATAGAACACTGTGTTTACATATAATAAAATTAACAAAGTTACATGTAAAAACACTGTTTTATTTTGTGGTCTGGACTGGAAATGCTGCCAGCCTGGTCTACAAGGGTCAAGGCTCTAGGTTTCTAAGTGTTACGAATTATCTTTGGTCTTCTACTGTAAATTCACACAACATTAATTTACTATACACATACACTTGTTTTAGATTTACTGTAGACCTAACAAACACAGAGCTGCCTGTTTGTATGTGAGTATGTATTAAGCAGTAAGGATGTGGCCAACTGAACAGATGCTTTTAACCAAGATTATTGTGGTCCCATATAATGCTTCTGCATACGACTAATTTACTAAAAAAAAAAAACTGAATTAGTCTCCCAGTGAGCCAAAGCTCTCCATGTCTGAAGCCTTAATGCCGTCCTACAACATTATAACCCCTCCATCATGATTGAACATGGGAATGAGGTTTTAGTATTGGCGCGTCAGTTTTTCTTAAACAGCTGTGTTCTAGCAGGGCTGTGGAGCACTGAAGTAGTTTGAAAGTGCTAAATGACAGGATGGTTATTACATTATATTTTAAACTGTAGAAATCTGGAAAATGTATATTCAGTTCTCAAAATTACGCAGTAACCCAGTAGAATACATAGTATTCTGAAGTTTGTTGATATACAAATACTTACATGTTCTCGTTCTATGTGTTACAAGAAAACAGCATTAATATTTATAAAAGAAGAGGAAACCTTTTGTAAAGGACAATAAAATACCTCTCTACTAATAATACATGGTTACCATAACAAAACGTTAAAAGGCAGCTAGGATTGTAAACACAGAGCCTACGAAAAGTAGAACTTTAATATGTGTCTATACTATTTCAAAGCTAGGAATACACGGTCTCACCCTGCTCTGCACATGCTCAGTTGCTCTCTATTTTTCGGTACTCCCAAAAATACAGAGGCCAATCTGCTGACAGCCTAGACATATTTACTGCTTCTCAGGGGCTCTGGGCTGCAGTAAAATGGCAACCTCCAGCAAGAACAAACAGGAATAATGCTGTAAGCAATTTACAGCACACACCTATTTTGGTAGCATAATTATTAATGTGGAATATATGTTCCTAACTAAAACACATATCAAATTGTTATTGGTAAAGTCCTGCTGTGATACATAAAAAAATGCATTGCAGTTTCATGAGTTATTGCATAATCCTGCCTTCAAAACAAAGTTCATGAATATCTTACCTTGCTAAAGATACCCATTAAACTGGGTACCACTACCTGTACACGATTAGACGCAACATGCTCAAACACCTTGATGATGTTTTCTACTGAAGGCTGAAATTAAAATGAGAGTTTCAATCTCTCACAAAAATATGTCAAGACACAAATTAAGCACATTAATGTGGCATATGCATCAGCTCTGTTTAGCTACATTTACATGTCACATTTAAGGCCCCATTCACATGAGCAGAAGAATGGGACAGTATAAATCTGCGTGTTGGCATCGCTTTGATTTTTGTTGCATCAAGAGCTTTAGGGCATGTCATGTTCTCTAGGCATTGCTGCAATCTACCACCTTGAGTTCATCTGCAATGCTTCCAAGTCACATGTTGAAAGAATTAAAAAAAAAATGAATAGGTCTGTTTTGAAGCATTTACAGTGCTCATTTTCCCTTTTTTAACATGACAAAATGTATGTAAACTGCACCTTGAACATGGGTTATCGTTATAGCAGAGTTAACCCATGTTTGTTATTTTGCTGCATCTCTTAGCCCATGTGAAAGAGGCCTTGCCTTACCATTGTTGAAGTGTTACTAAACCCACAACATTAAAATCAGTCTGTCTATGCAGTAAAGCCTGCTTGTTAAACTCACTGTGGAACCTAAAGGGGTTAATTCTCCACACTGTGCAAAAATGATCCTGCCTTCTCTAATCCTCCCCTTCTTCCACAGCCCCCAATCCATCTGATAGAACAAAGCCTTGGGGGCAAGCTGCACATGCTCATTTTGCTGTGTTTTGATAGTTTTTTTTCTAGGGAGAGTGCATATGATCAGCACAGGGCAAATCAGCACTGTCCAGACAGAAGTTCAGAGGTGTGACGGAGGGTAGGCAGGACAGAACACACAAGGCAGATGGCAAACACTTAAAGCTTTATTAAAACAGACAGACAACAGTCACTCAATGGGAAGTAGTGCAGAGAGAGAGCCCAAAATACTTTGTAATCCAGCCCCGGGGGGCAAAGTTAAAGTCTCTACAGCAGTTTGTAATCCAACAGGGAGGTAGGAGGCAGTTCATAAACAGTTTGGATAACACAGGGGAAGCATACACTCACGCAGAGCTGATGTGGTAGTCTCAGGCAGAGCTGATGTGGTAGTCTCAGGCAGAGCTGATGTGGTAGTCTCAGGCAGAGCTGATGTGGTAGTCTCAGGCAGAGCTGATGTGGTAGTCTCAGGCAGAGCTGATGTGAAAGTCTCAGGCAGAGCTGATGTGAAAGTCTCAGGCAGAGATGATGTGAAAGTCTCAGGCAGAGATGATGTGAAAGTCTCAGGCAGAGATGATGTGAAAGTCTCAGGCAGAGATGATGTGAAAGTCTCAGGCAGAGCTGGCAGAGTCTCAGGCAGAGCTGGCAGAGTCTCAGGCAGAGCTGGCAGAGTCTCAGGCAGAGCTGGCAGAGTCTCAGGCAGAGCTGGCAGAGTCTCAGGCAGAGCTGGCAGAGTCTCAGGCAGAGCTGGCAGAGTCTCAGGCAGAGCTGGCAGAGTCTCAGGCAGAGCTGGCAGAGTCTCAGGCAGAGCTGGCAGAGTCTCAGGCAGAGCTGATGTGGCTTCTGGGGTCCCCCTTACTCCAATGGGGCTCAGGCAGAGTCTGGACACTAGAGTCCTGCCACAGCTGGGATCCCTCAGTGGCTGCATAGCAGAATGGATGGTCGGGAGAGACCAGCACACACCTCTTAAACCCCAGGGTAGGACGAGAGGTGGAGGGGGGTCATTAGCAGGATGCCAATGGAGGGGATGCCTTGATTGAGTTTGTGGACATTTGGATGAAGGACAGGTGCATCCTCCACAGGGAGGGTGGTCACTTTGTTAGGGCATAACACTTCCAGATCCAAAGTGGGGGTAGGACACTTAACAGTTCTCATCAAATAGAAGGCTAAAAGGGTGGGAGAAGAACGCTTTTTATTAAAGTTCTCTTCAAATAAAAGCAATGCTAAATACAGTTTGGGGGGAACAAACATCTTCTCAGAGAATCTCCAGTCTTCACAGAGGAAGATTCGGAACAGCGGGTTTATCAGGAAAGTTTTTGCCGTCTTAGGGGCTCTAAAGGACCCAAGGTTGGCAATAGCACTGGTAACAGTAAAAGGCCATTCCTCTAGTTACAAAGTGGTGCACAACGCATCAATAAGAGCAGAAACTGTCTCTTAATTTAGTAGTTATAGCAGACCAATTTCTCAGAGGCAAGTTCATCAGGTAAGTAATCAAGTTACTCAGAATCAGATATCGTCTAAGCTCAGTTCAGAGGCTGCATGCAGGTCAAATATCAAAATCTGCATGGCACAGAAACATGCTTGCCAGAGTTGTTGAATAACTTTTTGCCGTAAAGTCATGCAGGACTGTAGTAAAGATCTGAGAGAGTAGAAGAGGCGGCCACATCTAAGAAAGCTATGGAAGACTCCAAAGATGGAAAATAGACTATAGGATCAGAGGGCTGCAAATGATGGCCACATCAATGGGTGCACTGCAAAAGCCGAAAGCATAGTGTGAGCTGGCAGTAGCCAATACAGCAGCACTGCAAGTGCCCCCACTCAGGTACTCCTGAAACCCAAAAAGCTGGTAGCTTGTGAGAGTCAGTTGACCAAAGTCACTGTAGGTGCGCAGCAGAGACAGACTAAAGACTGGAGTTCCACGTGGTCCTTTACCAAGCAGCAGTGGGAAGATGCTTCTTCATTCAATGGGGAGGAAAGAGTCCAAAATACATGCTGGCAACACTTCACTTAGCAGATGATATCAGCATTCAGTTCCAGTGTCAACCTATTCAAAGGAGCTGGGGGAAAGCAGGCATTTTAAAAGTGTCCAGCGATTCAAGCAAATGATACAGATCCTAATTATTCAGAAGGCATGCTGGTGGTAGGAGGGGTTATTCTGGGCTGGCCTACAGCTTCATGTAGGTGGAAATATAATTCAGAGTGAATGACTTTCTGTGTCCCTCAATTACAAGACAGGAATTTGTTTTTGCAGATCCACTATTGTATGATGCAGGATGAAAAAATAATTTTGACTTACTGGTCAATTCCGTATCTTGGAGAACAGTACAGGAGACATGAAGAGTATTCATACACCTTGGGTTATAAGCGCACGCCTTCAGACGACTGGACGCTGGCAAAGTTTAAGATGACACACCTCCTTCGTGCTTCCCCTACAATCCTACCCCAACCTCTGTGAGTCCTCACTTTTGTTGCAAATAATAGAATGCAAATCAAGGAATGGAAGGGAGGGTGTCTTGCGCTGTACTGCCATATACAGAATTTACAGACAAATCAAAAATTCCTCTTATCTTGATATTAAAAGGAACATTTAAAAATAAAAAAAAAATAAACCAGTTATACTTACCTGCTCAGAGAACAGGCACGACAAATGAGCTCACAAATTTGCCTAGGTTCCCTACAGGACACAGCAGACAGCTCCAAAACTCATTTGTCAGAAGTAAAGGCCACAAGAAATGCTACCCTAAAAAGGTAAGATCCGCCAAAGGAGTTTTCCTCACAGATTCAAAAGACGACTTTTGGAGGACTGAAACCATCAAAGGGAGGTTCCATGGCATTATTGGCACCCAACGGGGCAGCGCGATCGACCTCATGAACAATGGCCTTCATCAAGCAGTAAGAGGGTAAAGGACTACGGAATAAAAGGACCAAGTCCGAGACCTGTTCTTTTAGGGCAGTTAAGGCCAATTTATGACTCATAGAACAATGTCGCTGGTGTAATTTTGTCTGCTCACACCAACTGTAATACACCTTTCAGGTATGATGGTATACTGTACAAAAAGTGACCTATCTCGTCTTAAAAAGCGTGGGAATCACTGATTCCAAGACACCCCTTTCCCTGGGCCTCAACAGCCATGCTTTAAAATCAGTGACTGTGAAGTAGGGTGATAAATGGGTCCTCTTGACAGAAGGCCTGGATGATCTGGAAAAGGACAGGACAGTTCAGCTACCATGTGAAGAATGTCCGAGAACAAAGCCTCTCGGTCAATATGGGTCCCCACCTCCCACTCCCTTTCATTACATCCTATGAGCATAAATGTTCAAAATGGGAACATGGACAAGACCATATCTCCATACACAATTCCTGGTACATGTTCTGGTGCTCTGAGCAAGCTTCCTCCAGCTGGGCTTGTTTCAGTTGTATTATTGTATTGTTGTTATATTGTAGTTGCATACACTGCGAGCCAGGGTATGCCTAGATGGCTCTGTTTTGTATTTTTCCATATACAACTCAATACATAGTTTAGATTAGTCACCAGATGCTCCACTGCCAACGCTAGAGGATTTGCACTCTGAAGCTTGTAGGCCCTTTACAAAATAATCTGGAGTGGGTGACTGGGTACAAAGAGAAGACACATTTATTAACCACTTGAGCACCTGAGGATTTACCCCCCCTTAATGAGTCCTTTTTTTCCACACAAATAGAGCTTTCTTTTGGTGGTATTTTATCACCTGTGCGCTTTTTATTTTTTGCGCTATAAACAAAAAAACCACAAAACTTTTGAAAAAAAACCAATATTTTCTACTTTCAGCTATAAAAAAATATATCGTAAACTCAAAGTTAGTCATAAATTTAAGCCAAAATGTATTCTGCTACATGTTTTTGGGAAAAAAATCCCAATAAGTGTATATTGATTGCTTTGTGTGAAAGTTATAGCGTCTACAAACTATGGTATAGATCAGTGGTTCTCAACCTTTCTAATGCCGCGACCCCTTAATACAGTTCCTCATGTTGTGGTGACCCCCAACCATAAAATTATTTTCGTTGCTACTTCATAACTGTAATTTTGCAGTGGGAGGAATAGTGCCCCATCATTGGTATCAGTGGGAGGAATAGTGCCCCATCACTGATGTCAGTGGGAGGAATAGTGCCCCATCGTGGGCGTCAGTGGGGGGAGGAATAGTGCCCCATCGTGGGCGTCAGTGGGGGGAGGAATAGTGCCCCATCGTGGGCGTCAGTGGGGGGAGGAATAGTGCCCCATCGTGGGCGTCAGTGGGGGGAGGAATAGTGCCCCATCGTGGGCGTCAGTGGGGGGAGGAATAGTGCCCCATCGTGGGCGTCAGTGGGGGGAGGAATAGTGCCCCATCGTGGGCGTCAGTGGGGGGAGGAATAGTGCCCCATCGTGGGCGTCAGTGGGGGGAGGAATAGTGCCCCATCGTGGGCGTCAGTGGGGGGAGGAATAGTGCCCCATCGTGGGCGTCAGTGGGGGGAGGAATAGTGCCCCATCGTGGGCGTCAGTGGGGGGAGGAATAGTGCCCCATCGTGGGCGTCAGTGGGGGGAGGAATAGTGCCCCATCGTGGGCGTCAGTGGGGGGAGGAATAGTGCCCCATCGTGGGCGTCAGTGGGGGGAGGAATAGTGCCCCATCGTGGGCGTCAGTGGGGGGAGGAATAGTGCCCCATCGTGGGCGTCAGTGGGGGGAGGAATAGTGCCCCATCGTGGGCGTCAGTGGGGGGAGGAATAGTGCCCCATCGTGGGCGTCAGTGGGGGGAGGAATAGTGCCCCATCGTGGGCGTCAGTGGGGGGAGGAATAGTGCCCCATCGTGGGCGTCAGTGGGGGGAGGAATAGTGCCCCATCGTGGGCGTCAGTGGGGGGAGGAATAGTGCCCCATCGTGGGCGTCAGTGGGGGGAGGAATAGTGCCCCATCGTGGGCGTCAGTGGGGGGAGGAATAGTGCCCCATCGTGGGCGTCAGTGGGGGGAGGAATAGTGCCCCATCGTGGGCGTCAGTGGGGGGAGGAATAGTGCCCCATCGTGGGCGTCAGTGGGGGGAGGAATAGTGCCCCATCGTGGGCGTCAGTGGGGGGAGGAATAGTGCCCCATCGTGGGCGTCAGTGGGGGGAGGAATAGTGCCCCATCGTGGGCGTCAGTGGGGGGAGGAATAGTGCCCCATCGTGGGCGTCAGTGGGGGGAGGAATAGAGCCCCATCGTGGGCGTCAGTGGGGGGAGGAATAGTGCCCCATCGTGGGCGTCAGTGGGGGGAGGAATAGTGCCCCATCGTGGGCGTCAGTGGGGGGAGGAATAGTGCCCCATCGTGGGCGTCAGTGGGGGGAGGAATAGTGCCCCATCGTGGGCGTCAGTGGGGGGAGGAATAGTGCCCCATCGTGGGCGTCAGTGGGGGGAGGAATAGTGCCCCATCGTGGGCGTCAGTGGGGGGAGGAATAGTGCCCCATCGTGGGCGTCAGTGGGGGGAGGAATAGTGCCCCATCGTGGGCGTCAGTGGGGGGAGGAATAGTGCCCCATCGTGGGCGTCAGTGGGGGGAGGAATAGTGCCCCATCGTGGGCGTCAGTGGGGGGAGGAATAGTGCCCCATCGTGGGCGTCAGTGGGGGGAGGAATAGTGCCCCATCGTGGGCGTCAGTGGGGCGAGGAATAGTGCCCCATCGTGGGCGTCAGTGGGGCGAGGAATAGTGCCCCATCGTGGGCGTCAGTGGGGCGAGGAATAGTGCCCCATCGTGGGCGTCAGTGGGGCGAGGAATAGTGCCCCATCGTGGGCGTCAGTGGGGGGAGGAATAGTGCCCCATCGTGGGCGTCAGTGGGGGGAGGAATAGTGCCCCATCGTGGGCGTCAGTGGGGGGAGGAATAGTGCCCCATCGTGGGCGTCAGTGGGGGGAGGAATAGTGCCCCATCGTGGGCGTCAGTGGGGGGAGGAATAGTGCCCCATCGTGGGCGTCAGTGGGGGGAGGAATAGTGCCCCATCGTGGGCGTCAGTGGGGGGAGGAATAGTGCCCCATCGTGGGCGTCAGTGGGGGGAGGAATAGTACCCCATCGTGGGCGTTAGTGGGGGGAGGAATAGTGCCCCATCGTGGGCGTCAGTGGGGGGAGGAATAGTGCCCCATCGTGGGCGTCAGTGGGGGGAGGAATAGTGCCCCATCGTGGGCGTCAGTGGGGGGAGGAATAGTGCCCCATCGTGGGCGTCAGTGGGGGGAGGAATAGTGCCCCATCGTGGGCGTCAGTGGGGGGAGGAATAGTGCCCCATCGTGGGCGTCAGTGGGGGGAGGAATAGTGCCCCATCGTGGGCGTCAGTGGGGGGAGGAATAGTGCCCCATCGTGGGCGTCAGTGGGGGGAGGAATAGTGCCCCATCGTGGGCGTCAGTGGGGGGAGGAATAGTGCCCCATCGTGGGCGTCAGTGGGGGGAGGAATAGTGCCCCATCGTGGGCGTCAGTGGGGGGAGGAATAGTGCCCCATCGTGGGCGTCAGTGGGGGAGGAATAGTGCCCCATCGTGGGCGTCAGTGGGGGGAGGAATAGTGCCCCATCGTGGGCGTCAGTGGGGGGAGGAATAGTGCCCCATCGTGGGCGTCAGTGGGGGGAGGAATAGTGCCCCATCGTGGGCGTCAGTGGGGGGAGGAATAGTGCCCCATCGTGGGCGTCAGTGGGGGGAGGAATAGTGCCCCATCGTGGGCGTCAGTGGGGGGAGGAATAGTGCCCCATCGTGGGCGTCAGTGGGGGGAGGAATAGTGCCCCATCGTGGGCGTCAGTGGGGGGAGGAATAGTGCCCCATCGTGGGCGTCAGTGGGGGGAGGAATAGTGCCCCATCGTGGGCGTCAGTGGGGGGAGGAATAGTGCCCCATCGTGGGCGTCAGTGGGGGGAGGAATAGTGCCCCATCGTGGGCGTCAGTGGGGGGAGGAATAGTGCCCCATCGTGGGCGTCAGTGGGGGGAGGAATAGTGCCCCATCGTGGGCGTCAGTGGGGGGAGGAATAGTGCCCCATCGTGGGCGTCAGTGGGGGGGAGGAATAGTGCCCCATCGTGGGCGTCAGTGGGGGGAGGAATAGTGCCCCATCGTGGGCGTCAGTGGGGGGAGGAATAGTGCCCCATCGTGGGCGTCAGTGGGGGGAGGAATAGTGCCCCATCGTGGGCGTCAGTGGGGGGAGGAATAGTGCCCCATCGTGGGCGTCAGTGGGGGGAGGAATAGTGCCCCATCGTGGGCGTCAGTGGGGGGAGGAATAGTGCCCCATCGTGGGCGTCAGTGGGGGGAGGAATAGTGCCCCATCGTGGGCGTCAGTGGGGGGAGGAATAGTGCCCCATCGTGGGCGTCAGTGGGGGGAGGAATAGTGCCCCATCGTGGGCGTCAGTGGGGGGAGGAATAGTGCCCCATCGTGGGCGTCAGTGGGGGGAGGAATAGTGCCCCATCGTGGGCGTCAGTGGGGGGAGGAATAGTGCCCCATCGTGGGCGTCAGTGGGGGGAGGAATAGTGCCCCATCGTGGGCGTCAGTGGGGGGAGGAATAGTGCCCCATCGTGGGCGTCAGTGGGGGGAGGAATAGTGCCCCATCGTGGGCGTCAGTGGGGGGAGGAATAGTGCCCCATCGTGGGCGTCAGTGGGGGGAGGAATAGTGCCCCATCGTGGGCGTCAGTGGGGGGAGGAATAGTGCCCCATCGTGGGCGTCAGTGGGGGGAGGAATAGTGCCCCATCGTGGGCGTCAGTGGGGGGAGGAATAGTGCCCCATCGTGGGCGTCAGTGGGGGGAGGAATAGTGCCCCATCGTGGGCGTCAGTGGGGGGAGGAATAGTGCCCCATCGTGGGCGTCAGTGGGGGGAGGAATAGTGCCCCATCGTGGGCGTCAGTGGGGGGAGGAATAGTGCCCCATCGTGGGCGTCAGTGGGGGGAGGAATAGTGCCCCATCGTGGGCGTCAGTGGGGGGAGGAATAGTGCCCCATCGTGGGCGTCAGTGGGGGGAGGAATAGTGCCCCATCGTGGGCGTCAGTGGGGGGAGGAATAGTGCCCCATCGTGGGCGTCAGTGGGGGGAGGAATAGTGCCCCATCGTGGGCGTCAGTGGGGGGAGGAATAGTGCCCCATCGTGGGCGTCAGTGGGGGGAGGAATAGTGCCCCATCGTGGGCGTCAGTGGGGGGAGGAATAGTGCCCCATCGTGGGCGTCAGTGGGGGGAGGAATAGTGCCCCATCGTTGGCGTCAGTGGGGGGAGGAATAGTGCCCCATCGTTGGCGTCAGTGGGGGGAGGAATAGTGCCCCATCGTTGGCGTCAGTGGGGGGAGGAATAGTGCCCCATCGTTGGCGTCAGTGGGGGGAGGAATAGTGCCCCATCGTTGGCGTCAGTGGGGGGAGGAATAGTGCCCCATCGTTGGCGTCAGTGGGGGGAGGAATAGTGCCCCATCGTTGGCGTCAGTGGGGGGAGGAATAGTGCCCCATCGTTGGCGTCAGTGGGGGGAGGAATAGTGCCCCATCGTTGGCGTCAGTGGGGGGAGGAATAGTGCCCCATCGTTGGCGTCAGTGGGGGGAGGAATAGTGCCCCATCGTTGGCGTCAGTGGGGGGAGGAATAGTGCCCCATCGTTGGCGTCAGTGGGGGGAGGAATAGTGCCCCATCGTTGGCGTCAGTGGGGGGAGGAATAGTGCCCCATCGTTGGCGTCAGTGGGGGGAGGAATAGTGCCCCATCGTTGGCGTCAGTGGGGGGAGGAATAGTGCCCCATCGTTGGCGTCAGTGGGGGGAGGAATAGTGCCCCATCGTTGGCGTCAGTGGGGGGAGGAATAGTGCCCCATCGTTGGCGTCAGTGGGGGGAGGAATAGTGCCCCATCGTTGGCGTCAGTGGGGGGAGGAATAGTGCCCCATCGTTGGCGTCAGTGGGGGGAGGAATAGTGCCCCATCGTTGGCGTCAGTGGGGGGAGGAATAGTGCCCCATCGTTGGCGTCAGTGGGGGGAGGAATAGTGCCCCATCGTTGGCGTCAGTGGGGGGAGGAATAGTGCCCCATCGTTGGCGTCAGTGGGGGGAGGAATAGTGCCCCATCGTTGGTGTCAGTGGGGGGAGGAATAGTGCCCCATCGTTGGTGTCAGTGGGGGGAGGAATAGTGCCCCATCGTTGGTGTCAGTGGGGGGAGGAATAGTGCCCCATCGTTGGTGTCAGTGGGGGGAGGAATAGTGTCCCATCGTTGGTATTAGTGACACAAATGATGGGGCACTATCCCTTCCACTGACACCAATGATAATTACCTTGCTGACTCCTGCTCCAGCCTGGGCTCGCTCTCTCCCTATCCCATCTACAGCCTGCATACCTGGCTGCAGCAGCAAAATTTGCACTTACCTGTCAGCTGTCTTCCTTCTCTGGCCTCTCTCTTCACTCGCTCCTGCAGCTCCCTCGATCTTCTTTGATCTCCGCGCGCTGCCGCTCGGCTCCTCCTCTCCAAGCTCCACCTCCTCACCGGTGATTGGCCGCCAGTGTGCCTCTCCTGAGCTACAGTTCCGGTGGCCAATCAGCGGCGAGGAGGCGGAGCTGTTGAGTGATCCCGGAGGTGTGGCCAGGTTACAGGGGAAGCATATCATCCCGCCCACACATCGCCGGAGACAGGAGCGGTGTCTCGGTTCCTAAGACCATCGGACATATGTGCTTTCCGATGGTCTTAGGCGACCCCTGTGAAATGGTCGTTCGACCCCCAAAGGGATCGCGACCCCCAGGTTGAGAACCGCTGGTATAGATACTGTAATTTATGCCTTTTTTTGCTATACAGCGCTGCACTAATTCAAATGATAATTGCGCGGTCATGCAATGCTGTACCCAAACGTAATTTACATCCTTTTTTTCACACAAATAGAGCTTTCTTTTGGTGGTATTTTATCACCTGTGCGCTTTTTATTTTTTGCGCTATAATAAAAAAAAAAAAAACACGAAAATTTTGAAAAAAAAACAATATTTTCTACTTTCAGCTATAAAAAATGTAACGTGAACTCAAAGTTAGTCATAAATTTAAGCCAAAATGTATTCTGCTACATGTTTTTGGTAAAAAAAAATCCCGTGCATTAGCGGGCAAACTGGCGCTATCTAGGAGGGGCGCTAACACTATCGGAAGTCACCAGTGACACTAATACAGTGATCAGTAAAAATCTGTTCACTGTAATCAATGACACTGGTGACAGGGCAGTGAAGGGGTTAACTGGGGGGAGTGGAGGGGGGCGATCAAGGGGTTAAATGGGATTTCCGGTGCACTAGCGGGCAAACTGGCGCTATCTAGGAGGGGCGCTAACACTATCGGAAGTCGCCAGCGACACTGATACAGTGATCAGTAAAAATATGTTCACTGATCAATGACACTGGTGACAGGGCAGTGAAGGGGTCAACTCGGGGGGGGGGGGATCAAGAGGTTAGACGGGATTATTGGTGTATTAGCGGGCAATCTGGTGCTATCTGGGAGGGGCGCTAACACTATCGGAAGTCGCCAGCGACACTGATACAGTGATCAGTAAAAATCGGTTCATTGATCAGTGACACTGGTGACAGGGCAGTGAAGGGGTTAACTGGGGGGGAGAGATTAAGGGGTTAAATGGGATTACTGGTGTACTAGCGGGCAATCTGGCGCTGTCTGGGAGGTGCGCTAACACTATTGGAAGTCGCCAGCGACACTAATACAGTGATCAGTAAAAATCGCTTCACTGATCAGTGACACTGGTAACAGGGCAGTGAAGGGGTTAATTTGGGGGGGGGGGGGCGATCAGGGGGTTAAATGTGTCCTAGGTGTGTTCTAACTTAGTGTAGTGCTTTGTACTCACTTTTACTGTGTCTTCTTCTCTGTCTGGAACGGAATGTGTCCAGGCAGAGAAAAATGACATCATATCCTGCCCTGTGTAAATGTCAACACAGGACAGCACAGGATAGGACAGGGACTGATCATCTGATTTCAGCCAGAAATCACTGGCTGAAATCTAATGATTGATCCCTCCTGGATCGAATCGTGTCACCCGGGGGTCGGCGGGAGCGCGCACGCGCGCCCCCTACCCGCGAAAGTGTCGGGAGTGCGGAGCCCGTTTTAAAACAAGCTTTTGCGCTCCACTGCCGCCCTGCACACATATATATACAGTGGCAGGGCGGCAAGCGGTTAAATACCTTCTTCAGCTCTGTGTATATAAAGGAGCATGGGGGAGCTCTTGTCCATCATGGGCATGGTATTGGCACAGCTCCAGATGATCCACATTGGCTCACAATTGATATGATTCAAAAATATTTAGACAGAATAAAGGTGAATAAAACACCTGGACTGGATGGCATACACCCACGAGTCCTTAAAGAATTCAAAGCAGTTTCTAATTTTTAGGGACTCTTGGCTGGCAGGCATAGCACCACTGGATTGGCATAAGGCCAATGTGGTATCAATATTTAAAAAGGAGTCAAAATCTTTACTAAGTAGTTTAACTTCTATAGTTGGGAAGATACTGAAGAGTTTAATAAAAGAGCACATAGATGAGCTATTACTGGAAAAAAAATATTTTAAGCAACAGACAGCATGTATTCATGAAAGACAGAAGTTGTAAAACAAATCTGATTTTTATGAGGTGAGCAAAACCTTGGACAGAGGGGTGGCGGTGGACGTGGTATACTTGGATTTTGCAAAAGCGTTTGACACAATTCCTCACACATGGCTAATGTGTGAAGTAAAGTCTAAGCTTGGAAAAATATGTATGTAAATGGGTAGAAAACTGGCTAAAAGATCGTATTTAGAGAGTAGTGGTTAGTAATTCATACTCAGAATGGTCTAGGGTTCTCAGTGGTGTACCCCAAGGTTCAATGTTGAGACCCTTACTTTTTAATATATTTATACACTATATAGGGTTTGGGATTAAAAATATCATTTCAGTCTTTGCAGATGACACCAAGCTGTGCAGTGGAATAACGTCCTTACAGGATATCTAAAACTTACAAGCCGACCTCAATGCACTGTTTAATTGGGCAACTATGTGGCAAATGAGGTTTAATGTTGATAAATGTAAGGTTCTGCACTTGGGAGCTAAGAATATGCATGCATCATACATACTAGGGGGGTACAACTGGGGGAATCAATGGTGGAGAAGGATCTGGGAGTTCTGGTAGATCACAAGCTTAATAATAGCATGCAATGCCAAGCTGCAGTTTCTAATGCGAGCAAAACCCTCTCTTGTATTAAAAGAGGTATAGACTCCAGAGATAGATATCATATTACCTCTGTACAAATCATTAGTAATACATCATCTGGAATATGCAGTTCAATTTTGGGCACCAATTCACAAAAAACACAGATGAACTGGAGAAAGTGAAGAGAAGGGCAACCATACTGATAAGAGGCATGGAGGAGCTCTGCTATGAGGAAAGATTAGAGGAACTGAATTTATTCTCCTGTGAGGAGATTAAGGAGGGATATGATCAACATGTATAAATATATCAGTGGTTCATATAGTGAACTCGGTGTAGAGTTATTCACCCTGAGGTCATCACAGACGACAAGAGGGTACTTTTTATGTCTGTAGGAAAATAAATTTAATCTCCAAACATGGAAAGGTTTCTTCACAGTAAGAGTTGTGAAGATGTAGAATAGACTCCCTCAAGAGCTGGTTCTGGCCAGCTCAGTCGATTGCTTTAAAAAAGGCCTGGTTTCTTTCTTGGATACACAGAATATAACTGGATACTATTTATAAAGTTGATCTAGGGAATATCCAATTGTCTCTCGGGGGGGGGGGGGGAAATCAGGAAGGAATTTTTTTCCTCTGCAGGAGTAATCAGATCATGCTTTTCTGGGTTTTTTTCCCTTCCTCTGGATCAACTGTGGGTGTAGGATTATAACTTTTTTTTTTTATGGTTGAACTGGATGGACTTTTGTCTTTATTCAGCCAGACTAACTATGTAACCTGGATGCCAGGAAGTCCAGGGAATGTGTCAAACAATGGAGTCTATAGTAAGACATTTGTACACCTTTTCAATAAGCACCAATGATGAGTTGTCTTATTAAGAAGAAGAGTACTGCTGTGTAACATCAATCTCCTTTACATCCAAAGAACTAGAAGATTCTATTAGAAGGGAAGAAGAAAGCAAGCAACAAGAAAAGCTCACTTTTTTTTAGCAGACTTCTAGTAAAAAAAAAGTCACTATTTTCCAGGAGGAATGCAGTCTCTGACCCTGCTGCTCCTGACTCTGAAGACAAGGGAAGCCAAGACTGTTTGATCAAAAACAGAACAATGCTGGATAGCAGAAAGTGACCGGGAAACATTCATACTACTTTTAGCCTCCCCCTTGTGTTTTCGATCTTCCATTGTATATGGTTCCCCTGTGGGGTACTCCCAGAACTAAAGTGGACATGTTCTGTCCCATGAAGGTACATTGTAGTTTAGGTGACAACAGTAACATTCCTTTTACTGTATAGAGATATATGGCAACGAAGAACTGTTTCCACATTTTAATAAATTAACCAGCTGCAGCGCTATCCACCAGGAAATGGTGTGTCCTTTTGGGCACTATACAATCTGCCCGTGCATCACAGGGGTCAAAATGGTGCCAAAACAGGCACTGTGGTGTCCAAAGTACCAAGATGGCACCCGCACCTAGGCCCCTGCCAGAGGAAGAGGTGCAATATGACAGACACATATACGCAGGACCATAAAAAATGGCTACCAAGCACCACAAGTGCAATGTTCAGAAGACTTACCCACTTAAGATAAAACTGATCTCCACAGGAATAAGGCTAGCTCTCAAAGGAACCTGTATATGATCCTTACACTCCGCTGCCCGGGCTCCCTAAATGGAGGTGGCAGGAAATCCTAATCTTTCCAAACCACTTTTAATGGGCCAGTGCCCAACTTACCCTACCCTGGGTAGAAACTCTGGGAACCATGCACTAGATAACTTCATCCCCTTCAGTTAGGCTCATCCCTACCCTCCGGCTACAAGGGGATGTTCAAGTACTGGGTTCCCCCACAGGTGGACCTTGGACCTGTAGTGCATCTGGTGGTGGTGAGCACGTTGTATGACATACTTAAGAGCATTGCGGTGTATTGAGTCCAGAGCAGTTGCTACTTACAGGCCAACCCTGCTCCAGTCTTTGCACGGGGTACACAAAAGTCCATGCATATAAACTCTTTGGCTTTAATAGGTCAGAATTAGAGACAGTCATTAGGTTACCTAAATTTACTGTATGTTAACTATGTGCATAACCTAAGATGTAGGTCTGTACATCATCGCACAACAAAAATTATTTCCAATCCTGGAATACCAGACCAGTTCTTGTAGGTTGTAAAAGTAAATATAAAATAAGATGCCCATTACAAAATCCAATTTTGGCCAAAGGATTTAAAGTGGAGATATAGGTACATTTTTTCCATTTTAGATGAAGTGTTTTTTTTTTTTTCACCTGTGTCCTTTTGGGAAGATTTACCATCACGTCCTGTCCCATGGCCAAAACAGGGCATGAGAGGATCTCTCTCCAATGTGAGGAAATCCCTGGTTGTCACTAGCTTTACCAGAACTAGTGTCCCAGTTGAAAGATTTTCCCTCTATTCCTGCTCTGGGGACAACCCTTTGGTATTTCCTTTTATTTTACCTTTCGATGATAATGCTAAACACAACAAAAAGAGAGGGTGAATCGCCCTAAAGGGAACACAAACTGCAATAAGACCTCACAAGTGTTATAATCTATAGCCACTCTATTCCCAAAACTGAAAAAAATGCCTTTAGTTCTACTTTAAACACTGGATATAGCAATAGCATCATGACTATTACCTTGTTCAGCCATCGCTGAACACACTTACCAAAATTTTGGCAGATGCAGTTTCTAACAAATGCAAAACTTCTTGCCACCAACTCAATTTAAGCAACTGATCAAGAAGAGCACTGAAAACACCTTCATCAAAATTCATTCTGGGTAGATATTTGCTGTAGTACTCAATGAATACCAAAACTATAAAAAAAAAAACAAAAAAAAACATTTGTTATACATGTTCACAAAGCAGTTACTGGCAGCCACAGTAGGGAAGCCTAACACCTTTACTCCGAGCTGGTGATCACTGTGATGTGACACTGAATACATGACAAAACAGGCTTTTGTGTTATTTTCTCCTCTTGCCAACCCTACTTATGATATACAGTGCCTTGAAAAAGTAATCATACCCCTTGAAATTTTCCACATTTTGTCATGTTACCACCAAAAATTTAAATATATTTTATTGGGATTTTATGTGAGAGACCAACACAAAGTGGCACACAACTGTCAAGTAGAAGGAAAATGATAAATAGTTTTCAACATTTTTTACAAATAAATATCTGAAAAGTGTGGCATGCATTTGTATTCAGCCCCTTTACCCTGATACCCCTAACTAAAATCTAATGGAACCAACTGCCTTCAGAAGTCACCTAATTAGTAAATAGAGTCCCCCTGTGTATAATTTAATCTCAGCAGAAATACTGCTGTTCTGTGAAGCCCTCAGAGGTTTGTTAGAGAACATTAGTGAACAAACAGCATCATCAAGGCCAAGGAACACACCGGAGAGGTCAGTCCACTAAACTGACAGGTCGGGCAAGGAGAGCATTAATCAGAGAAGCAGACAAGAGGCCCATGGTACCTCTGGAGGAGCTGCAGAGATCCACAGTTCAAGTAGCAGAATCTGTTCACAGGACAACTATTAGTACTGCACTCCACAAATCTGGCCTTTATGGAAGAATGGCAAGAAGAAAGCCATTGATGAAAGAAATAACATACAAAATAGCAGGAGCACTGCCTCAATGTATGTTATATTACATGAAAAACATGCTATAATAATGAACACATAACAAAAAATTGTGAAATAAAGTTCAACAAAAATCCCTTTCACATCCAAAAGGTGATAAGTGCTCTGTGTTCCCCGACTATGTGCCCCCTCACTCACCAACTTTAATGGACTCTTATGGTGAAATTAGAGTCTTTCACGCTTTTGGTGGGGCATAGCAAGTTATGCTGGAGCTTTTAGTCCTCTTGATTAAATGTTGGTTGTTATTCCCAGTCATTCAAATGTAAAGCCGATAGGTATATACATGTAAGGAATGGAAAGAGGCATCCAAAATCGTGTAATTCTGTTTATTAGTAAAAGCAGACACACTAGAATTGCAGTCACATGTTTCCAGATACAATAGGCACGAATCTCCAAGTGTACAATAGTAGGTTGCTAGTAATCCACAGAGCTCCTAAGCTAGTATCACTACGTCCGTGTCTGATGCATTTCACCCCTCCCACGGAGGCGACCAGGGACCTAGAGTCTACAGGACAACCATCCTAAACATACAACCAGAGCTACAATGGAATGGTTTAGATCAAAGTATATTCATGTGTTAGAATGGCCCAGTCAAAGTCCAGACCTAAATCTAATGGAGAATCTGTGACGAGTTGAAAATTGCTGTTCACAGACACTCTCCATCCAATCTGACAGAGCTTGAGCTATTTTGGAAAGAACGGGCAAAAATTTAACTTACTAATGTGCAAAGCTGATAGAGACATCCCCAAAAAGACTTGCAGCTGTAATTGCAGTGAAAGGTGGTTCTACAAAGTATTGACTCAGGGGGGCTGAATACAAATTATGCCACACTTGTCACATATCTATTTGTAAAAAAAGTTTGAAAACCATTTATCATTTTCCTTCCACTTTACAATTATGTGCCACTTTGTGTTGATCTATCACATAAAATCCCAATAAAATACACACGTTTTTGGTAGTAACATGACAACATGTGGAAAATTCCAAGGGTTATGAATACTTTTTCAAGGCACTGTTGGAGACTAAATCTATTAGATAAAACTTGGTGTTGCTCAAAAATCTTTCTTAAATTGGTACTGTCCGTGATACTTTTTTTATTTGCACTAACATACAATTTTGAGGACAAGCTTTCGGGGTATGTCCCCTTCTTCAAGGTCCAAGCAGTATTAATCACAAAGTTTTAGCAGAATGTTAAAAGAAATGTGGGGGATGAAGAAGAAAAAAAAAATGCTTGAGGTGATAGTCATAAAACTGTTGGATAATGATTGAGGAATTCCATGTCCAAATTAAGGCCGTTATCTCTTGTGTCCAATAGAATCATCATTCTTAGTTCAAAGGTTTTTCTTTCCTGAATGGATTTGAAATTTTCTTTAAGAACTAAAATATTGAGGTCTTCCATTGTGTGGTCCTGTTTGTGTGAAATGGTGTCCCACAGGTGTGCAAAAGTCATCTTCTTTATGTTCCTTGATGGTATGTCTGTGCAAATTCATCCTTGTTTGCAACTTCTGTCCTGTTTCGCCAACATAAGATCCTTTGCTACATTTTCCGATCTCTAGTCTTTTTTTTTTTTTCTAGTTTTTTCATCCCCCACATCTCTTTTAACATTCTGCTAAAACTTTGCGATTAGTACTGCTTGGACCTTGAAAAAGGGGACATACCCCGAAAGCTTGTCCTCAAAATTGTATGTTAGTGCAAATAAAAAAAGTATCACGGACAGTACTCAATTGTTTCTGTTACAAATGCACTAATACGGCTACAATCACCTGAAGTCTTAAATTGGTAAAATGATACAAAATTGGCATGCAAGATAACTTCGACTTGGTTCACACTAATGCAGAGCCATATTCATGCAATTTCCAGTGGGACTATGTAGTGCCATTTTCTTGCAAACTTGATCCAGCTTCAATGCAACCTTACTCATCAGTATTGTTAGGAAGCAATTCCTGAGAGAACTCTTCTTCCTAAAAACTCTCCTCCCAAGCACTTTCCCTGCACACCTAAGCATAGTAGAAATTCGCGTTCCTGCTCACTTTTTTTATGTGTTTTTCACACACAAACAAGTGTTGTGCAAAGGGAAGCCCTTTCACTTGATTGGGCTGCCCTACACGTGACATACACCCAAAAGCATATCAATAACCTTTTCAATTGTGAAGCGCAATACAGTTTCAGTGCACATTTTGACGGGTTTGTAGCACGCTTTTCCATGCAACAAACAAAGCAAAAACACACATCTTCTAACCTTGGTGTGTCATTAACAATAAGACTGTATTCACAACTGCGTATTCCCAAACACACAGCAACCTGCAACCTGCTTTGCTCCACGTTTTGGAAATGTGCTGCGCATGTGCATTGTGTTGCCATGCAATCACACCTGCACGTTTCCAAATGCATGGAAACCCACACAAAGAAAATGTGTGCTTTGCCATGCGGTTTGAAAGGCACTGCAAACACATATTGCGGTTGCGTTGCTAACCATGACTGCAGTCATTAACAGTTAGCTTGTGTTAACAGATGCACGCTTCCAAATGCATGGCAATCCACACATAAAACGCATGCTTTGGCCCCTGTTTACTAATGCACATTGCGCTTGTGTTGCTAAAGCAGCATGCTAACTGAGATTGGGGTGTCTAATTAGGCTGCATTCACATCTGCACGTTTGTGAATGCAAGGCAAAATGCACATAAAATGCGTGCTTTGCTAAGTTTCAGAATCACGCACATTGTGTTGCTATGCATTCACATCTGCAATGTTCAGAACATACGGCAATCCAGACAGAAAATGTGTGCTTTGTTGTGCATTTCAGAAATGTGTTGCAAGTGCACATCGTGCTTGTGTTGTCATAATTGTTGTCATAATTGGCATGCTAACTGCAACTAGGGTATCATTAACAATTCGGCTACATTCAAATCTACGCATTTCCAAAACCACAGCAACCCGCTCACACAAAATGCTTGCTTCACCGTTTGGAAACATGCTGCAAATGTGCATCGTGCTTGCAATGTCATAATAGTAACACAAGGGTGATGTGCATCACCTGTGAACAGAATGTGAACTCAGCCTTATTGCTAATCACACCCCAGTCATGCTTAGCAGGCAAGTGTTTTGTCACGGGACAAAATGCACTACAACCACAACAAACCGCTTACTGACAAAACCTATGATGCCAAACAACCGAAAAGGTTCTCAAGCTACTTTGGGGTGCTTGTCATGTGTAGGACAACCCATTGCGAGAACGTTTCCTCTAAGCTCAGATGTGAATAGAACGTGCTTGGGAGGAGAAACTGTACTGTAGGTAATAAGGGTGACCTGGAAAGAGAAGGGTTAAAAAGAAACAAAACAAAATAAAAACCCTTGACTTATCAAAGTTGCATATGAATCGTTCATTATCTAAAGCCGATGTGAATTCTAGACGTTTATAGGGCTAAAATTGCACTGGAGTCGCAATAAAGTAGTAGCAGGAACCTTTTCCAAAATCACACCATGCTGAGTCGCACAGATTAGGATCGACACCATTGAAATAAATATGATTTCCCTTATCATGTAATTCGTGTGAACAGGGACTTAAAGCGGCATTAAACTCCAAACCGAAAATGTATTATAATGCAGTTTACCAATCATTAGCTGGGGTGGCTGAATCAGTTTACTTTTTTTGGCTTTGTTCCCTCTGTTTTCACCTGCTGATCAGGCCAGTAACACCTCCAGTATTAGTGAGGCACCACCTTGGAGAAATTAACACAGGACACAGCAGCATTGTCAGTCTGGGGGGGATGGGAGTGTTAAATGTATCGCCAGATTTGAATGCAACAGCAAATTGAAGCCAAACTTCAGCTCACACTTTATAATCAGTTACAGCAAACAGTTTTTTTCCTTCTGGGATAAGGGTTGTAAATGAATAAATAGAAGCCAATCATTTTAATCATCCTGGCCAGTGGTAAATGGATGGTCTCATCTTTGTAAACTGATACATTCCAAAACATGCTGGTAGGTGAATTGGATCCTGTCTAAATTGGCCCTAGTATGTGTATGTATGAATGTGAGTTAGGGACCTAAAGGGGAGATTGTACGCCCCTTGAGGGTTAGGGACTGATGTGAATGTACTATATATATACTATATATATATATATATATATATATATATATATATATATATACACATACATATATATACACATACATATATATACACATACATATATATACACATACATATATATACACACACACACACACACACACACGTAAAGCACTGCGCAAATTGATGGCGCTATATAAGTACCTGAAATAAATAAATAATAAAATCTGCTGGAGCTTGAGAAAGACAGCAGACTTGCTGGCTGAATCACCAGAGGAAAGAAAACCTAAAAAAGGAAACCAATGCAGCCATCACATACAAGAATTGGTAAACTGCAATATAGTTTGTTTTTGGGTTTGATATGGCTTTAACCTTGCTGCTTGTATATAAAAGGTTATGTTAACTTTCCTACAAAGTCTGCTATATTCCTAAAAACAGTTTATAAAAAAAGTAATCAACAAGAACAAGTAGGTCTTGACTCATTCTAGAACACTGTCCGTAAAAACAAACCTAACTATAATGAGAACCTTGCCAACGTTTGTTATGTCTAAGCCATTTCAGAAACTGGACCAAAATGGAAAGAATCACAATTGCTGCAACCCATGCGAACTGAAAGAACATGAGCACACTAACTGGACTGCTCCCTGCATTAGATAATGTATAACAAAAATGGAGTACTGCTGCATTTTCTTATTTTCATGAGCCAGATCAATGGACAAAAGTGGACAGTCTACTCAAAGGGTATGAAAAGGGCTGTGTCTTCTGCTTGTAGCTGCACACTCAGCAATAAGCTGGGATTAACATGATTTGTTTACACCAAAAAAACAGAAGTGACACCATAAAAGACGGCAAAATGTAGCCTAAATATGGGACAGTTTCTACCAAATAATGATAGGGAGCAACAGTGCAGCAGAAGCATACACAATTTGCATGTTTGACGTATTTAATATATTAAAACATGGGACGTTGTAATAGGTATGTCATACACAAAAAATTAAAACATGCACTTTTTCGAAACATAGATTTAAAAAAAAAAAAAAAAAAAAAAAAAAAAAAAGGATAGAAACTTGTCTCACATTTTGTACTTACATGCACGTTGTAGAAAACTTGTGCGATTTTCATTTATCATCCTACGCAACAAATCCATACACAGCTGAAGAAGAGGAAAAAGATATGAAGAACTGGAAAATATGATATTTCTACTCACCATAAAATCTTTTTCTTGAAGTCCACCAAGACACAGTCTTTCACCATCGAGTTACACTACCGCCTACAGGAGCATTGGACAATTGCAAGCAAAAAAAAAAAAAAAAACGAAGGCAAACCCTGGATATACACTCCTATTACAAGCAGGTCTCAGAGTAATAGCAAAGTAGTACAGCGAGCATAATCATATAGAGAAATAGGACTTGTGTCCCTAAATAGTCTCAAGGAAAAAGGATTTTATGACACGTACAAAGATCCTATTTTTATCTACTGGAGGGAGTGGGACACAGAAAAGCTGTAACCGGAGGGTCATCTAAAATCAGTTCGACTGAGAGGTGGACAACACAGCAAACAAATCCTGATAGCCCCCCCCAAAAAAAAAACAAAAAAAAAAACTGCCAGTCCTCTCTCCCCCACCACAATCGGCGACAAGAGAGAACCTTCACCACCACTTGTCTCCCACACAGTCCGACCAGCGCCATCGTGTGACTGTATTAGGTCGGTGAAGCCGCTGGAATATTACAGAAAATTTCTAAAGGAGAAATGTCGGCCGGATAGAAGAAACTTGAATGAATTCAGGACCACTACAATAAATGTTGAGCTCCAACTGATGACCATCCCTGGTTTGTGAAGAGGCTGCTTATACGTCGTTAAAGTAGACCCCCGGATGAAAAGACACCCTGACGTTATCTACCCATCCTAAGCTGTACCACCTAAAGGAGGGATTCTGGGCAGACCTCCGTTTGATTAAATACATTGCGCATTTCCCTTGCGCATCTGGTGAGTGCGCATTTTATCTACGTGTTGCCATCCACCCTTATGTTGGATAACTGATCTACCACTAGGATTAACTGCGTCACCTTGGGGCCCACACATGACCCTTGATTTTGAATCTATTTATGGACTTTTATTTCATGGTTTAATAACTATACTATGACGTTCATTTATGGTTTTTACTTGACCCATATATTCTATTGATATTATATTATCTCATCAATTTTATTATATTTACATAGTTTTTTACCGCTGCACTTATCATAGAACTACTGGAACAGAAAACTTTTCAGTGAACTCTTTTTCCACTGAATAGAGTTCAGCAAAGATTTTTAGTGAAAATCTTTTCTGGAGTGATCCAGTACTCAGACTGACCATTCTATTTGTTCACGAACAGTTAATATCTTTATAGATTTTGCAGGTCTCTTCACACCCAAAAGGAGCATGGTGAGACAGAGAAGAAACAAGTGCAACAATGCCCAGGCTTTTGCCCACAGCAAAAGTGAACTTATTCACATTAGCAAGCATGGTGCTTGGAGCTGCAGCTTCAGCTGTATAGCAGTCTGGGGGTGTGAAATACTCTGCAGCTTCCTTTTAACGCTGCCATCGGGTCCTCTTAATTTCCCTCGGTGTCCACTTCGTCTAGGCTAGGCATACCAGGATCTGACTTGGGTAGAGACAGGAGGAGCTGGAGAAGGGGCTTCGCATTTTGGAACCCTGAACAGAGATGGTTGTATTAAAGTCATTAGTTTACCAAGGAGTTGTGACATACAGTTAGGTCCATATACATTTGGACACAGGCACAATTTTAGATTTTTCAGGTATTTACCAAAACATTTGCGCTATAGTTATATAATGGATATGGGATGAAAGTGCACACTCTCAGGTTTAATTTGAGGGTATATACACATCCAAATTGAAAGAAGGGTTTAGGATTTACATCTCATAAGAGTAGCCATCCCCTCTTTTTCAAGGGACCAAAAGTAATTGGAAAATTGAATCAAAAGCTATTTCATGGCCATGTGTGGGCTACTATTTCATTATTTCTTCATCAATTAAGCAGGTAAAAGGTCTGGAGTTGATTCGAAATGTGGTATTTGCATTTGGAATCTATTGCGGTGAACCTATATCATGCATTCAAAGGAGCTGTCTATGCAAGTGAAACCGGCCATTGAAAGGCTTCAAAAACGAAAAAAAAAAACTCCACCAAAGAGATAGCCGCAACATTAGGCGTGGCCAAATCAACAGTTTGGTACATTCTGAGGAAAGAAGAACGCACTGGTGAACTCAGCAACATAAAAAGACATGGGCATCCATGGAAGACAACAGTGGTGGATGATTGCAGGATCCTCTCTATGGTAAAGAAACATCCATTCACAACTTCCAGACAAGTGAAGGACACTCTCCAGGAGGTGGGCGTATCATTGTCAATCAAGAGAAGACTTCATGAGAGCAAATACAGAGGGTTCACCACAAGGTGCAAACCATTCATAAGCCTGAATAGAAAAGCCAGATTAGACTTTTCCAAAAAACATCTAAAAAAGCCAGACCAGTTCTGGAAAAGCATTCTTTGGATGGATGAAACGAAGATTAATCTGCAAAAGAATGACAGAAAGAAAAAAGTGTGGAGAAGGTTTGGAACAGCTCATGATCCAAAGCACACAACGTTATCTGTAAAAATGGTGGAGGCACTATGATGGCATAGGCATGCATGGATTCCAGTGGCACTGGGTCATTGGTGTTTATTGATGATGTGACAGAAGACAGAAGCAGCCAGATGAATTCTGCAGTTTTTAGAGGTATACTGTCAGCCAAGATTCAACTAAATGCAGCAAAGTTGATTGGACAGCACTTCACAGTACAGATGGACAATGATCCAAAACACACTGCAAAAGCAACCCAGGAACTTTTGAAGGAAAACAAGTGGAGAATGTTGCAATGGCCAAGTCAATCACCTGATCTCAACCCAATTGAGCATGCATTTCACTTGCTGAAGGCAAATCTAAAGGCAGAAAGACCCACAAACAAAGAACAACTGAAGAGAGCTGCAGTCAGAGCCTGGCAAAGCATCAGAAAGGAGGAAACCCAGCTTTTGGTAATGTTCATGGGTTCCAGACTTCAGGCAGTCATTGCCAGTAAAGGATTCTAGTCATTTGTCCAATTACATTTGAGCCCCTGAAAATGGAGGGACTGTGTATAAAAATGGATAAAAGTTCCTAAAATTTGTACTTGATATTAATATTCAGCCCCTTGAATTAAAGCTGAAAGTCTGCACTTCAAATTCATTTGGATTGTTTCATTTTAATTTATTCTGGTGGCATAAAGAGCCCAAAGTATGAAAATTATACCTGTGTCCAAATATATATGGACTTAACTGTAGATGCAGAGAAATATCAGGAAGGCCGCTTGTTGCATACCTGAAATGGAACTAAAGCTATAGAGACCGGTGTTAATATCGGGTCCTGCTCCAGTGCAATGGAGGCATTGTCACTCGGAGGTTAAATACTGTGCAGGGCCTCAGTAAGAGTGAACATTTGCCTGAAATTTGCCATGACCCCTTTTTTACTGGTTTCTGAATATAGGGTAAATGTGTGCAGAAAAAGTATACCAGCCTGTAGCGAAGTCCTCATTACGAAAGGGCAGGAAGAAGTGCCTGAGTACTTTATAAGGGCTCTAGGCAGATGTGGTGGTAAAATGTGCAACCAGTAGGGTGATATAAGACCTGGTCATTCACCAAGACTAATCTCTAAGTGGTTGAATTTTATCTCCAAGTTTTAAGTTTTTATTGTAAAGTGAAAACACTTCAAATATTGTCCCTGTTTTTGCAGCAATGGTCAGATACAGGGTGACCCATGTCCACAATGCTGGACCAAGTCCAGGCTTCACCTGTTATGGTATACTCCAAAGAGCTCTTCAGGGTCTGGGATCCATAGGAATAGATCATGGCCCTGGACTGCTGACGTGTTTTGCACAAAGTGCCAATGTAAGTGCCCGTGCAGGACCCAGTGCTCAAAACATCATTACATGCCGTCCCCATAGCCTGGTTTCTGGGTAGGTCCACCAAGGTGTTAGCAATCCAGATGCACTGCTTCCATTGTGGTATTAGAAGACGTAAAAGGAATTGACTGAAAAGTACACCGAAGAATCCAAAACATAGAATTATAAGCTCTAAGCAAAGAGTGCTTTCTCCGTAAGGGGGAAGAGGTATATCACCATAGGAAGCCAGCAAAAAAGGTGTGGGTGGAGATACAGGGGAGGTGCTCAGGGGGACGTGTCCTCAAAAACTTGCCAGTGTCCAATAACCTTAAGTACAAGCCTATAATCCAGTTGTCTCTAAACTGCAGTCCGGCAGGCTGTATGTGGCCCTTTGCTTGCCTTCATCTGGCGCTTGGGGCACTATTCCACCAACTGACACCATCAATGGGGCACGATTCTACTCACTCTTCTTCTTGATATCAGCAATACGGTACTATTCCCTTCATTAAAACCAATGACTGGGCACTGATGTTGGGGCATTTTCTACTCCCACTGGCCACAGTCCAACCCCCTAAAGTCTGAAGGACAGTAAACTGGCCCTTTGCTTAAAAAGTTTGGAGACCTCTGATATAACCCAAGATCTATGAATATTCAACCTGTGTCTTGTACTGTATGATTAAGATAAAATGTTTATCTAAGGTCTCTGAAGACAATACACGATCACATAATAAAGTTGAAGAAGTAGTTCAGTCTCAAACTGCGTAAGGCTCCATGAACACTGGCTTAAAAATCGCTGCTTCTACAAGAGTTTTGTGTTTTGCCTGTAGAAGCAGCACAGTGTTATCGTTTGTGTCCGTGCACATTAGGACAATTAGAGGCATGGAAAATGAGGGATATGAGAAATTTGCAGCAAGAAACAAGTTGAATTGGATGGACTGTGTCTTTATTCTCAAGCTATATAACATAAAATCCAGGGTTTTGAGCAACACCACATGCCTCTGGAAAACACTGCAAACTTGGGTTCTTAAGAGAAAAGTTGGTATTGAGCAGAGCAAGAGGTTCAACAGAATCTGAAGGAAAGGAAACCTCTGGAAAGGAGTGCAAGTCATGGCTGAGTGCTGCTCCCAAATGTTTCTAGAAAAAAAGTGGTCTCAGGTTGTGAGGAGACCAGACAGACCTTAAGAAGATATAATGCTGACTGCAGTAAAACCAGAAAAAGAGTGAGGGGCATCTGAAGACGACACAAAGGCTTAGCACCTGTGAGCTACAATTGACCAGAGAACCTGAGTGTCAAGGTGACAAACTACCCAAGGGCACATCTGGATGTATCAACAGTCCCCTTATAAAAGTGAGAGTGCACCTTCATGCAGAAGGCTTACAAGAGGGGTTGGCTGGCCTCGAGTCCTATGGCTTGAAAGGAACGTAGGCTTAGAATGCCTATGCATCCTGACTACTGATGTAGATAAAGGAGTACAGTTGGATCCCTCCGCCCCTTCTACAAACCTCCTTGCAGAGTACACTCTGACCATGTGTAGTGTCACTAATGATTGAGTCAAGAGTGGGTCCCTGTATCATCAGGACCACAAGCAAACAGCCAGAGTACCCTGCGCATTTGCATAGACTCATGCAAGGCACAAATTTAGATGCTTGTAACAAGCCACCTCAACTGAAGCACAAGGCACCAGACATTTGCTCTAACTGTTCCTTGAAGTAAGGGCTTAGGATACTAAGAGCTGGGCTCTGCATGGGAAGGTCTAGACGCGTCCTTACAACCTCAATGGGCACAATGCTCCTTTAGCTCAGCACACAAGTGGATTGCAATTGCAAAGTTCACGCACGGTCCCTGTGGACAGAGTAGACCCTGGATACCGCTGACAGCTGAATTAGACTCTAACCAGAACAATCATAGGTTTCTGTATTCTAGGCTTTGGCTCCTTCTGGAAATGCTGGGTAAATGCCCCCAGAACCACTAGGGGAGTATGGGCTGAGGTCACCTTTGACAATCCTGCTGTGATTCATAATGTTTCAAGAGCAGGAACAGCAGTGGGATGGTGCTTACTCCAAACTGAATGGGGAAAGAGTGAAAAGTGCTCAGCTCTCCACCCAGCACATGTCATCAGCATTTAATCCCTCAGCCTACATCCAGTAAACCAGCAGTGGTGTTAACTTTGAAATGCACCCAAAGGTGAAATGGTGAAAGAGAGAGGTAGCTCCTGGAGCTTTCACCTAACCAGCCCTACTCACTAAACAAATCTTCAGAGAAACAGTCAAAAGTGCTCCATGGCTAACACAGAACCATTAAGGTCTGGAAAGTGGAACAATGCAGAACCCAGTGCTTGAAAGTCACATTTCAAGCACATCTGGTCTAATGGGGTTTGGGTATGGCTTCTCCAATGAAAGTACGGAGAAGATACTGTGTAGAGACTAGCTTTAAGTGGGTGTAAAGGATTAAGGCTTTTTACCTTCATGCATTCTATGAAGCCGAACAGCAAGGAATCTTGACTGAAGTAACCAAGAAAAGAAACCTCAGAAACTGTAGAAAAAAATCTTCACGGACGCCACCAAGAAAAGGATACCATGAGGATCAAAAGCTAGCAGAAATTAGTTTTGATTTTTTTTTTAAAAAGAAAAGGCATCCAAACTTTCAGCATACTAGCAAAAACTGAGGCATGCTGGGTAAAGGCGAAGTTATACAGAGGCTAGCTTACAATTTTCAAGTTTACCCAAACTTCTGTAGGCAGCAGTATAATACAATGTTTTCTGATTTCCGGTGTCCCTCTATAGAAGATGGAGAAATAGTTAAATGAATTCTTCCACAGAGGAATCAACAGAAAAGACACAGGCTGTGAAACACTCTGTCAGACTAATGACATAACATGACAGAAGGACAATTGCATACTGGATAAGCTGCCAGGTCCCAAGTGCTGGGTTGAGAGTTTTGAGGGCACACTGTAGGGAAGTCTAAGTTAGTTTTCTGACTACATAAAAAGAAAAAATTCCATTTCACTAGTTAAAAGTAATCAATTAAGAATTAAAGTTTACCTTCTCGTCATTCTCTTTAGGTACATGGAGATACAAACACTGTGCTTTGTAGCAGCCATACAAGGAGCTGAAGAAATACCTGCAGTATCCAAATGGTAGCTTGATCTCCTGCAATGGTTTGCAATTCTGTATGAAGTATAAAATAAGCAGTTCAATGCAAGTCAACATATAATCACCATCATTTTAATAAGAGTTCAGGCTAAAAACTGTCAAAGTGTGTAGAAAAATCTGTCATGAGAGAAAATATAGACACAGCCATCTCAGACCTCCCTGAAAATGCTAGCTACCTAGATATCCTTTTTTATATCATTATAAACCAAACCACTGACTTTGGGCAAGTTTCTAAATTTACGCATCTGCATACTTGTTTTGGGCTCAGTGACTAGCAGTTTCAGAAAAAGGTTAGCAATTATATCCACACATTTTCCTCATGACAAGTTTGTTCTAAAAGCCATACTGCTTTGCTATTTAGGGGTGTCTGAAATAAGGTGTCTCCCAGTGTGCACTGTTGAACCTCCCACTGGCCTCTACATCACTACAGTACACAGTAGTGACATAGCCCCAAGAGAGGAACCACATCAAGTGGTGGGAGGATACCTTATCCTACACAAACGAAGCATCACATGACATTTGTTTTTCAATGTGGAGTCAAGATCACTTTAACCAATTAACCGTTTCAATACTGTGCAATTTCACACCTTCCAGCCCAGGCCATTTTTCAGGTTTCAGCGCTCTCACACTTTGAATGACAATTCCGCGGTCATACAACATTGTACCCAAACTAAAATTTTATCATTTTCTTCACACAACTAGAGCTTTCTTTTGGTGGTATTTAATCACCGCTGGGGTTTTTATTTTTTGCTAAATTAACAAAAAAAGACCAAAAACTTTGAAAAAAAAACATTTTTCTTTGTTTCTGTTATAAAAGTTTACAAATAAATAATTGTTCCTCATAAATTTAGGCCGAGATGTATTCTGCTACATGTCTTTGGTGAAAATAACCCAAATTAGGATGTATTTTTTAGTTTGTAGGAAAGTTATAGAGTTCGCAAACTATGGTATAGATCTGAATATTGATCAATCCTGAAGTACTGACGGCCAACCTAATTTCTTGAGGTCCAAGAATGTCAGAATAGTACAGATATCCCCAAATGACCCCTATTGCAGAGTAGACAGTCCGACGTACTTCAGAAGAGGCATGGCGAGTTTTTTGAAGTTGTATTTTTTTGTCATAATTTTTCGGAAAATGAAAAAATTAAAAAAATTATTTTCACTATTTTTTTTTTACATACTGTCACCAGTGCAGTACAGCGTCATCATATAACTGGCATGGCGGTGAACAGGGACACTGACTCGTGACAGTATGAAAAAAAAAAAAATCTATATTTTTTTTTATTTTTTTATTATATTTAATTTTTTATTACATTTTTTTAAAGATTTTTTTTTATATTTTACTATGACCAAAGTAGTACAATGTTACCATAGTAACATTGTACTACTTTGGGGAAGTGATCAGTATTTTTTTTTTTTTACACAATTTGCTTATAGCAAAGAATGACTTTGCTATAAGCAAGCATTTGCCTGAATGAAATCAATTCATTCAGCTTTTTTTTTTTTGTGCTTAGCTGTGATTTGGTCACAGCTAATCACATGACATGTGCATGTGATTAGCTGTGACCATTCACAGCTAGGCACTAGTATACAATGGATGGCATCATGAATGAAGCCATCCATTGTATACAACTGTCATGTGACCTGCTGTGATTGGTCACAGCAGGTCACATGGTACCAGCAACGGGAGCCGGTACTCGGATCTGTCATCGGCCGTGTCCCAGGTGCACGGCCGGTGACAGATCGCACTGCTGCGCCGCTCTGCATTAGCGCAAACGGCGCATGTGCGGGAGCACGCCAAATGGCGTGTACCCGGAACGGAGAGGCACATCTGAAGCCGCCAAACGGCCATTGGCCGGGCGGCTAATGGTTAAACTCCACACACACACACTAAAAGAACTGATAGGTCACATTTAACCCCCTGATCGCCCACCAGTTAACCCCTTCACTGTCCTGTCACCAGTGTCACAGGCGACTTCAGATAGCATTAGTGTCAGTTAGCCTCCCTCCCAAATAGCATCAGATTGCCCGCCAGTACATTAGTTATATTTAACCCTTTGATTGCTAGGAACACGCTCACATACACAATAAACCTCCATTGCTAGTATAGTGTCTGAACGGATCAATATCTTTGCTCAGATGAGCACTATACCAGCGTTCACAATAGTTTAGTGTCCCCAAAAATGCAGCGATAGTGGGATCAGCCCCAGAACCTGCGTTTAGTCTCTACACTTAAACCACCCCCCCTTCTCCCCCAGCAAGAGCAAAGTCAGTAGATCACCTTTCACTTGATACATTGCACAGAGAACTGCAGGGTTAACAAGATCAGTACTGGTCTCTGCTAGCACTAGCAGGTACATTTTTTTGTAGCGGTTCAAGCAGTCCCTGACAGCCAGGTGCTGTTTTTCCCATGAGTCGCACTAGGTACCTAAAAATTTAATGACAAAAATGTCCAAAATGAAAAGGTACAATAGTAAAGAAGCCTACAGGATGCTGAGCATGCCAGGTGAGAGCGGATAGGAAGCCTCACTGACAGAACCTGCCTCAGAATACGAACCTGCAGAGAGCAGCGGCACCCTGATAGATAGCTCAGATGATGAAGTAGAGGTTCGTGTTAAGGTCAGGCGTACCCGACCCCGTTCCCAGGTTGCTGAGATGTTACAATTGCATAATGATTCTCATACACAGTAGAGTGCCACTACTAGTGCCGCTCTACCTTTTGGTGAACTGGTGAGTACCAGCAGCCTAGTACATCCTGATCTTTTTCATACCAGCACTGCAGTATCACTTGGTGACGTGGCGAGTCCCAAAAGTGCAATACAAGCTGGTGCGGTGGCTAGCACAAGTAGTGTCCCACAGTCAATAAGCATTCTAACACAGGCCTGGTAAAGTCCATAGAGTCCTTCCGGATGTGCTTGCAAATCCTGATTGGCAGCCCACAAGTTCTGTAGCACTCATACTTCCCCCATTCACTGCCCAACCCAGAACTCAGGTGGAAACATCAAATTTAACTACTCCCCTTGATTTTTTTGGAGCCGGTTTTCACGGAAGATCTGTTTGGATTGATTGTGGATCAAAGCAATTTATAAGCACAATTTATCGTCGCCAACCCAAATTCAAACCTTTGCAGACAATTTGCATGGAAACCTATTACGGTTTCTGACTTTAAAGTTTTTTTTGGGTCTAACCCTCAACATGGGCATTGCTAAAGAAAAATAAAAATGAACTGTGGTTGTATTGGTTCACAGACCCGATACATCATATGCCCATGTTCTCTGCTGCCATGGCCAGGCATAGATTTGAGAATATAATGAGATTTATGCATTTCAACGACAATACACTCTGTGGTCCTCTGGGTAACCCTTAATATGGCCGGCTCCACAAAAAACTCGACCCCTCGTAAATCACCTTAACCAGAAGTTTGCAGATGTGTATACTCCCCAGCAAAACATCTGCATTGATAAGTCCCTCAATAATTTTTCTGGCTGCCTTGCATTCAAACAATTCCACCCCAGCAAGCGTGCCAAATATGGGGTCAAGATGTAGAAGACCTGTGAGAGGGCAACAGGCTACAAATGTAATTTTTGGATTTACGAGGGAAAAGACAGTCACGTGGTGCCCCCCAGATGCTCAGACTACATGGGGAGCAGTGGCAAGATAGTTTGTTCACCCTTTTTCTATATGGGGTACCACTTATACGTGGAAAAACTTTTATACAAGCGTACCACTAGACATTTGTACAATCTAGGATTTAGCTCATGTGGCACCATGCGACACAATCCTCGGGGCTTCTCCCAATGGCTTGGCTTGTAAATACCCTTTTTAGAAAGGTGGAGAAAGCCTGTTTGAAAAATGAAGTGGAAGTACAAACGGGATGTTTTCATCCTGTCTTCCATTCACGCAGACATGACCACCCAAATTACCACAGCAGTTGGTGTTGTTGAGAAGCCCCTCTGTGTCCACGACTATAACCTTAAAATGGGAGGGGTGGACTTCAACGACCAGATGATGAAGCCATACTTCGTTTCCTGTAAAGCCAGACACTGGTACAAAAAAGTATTTGTATATTTATTTAAATTGGCTTTATATAACACTTTTGTGCTTTAAAAAGCAACTGGAAGAAATGGATCCTTCCTAAAATTCCAGGAAGAGCTCATCATGACCCTTTTGTATCCAGAAGGTGCTGTGACCCAAACTCCAAAAACCAGATGCAGTGAGCTGGCTGCTTAAGACATTTTCCTGATGCCATGCCTGGTACCCCAACCCAAAAGATGTCATGTCTGTAGCAGACACGGAATTAGGCGTGACACCTGCTTTTTTTGTCCCTCTTGTCCTGGCCAACTTGGTCTCTGCCTCAAGGACTGCTTTCATCGCTACCATACACTAGTGGAGTATTAGTAAAGGGTACAGCACGTCACATTGCAAACAAAGGTTTCCCAGCAACACTTACCAGCCAGCCTGTGAAACAACCAATTTGGCCCTGTCTTAACAGTTTATGTTAAAAACAGAGGGTTTTTGTTGCACACATTTGCAAATACATGCAAATGACGTCAAGGTCCTCTGTGGACCGAATTAAAATTTCCAAAGCCTCCATAGTAGCACATGTATCAAAGGATAGGTTAAGGGCAGGTGTGCCTGGAGGTACAAGGATGCCCGTGATATGGCTTACGCATGTATTTGCAAATGTGTGCAAACAAAACCCTCTGTTTTTAATGCAAACTGTTAGACAGGGCCAAATTGGTTATTTCACAGGCTGGCTGGTAAGTGTTGCTGGGAAATAATTTGTTTGTGATGTGCATTGCCCTTCCATGTACACTTTAGCAGAAGGTGGTTAAGGCTGGTTATAGGTTAGGACGGTTGCCATTTTTTGTGCACACCACGGCACAGTCAATGGCACATATATACACAGGGTGTCAAAAAGATGTTAGGGAGTCAGGTAACTGGCTTTCGCATTTTGAAAGACCCTAGTATCTGGATGTTACAGTTAAAAAACCCCCCCCAAAAACAAAAAAACAAATAAAAAAACAAAAAATAGTTGTCATTTTATTGCGTTACTGTGTTATTATTAACCATTGCTGTTTTCTTTGTAGAAATGCCATTCGGCTGCAGCACTGATCTGTTTATTCTGACAGCAACAGGGTCTTGTTCTCAGAATATACGTAAGTGTGTGCAGCGCTGTTGGATGAGATTTTTCATCTGCAGTTAAAAAAGAACATATATGCCCAAGCATAGGGGCTTGGGGTGGACTGTGGGTGGATCACCCCTATGCTTTGGCGCATATTTTAAAAACAATTTTGACAGATTTCTTCATCCACATCGATCGATGTGAATAGAGGAATGTTAGGTTCTTTTATTTATGCCCACCATTAGAAGTGGGTGGATGCAGGGCAGTATATTCTAATGGTGGGCATACCACACACTTTTTCAGGCAGAGATTTATTCTTTTTTTCATTCAGAACACAGGAAGCATTAAAAAAAAAAAAAAAAAAAAAAAAGAGAACATAACATACACCCAACAAGGATCAGAGGATCACTGGACTTTGAGTGGCTATACCAGGATGAAGCTTGCAGCTGGCAGGCATCATCCTGGTAACGTTTTTAATCAGGCGGTGATCGGCTTTCAAGTAAAAGAAATCCTAGTGGCTAATTAGCCGCAGGATTGCTTTTACAAGCAGCGAGAGGAGATGCCCCCAACCCCCCCCCCCCCCTATTGCCTTCCACAACTTCTTTGGGCAGTCCCATGCCATCAAGGGAACCTGAGAATTCAGCTGGCGTCTCCACCAGCTGACCATAGAGCTGATTGAAGACCAGAATGGGGCCAATCATCTATAGTCTACGAAACTGGAAGCTACAAGCATTTCATCACTTCGGTTTTGCCGATATAAACAGCGACATTTTTAAATTGGGAAAGCAACTGATCACACCGATCTTGGTGAGATCAGATGATTTAAGGGCAAAGATATCTAGAGTCTAAGAGACCTCAGATTTCTCAGAATACCAGCAACTGCCTATTGCTATCACGGGGGATATATACATTCCCTGTGATAACAATAAAAGTGATTAAAAAAAAAAAGCACCCCATCGTCCCTATGTCAGTATGTAAAGAGCGATCGCACCATGCATGTGAGGTATCGCCACGAACATCAGATCGAGGGCAGTAATTCTAGCACTAGACCTCCTGTGTAAATCTTGTTTGTTGCCGCTGCACAGGGCGTGCAGTTTTAACCACTTGCACTCCTGAGGATTCAAATCCCTTAAATGACCAGGCCTCTTTTTGCTACTCGGCGCTGCACTAATTCAACTGATAATTGAGCGGTCATGCAATGCTGTACCCAAACAAAATTTACGTCCTTTTTTTCACACAAATAGAGCTTTCTTTCGGTGGTATTTGATCATCTGTGCGCTTTTTATTTTTCACGCTATAAACAAAAAAAGACCAAAAATTTTGAAGAAAAACGATCTTTTTTACTTTCAGCAATAAAAAATATATATACTGTATAGTAAACTATAAGAAAAATACACTTTTGTTTACTTTTAATGCACAAAAACACAATATATTGGCCAATTTTTTGGTAAAATATAAAAGATGATGGTATGCCGAGTAAATAGATACCAAACATGACATGCTTTAAAACTGCGCATGCCCCATGCAATGGAGACAAACTGCATACATTTTAAATATCCATAGGCAACGCTTTAAAAGTTACCATTTTAGATTTACAGAGGTCTAGTGTTAGAATTACAGCCCTTGATCTGAAAGTCATGGTGATACCTCACATGTACGGCGCAACCGCTGTTTACATACCAGCACAGGGTCAATGCTTGTACACACAGGTGTGCGCGCATGGGAGGGGCGAGTTTTTTTTTTTAGTTATTTTGATTTTTTTTTATTATTTTTACACTTTACCTTTCATTTTTTTTTTTTTTAATCACTTTTAATGCTATCACAGGGAATGCAAATATCCCCTATAACTTCAATGGGCAGTCTCATATATTCTTTTTTGAGAAATCTGGGGTCTATCAGGCTCTAGATATCTCCTCTGCCCTTACATTATCTAATCAAACCTAGATCGGTGTGATCAGATGCTTTCCCAATTTACAAATGGAGCTGTTTATATCCTGCGAAACTGAAGTGATGAATTGCTTGTAGCTTCCGATTTCTTACGCTATAGAGATGATTGGCACCATTCTGGTCTCCAATCAACTCTATGGTCAGCTCGCAGAAACATTGGCTCGCATTATCAGGTTGCCCCGATGGCACGGGACTGCCCGAGAAGGCCGTGGAAGGCAGTGGGGCATTGTCTCCCGCTGCTTGTAAAAGCAATCCTGCAACTAATTAGCCGCTAGGATTGCTTTTACATGAATGCTGATCGCCGGCTGACAAACGATACCTGAAGCTGTAGGCATCATCCTGGTATAACCAAAGTGCAGTGATGTACCAGTACCTCGGTTTATGAATTTAATTCATTCTGCAGGCCATTTCGTTTAGTGAAAAATTTGTAAACCCAAACACTGTTTCCCATAGGAATGCACTGAAAACCAATTAATCCTTCCGAAGGTCAGAAAAACAATAAACGCTACTGTCACGGTCCACCCACACGCACACAGCTACTAGCTAACCAAGGCGCGCACGTGCGGCCGTGACTTGGGGTAAAAAGGGAATAAGAGGGACTTAACTTTGAATAGTGATATACTTTCACAGCCCGCACTACCTCTTGGCCTCCACTGGAGGGAGATTCCACTCCAATCCAGCTGGCTGACCACACACACACACACGTAGACACAAATCTTACATACAATCTGGTGCACTAATTAGGGTTGAGGAGCAGCCTAAAAATCGGCACACCCTTCTAGGATTCCTCCAGCTGTCCACACCAGACACACCACAAACGGTAGCTTGCCACCACCCAACAGTTTATTCGCAGAACGGTCTGCTGGGACACCACACACACACAGATCTCCGTCTGGCAGACCTGTCACCCTTACAATCTGCACGCAATCTGCCAACACGCAGTGCAATTGCATACAGATTGGCAATGAACTTGACCGAGCATATAAAGACACTAAAATACAATACAATCTAATCTCTCCAGAGATATGAGCCTGCTTAAGTACCCCAGAAGTCACTTATTAATTTTAGGATTTAATATCCCAAAGTGGGCAGTGCATAAAATATGTACAAAGTATAAAAAGTTACAGAAAAAATACAAGACGATACAGAATTGGCTATTCAATATAAAATAAAAGGGAATAAAAAACAGAAATAAATCTTTTACCAAGATTTATCCTGCGACTGGAGCAAGTCAGAGAAAGTCCGTGATCCAGTCAATAGGACGGGCTCCGTACGAATCACCACGTCCATACCTCAAGTCCTCAATTTATGGGAATATGGACTTAGGCTGGATATCAGTCCTTGGCCAATCAACCCTGGGGGGTGTTCCCGTACCAGCCCACAGGATGTTCTGGGTTCTGAAATGGCCGAAGTCAATTGGACCAGGAACGGTTTGAATCACCAAGTCAGGGATTGAATTTCCGACACCAGCGCATCAGTCCAATCGCGACAGTACCAATCACTGTTCAGCTGCCGCAATCCGGCGCCACATAACCATTTCCTGTATTTTTCTGGCATTCTACATAGGCCACAAATACGGTTTTAAGATGCAGATGTAGCCTACAGAGTGCCCAATCAAAAGGAAGTATTTTCATCTCTCTGCAACTAATATTTTAGCTTTCATGAGAGATGAAATCTATTCCTTTGATCTGTGTATATACTTTAAAGCTCCCCAGACAGATCAGAGCCCTTGGTCTCCTGCAGCTGAAATATCTGGCGTTCCTCTTTTAAACTTCAGGAAGGTGGCAAAGTCTGATATATATATATATATATATATATATATGACAAATCTTATTGGCACTTAGGTGTCACTTCCAGCCTAGAAGCTGCTCTGCCTTTTCAGATGCTAATGTAATGGGTGAGTACATGTCTCTGAATACCTATGACTGAATATTTCTTTAATAATAAGGAATGAAACTAAATTTACAATTACATATTGCTACAGATCACATCTCAGTCCAATCACTTGAATCCCACATCTACGTTACAGCTACTAAAATACCGCATGAGTTATTTTATTAACTCATGCGGTATTTTAGTAGTGACAACCATGTGTTAATGTTTAATCTGTCAGCAGAGTTCCCAACTGACAGCTGAAGGTAAAAGAATTGCTGGCAATTAAAAAAAAGTTTTTTTTTTTTTAATTGCCGGCAATTCACTCAGCTGTCAGGTGCCAGTTTTTAAATGTAATTACCGTTTTTTTTTGTTTTTCTTCACTATACAGTAGTTCAGAAATTCAGCAGTCACTTTCCCCCTCCAGCTAAAGAGAGAAAGTTTATATTAGTTTATTTCCCCAAGTTAAAAGAAACAATGTTTCCTTGCAGTTTCTTAAAAGATACAAAGTATCCTTTAGCGCTGGGAAACTGACAGCCACTGTTGTGAGCTATAGTGAAGAAGAAGAAAAAAAAAAAACAAAAAAAACGGCAACTGCATTTAAAAATCAGGACCAACATACACTTCGTATTGTGAAAAAAATTAGTAAATTCGTAAACTGAGGCATTATTTTCAATAGATTATTATTCGTAAACCAAAAAATACATTAACAGAGGCATTCGTAAACCGAGGTATTACTGTATATGCTATGTTCTTTTTTTTTTTTTGTATGCAGCCTGTGGAATAAATGAAAAAAAAGAGAAGAAATCTCTGCCAGAAAAAAAGTGTGTGGTATGCCCACCATTAGAATATACCGCCCTGCATCCACCCACTTCTAATTGTGGACACACATTAGGTCACACTTTGCCACATGCGCCACTTCCAAGATTGTACAAATGTCAAAATAGTACCACGCTTGAATAAAAATTGTCCATGTATAAGTGGTACCCCATATGGCAAAAGGATGACACTAAGTCCCAAACTATCTTGCCACTGCTCCCCATGTAGTCTTGGCATCTCGGGGGCTCCACGTGACTATCTTTTCCCTCGTAAATCTGAAACTTATATGTATAGCCTGTTGTCCTCTCACAGGTCTTCTACATCTTGACCCCATATCTGGCACGCTTGCTGGAGAGAAATTGTTTGAATGCAAGGCGGGCAGAAAAATTAATGAGGGACTCATCAACACAGATTTTTTGCTGGGGAATATAGACATCTGCAAATTTTTGGTTAAGGTAATTTGTGAAGGGCTGAATTTTGTGGAGCTGGTCAAATTCAGGGTCACAGAGGACGACAGAGTTTACTGTTGTTGAAATGCATAAAACATATTATACTCTCATATCTATGCCTGGCCACGGCAGCAGAGAACACGGGCATATGATGAATGGGGTCTGTGGACCAATACAACCGCAATTAATTTTTTTTTTAGTAATGCACATGTTGAGGGTTAGGTCCAAAAAAATGTAAATTTGGAAACCGTAATGAGTTTCCATTCGAATGGTCTGGCAAGGTTTAAATTTGGGTTGGCGGTGATAAATTGTTGTGCATATAAATTGCTTTGATCCACAATCAATGCATAGAGATCTTCCATGAAAAACAGCTCCAAAAAATCAAGGGGAGTAGTTAAATTTGCTATTTCCACCAAAATTCGGGTTGGGCAGTGAATGGGGGAAGTACGGGTGCTGCAAAATTTGTGGGCTGCCAATCGGGATTTGAAAGCACATCCAGAAGGATAAAATTATAGAAAAGCGCCACACCCTTAATTATGTATAGCAGCAACTCCAAAAAGATTTTTGGCATCAAATAAAATGAACATAGGAATGTGCTAATAATAAATAGAATAAATTAATAATTAATTAATAAATAGAAAAACAACCAATTAAAGTGTCCATAAATTATTATGTGAAAGTCCTAACACCATAAACATATCCAAAAATCGTCATGTGAAAAAACATAACACCGTGATCAATCCACCACCGAATAAATTGGATGAACGCACCAGAGTTATATGCTGATCAAATTATAGACCAGCATAAGTGCTATTACTCTGGGAGCGATGAAAGTAGCAAATTCCAGACTCTTTGATGCAATGCTCTGCAGTGGTAACTTTCAGATTAGAAGAAACACCCATCTGTAGTATAGGCAGATTTCAGACTTTCAGGAGGAATGCTCTACAGCCACTCTTTCATGAATAAGTAATCACCATATCTCCATAAGCATTGGGACCATATTCAGGGACAAAAAAAAAAAAACATAATGGTGCAGCAGGTCTTAAAACAATACACGTTTATTCAAAAGATCATAACACTCACAAACAAGGTGTCTAAACTGACACCAGCATCAATCGCATAGGCAATGAAAAGCTCCGCTCACCGCGGATCACCTCCGACAATCACAGGGAAACGTACTGACGTCAGCATCCAACTGGCCCTTCCCTACGCGTTTTGTCACCACGACGTCCTCGCGGTCTATAATTTGATCAGCATATAGCTCTGGTGAGTTCATCCAATTTATTCGGTGGTGGATTGATCACGGTGTTATGTTTTTCACATGACGATATTTGGATATGTTTATGGTGTTTGGACTTTCACATAATTTATGGACACTTTAATTGGTTGTTTTATTATTAGTGCATTCCTATGTTTATTTTACATCCAGAAGGATACCTGGGGCTCTACTTGGTGGCTGAGGGAGAATACTTGTGCTCACCACTGCACCAGGTTGTACTGCACATATGGGACTCGCCACCAAGTCATACTGCAGTTCTGCTATTATTATTGTTATACAGGATTTATACAGCGTTAACAGTTTGAATAGCGCTTTACAATATAACGGGAGACAATGCAGCAACAATACAGTTCAATACAAGAAGGTTAGGAGGGCCCTGCCCTTGGAGCTTACAATCTAAGAGGTATGTGAAAGACCAGGATGTACTAGGCCACTAGTGCTCGCCAGTTCACCAAAAGGTAGCGTGGCACTAGTACTGGCACTCTGCTGCATATGAGAGTCATCAAAATTTACCAACAAGTGCTAACAGAGATCAGGCCTGATTCTGCGGTTTTGTGTGCAATGTATCAAGTGACAGTGACCTACTGACACTGCGCTTGCTGGGGGAGAAGTTGGGGGGGTTAAGCGTAGGAGCTAAACGCAGGTGCCGGGGCTGATCCCGCATTTTTGGGGACGCTATACTAATGTGAATGCTGGTATAGTGCTGACCTGATCAAAGATATTGATCCGTTCAGACACTATACAAGCAATGGAGGTTTTTTGTGTATAAGCGTCTTCATGGCAATCAAGGGGTTAAATGTGATGACTGGTGTACTGACTGGCAATATGACGCTATCTGGGAGGGGCGTGAAAACCACGGGAGCGCAAATCATGTATATATATGTGATTTTGCGCACCTGTGCCGCTCTGTAGAAGTATTTATTCTATAGGGCGGTCAGGAAGCGGTTACATAAGCGGTTTATGTTATGGCGCTGCGTCACTTTAACTGAAAATTGCGCGGCCATGCAACGCTAAACCAAAATGAAATTTACATCTTTTTTTCCCCATGAATTGGGATTTCTTTCGGTGGTATTTGATTGCCTGTGCGGTTTTTATGTTTTGCGCTATAAATAGAAAAAAAAAAAGAAAATTGAGAAAAAAAAAACCAATATTTTGCTATAAAACATGTCCAGTAAAAAAATTTAAAAATCAAATTTCATCATAAATTTATGTCAAAATGTATTCTGCGACATGTTTTTGCTAAAAAAAAAAAAAAATCCCAATACATGTAAATTAAATGGTTTACGTGAAAGTTATAGCGTTTACAAATGGCAGTATAGATACTGGATTTTTGGTATACTAATAATAGCAGCAATCAGCGACTTACGGTGGCAATCAGTGACTTATGACGGGACTGCGGCGTACATTCTGACACTCAGGGGGAACTGACTTTGGGTCACTGACATCCCCAGTGACACCAATACAGTGATCAGTGCAAAAAAAAATATTTTTTATGTTTATCATGCGTTTTTGAAAAAACATTTTTTTTTCTTTTTTTTATTGTTATCAATATCCCCTAGTATTGTTTATATATGTGTTAATAATGATATATTTTTAGTAAGGGTAGTGTAGATTCGTATATATTTGGTTAATGGGTTATATACCTCTAGATTAACCTGTAAAGGGTTAATATCTAGTCTCCCTTTGTTTTTTTTCTGCTTAGAGGTTTATACCCATACTTTAACCACTTGCCTACCAGGCACTTATACCCCCTCATTTACCAGGCCAATTTTCAGCTTTCAGCGCTGCCGCACTTTGATTGACAATTGCGCGGTCATGCAACATTGTACCCATATGAAATTTTGATCATTTTTTTCCTCACAAATAGAGCTTTCTTTTGGTGGTATTTAATCGCCACTGGGCGCTTTACTTTTTGCGCTATAAAAAAAAAATTGCAAAAAATTTGAAAAAAAAAAAAAAAAGTTTCTTTGTTTCTATTATAACATTTTTCAAACAGGTAATTTTTCTCCTTCACTGATGTGCGTTGATGGGCACTGATAGGCAGCACTAAAGGGCACTGATAGGCAGTACTGAGGTGGCACGGATAGGCGGCACTGATAGACAGCACTAATGAGGTGTCACGGATAGGCGGCACTAATATGCAGCACTGATAGGCGGCACTGATAGGTGACACTGATGATGGGTACTGATAGACGGCACTGACTGGCATCACTGCTGGGCACTGACTGGCGGCACTGACTGGCACAACCCCTGGGCACTGACTGGCAGCACTGCTGGGCTGCACTGGTGGGTGGCACTGGTGGGCAGCACTGGTGGGTGGGCACATGTTGGTGGCACTGGTGGGCACAGGTGGGTGGCACTGCTGGGCACAGGTGGGGGGCACTGCAGAGTGGCACAGGTGGGTGCACTGCTGGGCACAGGTGGGCGGAGCTAGTGGGCGCACTGCTGGGCACAGGTGGGCGGAACTTGCGGGTGGCACTGCTGGGCACCGATCATCAGGGCACTGATCATCAGTGCCCTGATGATCGGTGCCGATCCCCGCTCTGACAACTGCCGGTTCTCGGCAGTACTTTCCTCACGATCTGACAGCGTGAGGAAAGTGCAGCCGAGAACCGGCACTTGCATTTCCCTCTGATCAGCGTGTCATTGGACACTGCTGATCACGTGGTAAAAGGCCGCTGTGATTGGCCTTTTACCACATCACGTGATCAGCTGTGTCCGTAGGACACAGCGATCATGGAGATCGCCGGGTGCGCGCCCCCTGGGGCGCGCAGGAGAGCGCGTTCTGAGAGGACGTCATATGACGTCCACTCAGAACTGGCCGGCCGCAGTGCAGCCGTCATTCGGCTATCTGCGGTCGGCAGCCAGTCAAGTAAAGTTTTTTTTATATACTTTTTTTACTTTTAATAGGTTGTAGCAATAAAAATAATAAATAATAATAAAAAATAGAACTTAATACTGAGGTATTGTTTAATTAGGTATGCCGTTTATATAAGTAGTTTCTTCATAAGCTTCATGCAAGATAAGCAGGATAGGACAGGTCTTTCCAGATCATCGACTTCTAGAAAATGGCCACGATAGGTCCGCCCAGGTTCCACTGATTGACATTCGTCTCTCCTATAGAATGTCTGCATGTCACCCATATCGTTTGCCTTAAAAAAGTCACGTGATAGCGTGACGTAACGCGTAGGACGCGAGCGTGGTGACGTACTTCCGGCGCGGACGCCATCTTGCTGCACCCAATGAGTTCCCATACAAGTACACCTTTAGCATGAGATCTTTAGAAAAGCTTGTTATAACCTTATTAAATGTGAGTGGGCATTTGGATGTGCTGTGATTTGAGACTCCCTATTAAAACGGATTTACACTATGTTAGGTTTCTTTTTATCTTTATCCTATCTGTGAGTTTGTGGCTGGCTGCTTTATACTGGAGGAGACCTGGCTGTTCTTGTGAGGGGGATATCATCTACCTGAGCAGGAGTCCATTACCAGTGAAGATTCCTGGCTTCAAATAACAAAAGCGTTTTGGCCCTTTGAGGGTCGCATCAAGGAGGTGAGGGGGCATTTTAGCCACATACGGATTATTTCCATCGGTGGCGATGCACATCCACAATATCACCTGCACTTAGGAGTAATTGGAAAGTTTTTGGTGTATATGCATCTATTTGGACTTGGTTGTTTTAATTTTTTTTTTAATTTTTTTTTTTATGTTTACGGATTATTATATGTTCACTTATTTTTTTTATGTGTTTGCTCATAAATATACTTTTTGTATATGTGTTTTTTGGCACTATTGTATTTGATACCACATTTAGGGATCCATTTTATGTCACTATTTACTTTTAATATGGCTTAATTTAGCCATTATTTGTCAGGATCTACATGATATTGTTGATCCCTGTTAGGAGTTCACGTTCTCATTTTCACCATCATTTGCATGAATTTATTGATCCCCATTTAGGGATTCACGCTTATTTGTGTTTTATTTTAATTTGTGTATGATCCTATTTTGGATAGTGGGGGTATTGGTTCTTGGTTTTTTTATACCAGGTGTGATCACTTTTTCACTTAAGATCCCAGAGAGGGTCAATCCACTGATTTATTGGCACGTATATATATTTTATGTCACTTTATATTGAGATCCCCAGAGAGGATCAATCCACTGATTTTTTGTCACATATGTATATTTGTCACTTTGTTTGTTTTTGCCATATTGTATTATTTTATTATTAGGGTAGCGCTGCACCATTTTGGTTTTGTTCGTTTTTATTTCCACATGGTAAATGGTTAGGTGCTAGCAGCTCCCACTCACCTAATTTATCACGTAATAGTAGCTCAGGAGAGCTTCATTATTTTTACTGACACTGTACTAATGGCACTGGGGAGGAAGGGGTTAACATTTTTTAATCAAAGGGTTAACTGTGTGAGGGGAGTGTTTTACTAGTGGGCGGGGGGTGTGTACTTCACAGGAACACACTGTCCTGGAAAGCTAAGCTCTGCTCTCAGGAACAGTGTACTGGAAACTGATAGGGAGCAGAGTTGCATTGAAAACAATGCAGCTCTGCTCCACGTCAGTGTTTGCCGGCAATTGCCGGGACCCGGTGATTGACACCCGCTATCGGTACTGCCAGTTAGCTAAAGAAGTAGAAAGCAAAACTTGGGTGTCTGTTTCCCGTGACACAATACAGCGTACACTGCAGAGGAATGGCATACAAGGGTGTCGTCCACGAAGGAAGCCTCTCCCCTAAAGCCCATGTACAAAAAAGCCCCCCTGGAACTTGGCAGGGCCCATGCTGAAAAAGAAGACGACTACAGGGACTCTGTACTCTGGAGTGATGAGACCAAGATAAATGTTTTTGGAACTGGTGGCTTCAAAACTGTACGGGGGTCGCAAAGGTGAGGAGTACAAAGAAAAATACATGGTGCCTACAGTGAAACATGGTGGTGGCAGTGTCCTCCTATGGGGCTGCATGAGTGCTGCTAGTGTTGGTGAGCTGCATTTCATTGACGGCATCATGAATTCACAGATGTACTGCACTATACTGAATGAGCAGATGCTACCATCACTCCTTGCCCTTGGTCGTTGTGCACTTTTCCAACATGACAATGATCCAAAACACACATCTAAGGCCACTGTTGCATTACTGAAGAACAGGGAGAAAGTAATTCAGTGGCCAAGTATGTCTCCCAATCTGAACCCAATCCAATACCTATGGGGAATTCTGAACAGACATGTTGAGCATCACTCTCCATCCAGCATCCAGGCTCTAAAAGAAGTCGTTCTTAAAGAATGGAAAAAGATAGATGTTGCAATATGTCGCCAACTTGTTCATTCCTTCCCTAGAAGACTTGGTGCTGTCCTTACAAATCATGGAGGTCATACAAAATACTATATGTAGTAGTTTTTGTTGTGGGGTGTATTCATTTTTGCACCAACTAATTTAAGAAAAACTGAAGATTTTGTATACAAATATCGGAACCAGTCTCGAAATTTGTTTTGGGGCATCCACACAAAAGTGCAGAGCATTAAGTATTTGCTGTAACTGCTCAGTTCAAGCATTCAAGCACGGTGCTAGAATTCAGGATTGTGTTGGTCGTTCATTGCCCTAGTCTAGTTAGCTGCAGTATTGACAGATATGGCAACAGGAGGTTGCACAGCTGGACCTGAAAGAATAAAGAGTCTTTAAGAGTGACTTATAATTCCCATCTGTATAATTATTTAAAGAAGGAACATTATTTGTTGCTACAGTGTTGTTTAAAACCGAGAGGGATTCTACTACAGGAACAAGAAAAAAAAAAAAAAAAAAAATCCAAATAAATCACTTTTTTGTGAATGATTTTGGGTGGGGTTAAAATTTTTTCTGGATTGACTTAATCATCATAAATTGTCCATTCTATCTGTTCATGGGGACACGTGACGTCTGGCGCACTCAAGCAAACCGGAAGTGAGGCCGCGGCCATTTTGACAGTGGGAACATGCTGGTTTTCCATACCAGGGACTATATCTGTATCTGAAGATTCTATTTTAATGTAAGAAATCTTATTAAAAGTTTATATGTTTACTACATACTGCTGAATTTCTCCCCTTTAGTCTAGGAGGATATGGAAGAGTGAAAACAAGAGGAGTAGAAAGTTTGGGGAGTGCCACTATCTATTTGTATAAAGCCTGTCAGTTTTGCATAAGGGTAATTATCCATTTTTCACTAGTTGGAGGAGATCACTTGATATGTCACTGTGATATGTTTGAAGTGTTCACTATCAGCCTTCAGTACGTGGAGGTGATCACGTATGCTTATCGTTTTTTTTGGGTATTGCTATGTTTACTAGAATAATTTTATCAAATTAGAATATATATATATATATATATATATTTATATTTATATATTTTCACGTGTGAAGTGTGCACGGTATGGAGTTCGCATGATACACCTGTTGTCACAGTTTTATTTTGTATGAAGTTAAAGGGTAATACACTATCATAAGTTTTTGAGGTCCACAAGGATTTTGAAAAGTCTACACTGGATTATCTACAAGTCAATTTGGAAATATTTACACAGACATTTTGGGATATAATTTTTTGCGACAGATATAAGTTTTGGGACATTTTATTCTAATTATTTATATTCACGTTTATTTATTTTAATTTATGTGTTTGGGAGATATATATATATATATATATTTATTTATTTTTTTTCAGTATAATGGGATTATTTAGAAAAGTTGATATATCATGAACAGGGATTGTCTTTTGAGATTCAGCAGGTCTCTTTGTACCCAAAGGGGGGTGGCAAGATGGGGAGAAAAACCGTGAGTGTAAGGTTTTTGTGCACAGTAGAAGTGAGCATTCACATCAACAAGCAAATTGTGTGAAGCTGCAACATCAGGCGTATAGGAGTCAGGGGGTGAGAAATATTTTGCAGCCTTCTTTAAACACCCCCTTTAAGTCCTCTTCATTCCCCTCTATATCCTCCTGTTCTAGGCCAGTCATATTGGGATCCATGGAGAAAGTGGAGCTAGTGTAGAAGCCTGGCACTTTGGAGCCGAGAATAGCGGTGGCTGTATTAAAGCCATTAGTTGTTCCAGGACTTGTGACATGGTTGCAGAAAAATTTGTCATAGTAAGGGAAGCTGCTTTCCTGAAAGAATCAGATGCAGAGACTGGTGTTAAAATCAGGTTCTGCTCTGTTGAAAGGGAAGGCACTCTGCAGTTGAGTGTTGTGCGGGCATTCAGCACAGCAGATGGTTGCCTGAGCTTTTGTTGTGGCTCTCTTTTGTCTAATTTCTACCATGGCAATAGGTGAGGGTATTTTCCTGTGCAGTACTTGCCGAATAGGGTGTGGAAATAGGGTAAGAATGTCCAAAAAGGAGTATGCAGCAACCTGGCTGAAGACTGTCCTGGAGCAAAGACCTCACAGCAAAAGTGCAGGAAGGAGTGCCTGAGTACCTTATAAAGGGCTCTAGACTGAAGTGGCAGTATAGTGCAAGGCCTATAGTATGATGTAATACCTGGTCATTTACCTTAGACCAAGTGGAATTTGAGTGGTGAAATTTTACAGCCAAGTTTAAAATGTTTACATTTTAAGCACAATTCTGTTTTTTTTGTGTTTTTTTTTTTTTTTTTTTTTACAGAAGAGTTCAGAGATACAGAGAAACCCTGCCTTACCTATCCATACTACTGGTCCATAAGTAGGGTCCAGGCTTTGCCAATCACGGTAGGCATATCCCCAGAGGGGTCATCTGGGTTCTATTCCATATAGATGGACCATGGCCCTGGAAAGCAACCTGCAGCCAATTACACAGTGCCCAAACAGCAGAGGTGAGCACCCATGTAGAATCAGTTCCTGAAGCAACATTACAGGCTGTCCCCACAGCATAGGGTCTGGTTTCCAAGGTAGCTCCAATCCGGATGCACCGCTTCTATTGTTGTATTAGAAGACCGTGAATAATGAACTGAAGAATCGGAAGAGAAAATAATAAAGTGCTTTATAATAAAGTGCACTGTAAGGGAGAAAAGATCTTTCACCTTAGGACACTAGCAAAAAAACAGAGGACTCAGAGTAGGAGAGGATTATGGGGGGGGGGGGGTCAAGGGCTGTGTCCTCAAAAGTTTGCCAGTGTTCAATCATCAAAAAGTGCAAATCTATAACCCAGGGTCTGTGAGTACTCTGTGCATGTCCTGTACTGTGCGATTAGGATAGGACTGATTACTGTCCTCCTCAGCTGAGAGTGCCAAAGTAGCCGTAGCTGAAGGCAAATCAGAGAGAGACTTTGAGGCAGACAGTAAGTAAACAAACTTGTGTGCCCTTCGTTTGAAGTCGGCTAACATGGCAAAAAACTTAGCTCCACAATTCCAACAAAGTCGCAGAAAATTCACCGTCGCAGAGGACAGTGAACTGGGGCCATCATGTCAGGCACTTTAGGAGGAACATTGCAAGCCACCTCAGAGCTGTTAGTGGATTGTAAGCTGAAACGTTCCACAGGACTGCTTTCCTTACACTTGTGACCTGCCACATTGACAAATAAAAGGTGAGGAGATGTAAGTACTTGTGGATCATCTGCAAAAGCAGAAGGGGTTAAATATATGTGACCAGGTCACTGCAAGGTAACAGAAAGGAGGAAGAAGGGAGACCTTGGGAGGAGACAACACCGAATCTCACAGACAGAACACAGGAGATACAGCAAAAGTGTGCACGGGCACAACAGTATGTGCTGCAACACGCAGTTTGGCTGGACTACTGCCCAGTGTGCCACAGCCACAGTGAGTTAGGTACAACAAATTTAAAGGAGAAGTTCACTTTTAAAAGAAAAAAGAAATCTTTATGCGGGTAAAAACGTGCATTTATTATTGTTTTTTCTAGGAGCATAGTAAGCATTGCACCCGCAATCAGTAGATCACGGGTGCGATGCAGGGCTCCTGCAGAATTGTTAGTGTATCTGCTTGCTCGTACCTCGATACGGGCAAGCTGATACTCACTGACAGGAAGACAGAATTAACTACCATGGTGCTCAACTGTGCTGTGGTAGTCGACAACTACAACCTGATAGCTGCAAAGGCTAGTTTTACATTCACCGAATTCTGTAAATCAAACCTTTTAAAAAAAATAGTGACATCAAGTGGAGGGAGAAGATCCCCCGCTAATTGTCACTCTATGTAGTGGAGCAGGCAGCAGCTCCAGCAGTAGGAACATGTTACTCTAAAAATGGGTGTAGTTTCTGGAAAGTGCCCCATGTCACATTACAGGCTAGCCCAGCAATGGGCAAACTACGGCCCGCGGGCCGTATACGGCCCGGCGGACCTTTTAATCCGGCTCGCGGAGCGTGATAAGAAAAAAAAACAGCCAGGGCAGGCAAACATCGGCTGTCAGGATGTGTGTAGGCGGGGCAGCGTGACGAACGTGAGGGGAGCTAGGCTCCTCTCACAGTCCGCCCTGAAGACCGGAACGGCGCGGGTACTCGGCGAGAGGAATGCGCGGAGCAAAGGTAAGCAAATTGACACAGAGGGGACTTGACTTACTACTTGGGGGGAATAGTACTATGGGGGATGAGATACTATATGAGGGATGAATTAATATGGGGAATGAATTACTATATGGGGGATGAAATACTATATGAGGGATGAATTAATATGGGGGATGAATTAATATGGGGGATGAATTACTATAGATGGGATGAATTACTATAGATGGGATGAATTACTATATGGGGGATGAAATACTATATGAGGGATGAATTAATATGGGGAATGAATTACTATATGGGGGATGAATTACTATGGGGGATGAATTAATATGGGGGATGAATTACTATAGGGGGGATGAATTACTATAGGGGGGATGAATTACTATAGGGGGGATGAATTACTATAGGGGGGATGAATTACTATAGGGGGGATGAATTACTATAGATGGGATGAATTACTATATGGGGGATGAAATACTATATGGGGGATGAATTAATATGGGGGGTGAATTAATATGGGGAATGAATTACTATAGGGGGATGAATTACTATATGGGGGATGAATTACTATGGGGGATGAATTACTATGGGGGATGAATTACTATATGGGGGATTAATTACTATGCTTACTATGGGGGAATATTACTATACTTACTATGGATGGCATGGTAGTGTTTAAATTAATCTAAACATTTAATGTTACAAATTTTAATTTAATTTATATTAATTCACACATACACATCATTCATCTACTCTTGGTCCGGCCCCCGGGTCCAATATATGAACCCATTGTGGCCCTCAAGTCAAAAAGTTTGCCCACCCCTGGGCTAGCCCCACAAGGGGTCTACGGATAAAGACTCTGTGGCTACACCAATGATTAGCCGATTCAAAAAGCTGCAAAATGAGTTCTAGCTCTGCAGTATCTGGAGTATTTTAACAGAAAAAACAAAAAAAAACAAAAACACAAACAATCTTGATAAAAGGGTAGAAGAATCAAATGATTTTGCCTCTCTCTGAGCAGAGATTATGTGCATTCTCCTTAACACTAACAAAAAACTGAAACATGGTGGGAGTGAGAGGGGTTATACCGGCTGATGCCTTTTTTTTGCCTGCGTCCAATGCTCTGTTAGCAACACTAACTCTATAGGTCTCAAAATTCTTTGGACCCATTGCTTAATGAATAGGAAAAAAGCCTTCCTGATCCCCCAAAACTATCAGATATTCCCTGGATTAACAATCTCTGGCATTTTCACTTATGATTGGAAATCTCCACTTATAATTTAGAAATGCATCCAGCTGTATTCTAAGCATTTAGAAATGTATTCAACATTTTTTAAAAGAATAAATTGAGCTGGCTAGAACTATGCAACTCAAATGAATTTATGTAAAAGCTAAGAATCAGACCACCCATGGATTTAAGAGTACAAGACTGAGAGCAGAGACACTAAAGTTTCTCCTGAGGAAGAAAAACCTTTGTCTAGTACTAGTCCCAGATACTTCAAGAAATGAGTCACTTCTAGTGTGGATTTCTAAAGGTTCACCTGAATCCCTGCAAGACCTGTACAGTCAGGGCTATAAGACCTGTACAGTCAGGGCTATATTGTTCACTAAACACCTGTACCAACTGTTCCCTCAGTAGGAGGCCATCTGGTCAATGTGGGAAATGAGACCTCCAAAAGTCTGTCCACACTGTAGCTGAGGGCTAAAGCCTTTGTTCCAAACATTCTTTGCCCAAGGGATCAATTACAAAAGTGAACAAATCCCTTATAAAAGCCTTAGACCAGTCAGTTGGTGCCTCCAACAACTTGTCCACAGGGTACTTAAAGGCAGGTTTAATCTTCCACCGGGATTGCGGTTGCTTTGTTATGACAAGATACTGTTGAATCCGCAAAGGAAACAGACCACTTTTTACCAACTCCTTCACATTGATATGACTAATAGGGACATGGGGAGAACAAACAAAGTTTTTACACAGGTTTACATATACTTGAATGTTCATGTTATCTGGACTGTGAATTCAGTTGGTGTTGGGATGCATCAAGATTTTTAGCACACAGAGCAAGAGCTGGGCAGTTGGCCTAGACTGTTGCATATTAATGATTGTGGTAGGTAGGATCCCAGAACTAAGTAGTATTAAAGCGGTTGTTGAGACATGAAATCTGAACAAAGCACATATTTTTATACTGTTTACTTGCCTCTCTCCAAAGCATCAAACTACGGATTGTAGGAAATAAAAATAGCTTGATTCCCCCATCAATACAGTCAGTGTTGATGGGAGAATGCCTCCCACAAAGCTATTGTGGGGTGGGTACGTGGATCTGTACCTGCCGAAAGAACACAGTGATTATGCTAGTGGCTATAGCAGCCGGCAATAACCACATGAAAAATCCAACAGGCTGGTTGTACCAAAGTCATTAAACAATCGAATTGAGTACCATCAGCTTGCCCATAAATGGTTCGAATCTCAGCCAGTCCCTGCTGAATCAGCTGAGATTCGAACCATTTATGGCCAGCTTAAGCATCATTTCTCTCTGCTGTCTAGTTCCTCTGTTATAAGCATGAGTCACGTATAACAAGTTTTGCTGACACGAAGAGCTAAAAAGGTGACAGGAGAGGAATATCCAGCCCATAGCTTGTGATTGGCAGCCTCAGCTCTGTTCCTGTGTGAAGAGGGGATGTCCCTTCCCTAGACTCAGCTCTCACAGTTGTTGTACAGGGTGTAACTGCAGCTCCCCGTCCCCTGCTTTGTGAGTCTGTGAAAATACTTTTCATTGAGTTTTACACGCATGTACAGGACAAATGGCTGAAAATAAACAGGTACAACTTGTGCACGAAGATTTGCTTCACCTCTGTGAGGCCAGTCACTTCACTGGGTATATGTATGGGTTTACAACCACTTTAACCACTAGCCTACAGGGCACTTATACCCCCTATATCACAAAAATAGAACGAAAAAAAGCCACCTATAATGACACAAATACTAGTGTCATAATCTTATCTCCGACTCACTTAACATGTAAGTGTGGATCCATAAACCCAGGAAATGCATACTAAACAATATGGTAGTGTGACCAGAGCACCCCTACCCAAGAAAAGGAGGTTACTAAAAGATCCACGCGGAGTAATATGGGTTCAAAAATTACAGACAATATTTTATTTGATCACATAGATCATAGGGAGGTTAAACATAAGCACGGTGAACATTTCAAACAAATAAAATCATTTTAAAAGCACTTGGCGTCCTCATTTCTGGGTCATTTTGGCAAATAGAGTACCATATAAGGCAATGTGGAGTAATGGTGTGGTTTTGATCCTAGGTTTCCATAGATTTCTAACTTGTATTAGAGTAAACCATATATTCATCAGGTATGTTCTTGATATAAGTCAGGATATGTAGAATAACCTCCTGGTATGTGGAAACTGGAACATAAAGATAAATATATGTGATAATATAGGAGCTGAATCGCACCTAAACCACACCAAGCCACCCTATACAGTAGTCAGTGGACACTTTCATTACCTTCTCAGTAGTTAGGCTGTCATACCGACTCCTTAAGTGTGGAGACTTCCTGGGTAGCCACCCCAAGTGAAACAAAGTCCACAGTACCAAATGATTCTGGGGATATATATAAAAATTATAGTATAGATCACGAGCACCAAGTAAAACCCTGAAAACAAAAAACAAAATGTGGGTATATTACCATCAATAGAGATCAAGAAGACTCCTGTCGACTTGAAATAGGATCAGGTCCTTGATGCTTGTTCAAAGATGCATATGAGGGTGGGGAGCCAGGTGGTCTCAATAGATAAATCCCAAGAACATATATTATGTATATAGCAGGCAGTGAATACCTGAGTCTATATACCCAATGAAGGGTTTCCAAAAATTACTCAATCTGAGAAAAATGAAGCGGTTCTTATAGGATATGGCTTTGTCACAGCATACAATGCCTATATGGGATAGCGTATATATGTATATATATTCTCCTCTAAAGAGGATTTCCAAAAAATTCCCCAAAGAAAGCAGGGTAAATCAGGCACATATAACATTCCCTCTTAACTCCATATATGCTCTATGAATCTAAACAGCAGTAGAAGATATATTCCCATAGAGGATTGCCGTTTGCGAATCGCTGTAATAGTAGCCTTATGGTAGTTTTCCGAGGGCCTCGTGCCTTCCTAGCAAGGAGCTGTGACACCGCCGTTCCTTCCCACCTCGTGGGCCCCGCACCCTATGAAGACGCCGAGCGTAGTGACGTCATTACATTGACGCGTTTCGTCCGCCAATCACCGCAGACTTTGTCAGAACTGACGAAGTCTGCGGTGATTGGCGGACGAAACGCGTCCTCTATGGGAATATATCTTCCACCGGTGGCAAGTTACTTTAGCCTACTGCTGTTTAGATTCATAGAGCATATATGGAGTTAAGAGGGAATGTTATATGTGCCTGATTTACCCTGCTTTCTTTGGGGAATTTTTTGGAAATCCTCTTTAGAGGATTATATACATATATACGCTATCCCATATAGGCATTGTATGCTGTGACAAAGCCATATCCTATAAGAACCGCTTCATTTTTCTCAGATTGAGTAATTTTTGGAAACCCTTCATTGGGTATATAGACTCAGGTATTCACTGCCTGCTATATACATAATATATGTTCTTGGGATTTATCTATTGAGACCACCTGGCTCCCCACCCCCATATGCATCTTTGAACAAGCATCAAGGACCTGATCCTATTTCAAGTCGACAGGAGTCTTCTTGATCTCTATTGATGGTAATATACCCACATTTTGTTTTTTGTTTTCAGGGTTTTACTTGGTGCTCGTGATCTATACTATAATTTTTATATATATCCCCAGAATCATTTGGTACTGTGGACTTTGTTTCACTTGGGGTGGCTACCCAGGAAGTCTCCACACTTAAGGAGTCGGTATGACAGCCTAACTACTGAGAAGGTAATGAAAGTGTCCACTGACTACTGTATAGGGTGGCTTGGTGTGGTTTAGGTGCGATTCAGCTCCTATATTATCACATATATTTATTTATCTTTATGTTCCAGTTTCCACATACCAGGAGGTTATTCTACATATCCTGACTTATATCAAGAACATACCTGATGAATATATGGTTTACTCTAATACAAGTTAGAAATCTATGGAAACCTAGGATCAAAACCACACCATCACTCCACATTGCCTTATATGGTACTCTATTTGCCAAAATGACCCAGAAATGAAGACGCTAAGTGCTTTTAAAATGATTTTATTTGTTTGAAATGTTCACCGTGCTTATGTTTAACCTCCCTATGATCTATGTGATCAAATAAAATATTGTCTGTAATTTTTGAACCCATATTACTCCACGTGGATCTTTTAGTAACCTCCTTTTCTTGGGTAGGGGTGCTCTGGTCACACTACCATATTGTTTAGTACACTTATACCCCCTTCCTGCCAAGGCCAATTTCCAGCTTTCAGCTCTATCACACTTTGAAGGACAATTGCGTGGTCATGCAACACTGTACCCATATGAAATTTTTATCATTTTTTTGTGACAGATAGAGCTTTATTTTGGTGGTATTTAATCACCTCTGGGTTTTATATTTTTTCCTAAACAAACCAAAAACCACTTAAAATTTTGAAAAAAAAAAAAAGTTTTTTCTTAGTTTTTGTTATAAAATTTTGTAAATAAGTGATTTTTCTCCTTCACTGACATGCGCTAATGAGGCTGCACTGATGGACACTGATAGGTGGCACTGATGAGGAGGCACTTGTAGGTGGTACTGATGGGCACTGACAGGCATCTCTGATGGGCACTGAAAGGCAGCACTCATATGGCACTGATAGGCGGCACTGATGCACACTGATGGGCAGCACTGAAAGGTGACACTGACTGCACTGATGGGTGACACTGAAAGGCAGCTCAGATGGGCACTGATATGTGGCATTGATGTGGCACTGAAATGTGGCACTGATGGGCACTGGCAGGTGGCATGTATGAGTACTGAGAGCTGGCACTGATGGACACTGGCAGGTGGCACTGCTGGGGCTACACGGATCATCAGGGCACACTGATCATCAGTGCTCTGATGATCTGTGTACATGTCCCCTCAGAGGAATGCCGATTACCGGCTCTCCTCTCCTCACAAGGTGACAGCTCGTGAGGAGAGAAATGCTGATAACCGGCATTTCCCTGTTTACATGTGATCAGCCGTGATTGGACACAGCTGATCACATGACCAAGCCGACATCTTCGGCTCTTTCCGTTGATCGGTGATCCACGGGACAGAGTGCACTGTCGATCGCCGCGCCACACGCTCCTGGAGCCACGCATATGTTGTCATATGACGTCCTCCCAGAACGAGAGAACCGCCTTGCGTCCGTCATTTTACTACATGGCGGGCAGGAGGCGGTTAAACACAAAAACAAAATGTATTAAATTGCAGCTTACCCGTTTTCAGATGTGGTGGCTGCATTTTTTTTTTAGGCTATACTCGGTTTATTTTCACCTGGTGATCTTAAGAGTAAGTCTGTTACTTTTCAACTTAACAAAACAAGATGAAGGGGTGCTTACAATGGTCAGCTTTTATTCATTTATGTCAAACCTTTATCCCAAAAGGGGAAAAAAAAAAACAAAAAAAAACCCATCTGCTGTAACTGCTTATAAAGTGTTAGCTGGAGTTCAGCTTCAATTTGTTCAGCTAAATCTGCTACTCTAAACAGTACCCTCTCCCCAGACTGACAATGCTGGTGTCCAAAGTTGTCTGCTCTATTACTTCATCCAGAATGTAGACACCCTAGGAGTATGTGATTGGCTGGATCACCAGGTTTAATAAAAGAAAATACACTTAATAAAGGAAACCTAATGCAACACCACATCTGGGGATTGGTAAGCTATGAAATGTCAAATTTTTGTTTTTGGGTTTAATACCGCTTTAAACAAGGCATTTTTGACACAGAAGGCCTCAACATGTACAGTGGGGCAAAAAAAATATTTAGTCAGCCACCAATTGTGCAAGTTCTCCCACTTAAAAAGATTAGAGAGGCCTGTAATTAGCATCATAGGTAGACCTCAACTATGAGAGACAAAATGAGAAAAGAAATCCAGACAATCACATTGGCTGATTTGGAAAGTATTTATTCGCAAATTATGGTGGAAAATAAGTATTTGGTCACCTACAAACAAGCAAGATTTCTGGCTCTCACAGACCTGTACCTTCTTCTTTAAAAGGCTCCTCTGTCCTGCACTCATTACCTGTATCAATGGCACCTGTTTGAGGTTGTGGACAGGTGTCTTTTATACTGATAATAAGTTCAAACAGTCACACTCCAAACTCCACTATGGTGAAGACCAAAGAACTGTCGAAGGACACCAGAAACAAAATTGTAGACCTGCACCAGGCTGGGAAGACCGAATCTGCAATAGACAAGCAGCTTGGTGTCAACAAATCAACTGTGGGAGCAATAATTAGAAAATGGAAGACATACAAGACCACTGATAATCTCCCTCGATCTGGGGCTCCACGCAAGATCTCACCCCGTGGGGACAAAATGATCGCAAGAACGGTGAGCAAAAATCCCAGGACCACACGGGGGGACCTAGTGAATGACCTGCAGAGAGCTGGGACCAACGTAACAAAGGCTACCATCAGTAACACACTACACCGCCAGGGACCCAGATCCTGCAGTGCCAGACGTGTCCCCCTGCTTAAGCCAGTACATGTCCGGGCCAGTCTGAAGTTTGCTAGAGAGCATTTGGATGATCCAGAAGAGGATTGGGAGAATGTCATATGGACAGATGAAACCAAAATAGAACTGTTTGGTAGAAATACAACTCGTCGTGTTTGGAGGAGAGAGAATGCTGAGTTGCATCCAAAGAACACCATACCTACTGTGAAGCATGGACAGAATGAATGGGGCCATGTATTGTGAGATTTTCAGTGCAAACCTCCTTCCATCAGCAAGGGCATTGAAAATGAAACGTGGCTGGGTCTTCCAACATGACAATGATCCCAAACATACCGCCCGGGCAACGAAGGAGTGGCTTCGTAAGAAGCATTTCAAAGTCCTGGCGTGGCCTAGCCAGTCTCCAGATCTCAACCCCATAGAAAACCTTTGGAGGGAGTTGAAAGTCTGTGTTGCCCAGCGACAGCCCCAAAACATCACTGCTCTAGAGGAGATCTGCATAGAGGAATGGGCCAACATACCAGCAACAGTGTGTGCCAACCTTGTGAAGACTTACAGGAAATGTTTGACCTCTGTCATTGCCAACAAAGGATATATAACAAAGTATTCAGTTGAACTTTTGATATTGACCAAATCCCTTTTTTCCACCATAATTTGCAAATAAATTCTTTCCAAATCAGCCAATGTGATTGTCTGGATTTTTTTTCTCATTTTGTCTCTCATAGCCAATTACAGGCCTCAATTGGTGGCTACACTAAATACTTTTTTGTCCCACTGAATAAGGAACCAGCGTAATTAGATCACTACAAAAATTATTTTTTTGGGATGGACTAGTCCTTTAAGAATGCCTTCTATCAAAAACAAAAGTATAATTTGTTTAAAGAAAGAAAGAAAAAAAACAAACAAAAAAAAAAACCTTACAAGTTTGTTTTCACATCTCCAATTCTCCCAACTGTCTTGAATCATTACATCTTGTGGAGGTACCTCTTTCCCAGGAAAATCTTAATTAAGGGAAGAAAAAATTAAATTCACAACCTAATCTTTCCTAATCGCAACGTGAGACATGAAAACCTTAACCTTATAAAGTACTTCATATTAATAAACACACTGTTGCAATAGCTTGCTGGCTTTGTTAAAACAGGGAAAAAAACATTCTAGACCAGCGGTTCTCAACCTGGGGGTCGCGACCCCTTTGGGGGTCGAACGACCATTTCCCAGGGGTCGCCTAAGACCATCGGAAAACATATTTCCGATGGTCTTGGGAACCGAGACACCGCTGCTCTGTCTCGCGATCTGTGGGCGGGATGATATGCTGCCCCTGTAACCTGGCCAAACCTCCGGGATCACTCAACAGCTCCGCCTCCTCGCCGCTGATTGGCCACCGGAACTGTAGCTCAGGAGAGGCACACAGGCGGCCAATCACCGGCGAGGAGGTGGAGCTTGGAGAGGAGGAGCCGAGCGGCAGAGCGCGCAGATCGAAGAAGATCGAGGGAGCTGCAGGACCGAGTGAAGAGGAGAGAGGCCAGAGAAGGAGGACAGCTGACAGGTAAGTGGAAATTTTGCTTCTGCAGGCTGTAGATGGGAGAGGGAGAGAGCGAGCCCAGGCTGGAGCAGGGGTCAGCAAGGTAAGTATCATTGGTGTCAGTGGGAGGAATAGTGCCCCATCATTTGTGTCACTAATACCAACGATGGGGCACTATTCCTCCCCCCACTGACACCAATGATAGGCACTATTCCTCCCCCCACTGACACCAACGATGGGGAACTATTCCTCCCACTGACACCAACGATGGGGCACTATTCCTCCCACTGACACCAACGATGGGGCACTATTCCTCCCACTGACACCAACGATGAGGCACTATTCCTCCCACTGACACCAACGATGGGGCACTATTCCTCCCACTGATACCAACGATGGGGCACTATTCCTCCCCCCACTGACACCAACGATGGGGCACAATTCCTCCCCCCACTGACACCAATGATAGGCACTATTCCTCCCACCACTGACACCAACGATGGGGCACTATTCCTCCCACTGACACCAACGATGGGGCACTATTCCTCCCACTGACACCAACGATGGGGCACTATTCCTCCCCCCACTGACACCAACGATGGGGCACTATTCCTCCCCCCACTGACACCAACGATGGGGCACTATTCCTCCCCCCACTGACACCAACGATGGGGCACTATTCCTCCCCCCACTGACACCAACGATGGGGCACTATTCCTCCCCCCACTGACACCAACGATGGGGCACTATTCCTCCCCCCACTGACACCAACGATGGGGCACTATTCCTCCCCCCACTGACACCAACGATGGGGCACTATTCCTCCCCCCACTGACACCAACGATGGGGCACTATTCCTCCCCCCACTGACACCAACGATGGGGCACTATTCCTCCCCCCACTGACAGCAACGATAGGGCACTATTCCTCCCCCCACTGACACCAACGATGGGGCACTATTCCTCCCCCCACTGACACCAACGATGCGGCACTATTCCTCTTACTGACACCAACGATGGGGCACTATTCCTCCCACTGGCACCAATGATAGGCACTATTCCTCCCCCTACTGACACCAATGATAGGCACTATTCCTCCTCCCACTGACACCAACGATAGGCACTATTCCTCCCCCCACTGACACCAACGATAGGCACTATTCCTCCCCCCACTGACACCAACGATGGGGCACTATTCCTCCCCCCACTGACACCAACGATGGGGCACTATTCCTCCCCCCACTGACACCAACGATGGGGCACTATTCCTCCCCCCACTGACACCAACGATGGGGCACTATTCCTCCCCCCACTGACACCAACGATGGGGCACTATTCCTCCCCCCACTGACACCAACGATGGGGCACTATTCCTCCCCCCACTGACACCAACGATGGGGCACTATTCCTCCCCCCACTGACACCAATAATAGGCACTATTCCTTCCACTGACACCAATGATGGGGCACTATTCCTCCCACTGATACCAATGATGAGGCACTATTCCTCCCACTGACACCAATGATGGGGCACTATTCCTCCCACTGACACCAATGATGGGGCACTATTCCTCCCACTGACACCAATGATGGGGCACTATTCCTCCCACTGATACCAATGATGGGGCACTATTCCTCCCACTGACACCAATGATGGGGCACTATTCCTCCCACTGACACCAATGATGGGGCACTATTCCTCCCACTGACACCAATGATGGGACACTATTCCTCCCACTGACACCAATGATGGGACACTATTCCTCCCACTGATACCAATGATGGGGCACTATTCCTCCCACTGACACCAATGATGGGACACTATTCCTCCCACTGACACCAATGATGGAGCACTATTCCTCCCACTGATACCAATGATGGGGCACTATTCCTCCCACTGATACCAATGATGGGGCACTATTCCTCCCACTGATACCAATGATGGGGCACTATTCCTCCCACTGACACCAATGATGGGCACTATTCCCCTCACTGATACCAATGATGGGGCACTATTCCTCCCACTGACACCAATGATGGGCACTATTCCCCTCACTGATACCAATGATGGGGCACTATTCCTCCCACTGATACCAATGATGGGGCACTATTCCTCCCACTGATACCAATGATGGGGCACTATTCCTCCCACTGACACCAATGGCGGGACACTATTCCTCCCACTGATACCAATGATGGGACACTATTCCTCCCACTGACATCAGTGATGGGGCACTATTCCTCCCACTGATACCAACGATGGGACACTATTCCTCCCACTGATACCAATGATGGGGCGCTAGTCCTCCCACTGATACCAATGATGGGGCACTATTCCTCCCACTGCAAAATTACAGTTCTGAAGTAGCAACGAAAATAATTTTATGGTTGGGGGTCACCACAACATGAGGAACTGTATTAAGGGGTCGCGGCGTTAGAAAGGTTGAGAACCACTGTTCTAGACAATGTCAGCATAAAGCAATTTGTAGTAACTCACATTAATAGAATAAACCAAATTCCGAATCGCTGTGAGCTAGAGAACATTTCTTACATGATTGAGAGAATTTACTTGAATGCTACAGTATATCTGGTATTTAACATACACTGTAAAAATTTAAAAGCATGCAGTCCTGTCACCAGTCTTACCGTGCATCCACTGGGGATGATTTTCATTCAGCACAGGGTCTGTCTGCAAGCAAAAGAGAGAGGGAGCGAGCCTAGGAATGCGATTGTTCAGTAAGGATACTTGAAATGGGGGGCTGAAAGGTACAAACATGTTTAAATAAGTAATGTTTCATTTGGCATAATAAAATAAATGCATCAGAAATACATAAGCCTAGAACCACTTTAAAAACCTGAGGACCTTGGGAGCAGGAGATATGGCTAAAAAAAAATAACAGCTTTTAGGGCATATCTTCTATGTCCTTCTCTCTTCAGTTGTCAAAATGTAGCAGCTGCTGTGTATAATGACACGTACAAATAGTCTGCAGTTGTCACTGAGTAATCACAATGCAATAATTACTACATGGTATTCATGGTTTCATTTATACAGTCATTTATTGGCTGCCCTGTATTTCTGTCAGATAAATGCACCACTTCATCCAGACAATTGTTACAATTACAAATGTTTAGGCATGTTTAGGCATTCTCATGTTTACTTCTTTTGTTTGTATTGGTATGACACAAAGTGGACAAACAAAAAGCCAAAATCGGACACATTCCATGCACAACCCCAAAAATGGACTGGACAAAATTACTGGCACCCTCAATTTATTATTTGGTAGCACACCCCCTGGGGAAAATAACTGAAATCAATCTCTTTCTGTAACCATCAATGAGTTTCTTACATCTCTCTACTGGAATTTCAGTCTACTACTCTCAGACTGGAAGGGTTCCTTTTCCCAACTGCTGTTCTGAGATATCTTCACGGGTGCTCTATGGGATTCAGATCTGGACTAATTGCTGGCCATTTCAGTACTGTCCAGCGCTTTGCCTGAAACCATTTCTGGGTGCTTTTTAACATGTGCTTTGCGTCATTTGTCCTACTTTAAGACTCTTTAAGACTCATTGACCTCTGCCAAACTCAGAATTCTTTGGTAGCCTTCAGATTTCATAATGCCATGCACACAGTCAAGACATCCAGTGCTTGAAGCTACAAAGCAACCCCAAAACATCAGTGAACCTTCCCCATGTTTGACTGTAGGGACTGTATTCTTTCCTTTAAAGGCCTCATTTCTTTTCTGAAAACAGTAGAATGATGGGCTTTAACAAAAAGTTGTAAATTTTGTTTCGTTTGTCCACAGCACATTCTCCCAAAAGGATTTTGGCTTCCTCAGGTAAGTTTTGGCAAACTCCAATCTGTTTTTTTTTGTCAGCAGTGGGGTCCTCCTGGGTCTCCTACCATAGCATCAAGTTTCATTCAATGACATGTATAGTGTGAGCTGACACAGTTGTGCCTGAAGGTCAGCTTGAATTTGTCTGGAAGTTGATCGAGGTTCTTTGGCCACCATTCGAACAATCCTGTTGCAATCTTTGGTTAATTTTTCGCTTTTGTCCACATCCAGGGAGATTAGCTAAAGTGCCATGGGCTGTAAACTTCTTGACAATGTTGTGCACAGTGGACACAGAAACATTAAGATCTCTGGGGATGGACTTGTCACCTTGAGATTGGTCATACTTTTCCACAATTTTGTTCTCAAATCTTCAGTCAGTTCTTTGCTGCTCTCTCTTCTCCATGCTCAATGTGGCACACAAGGACACGCAACATAAAAGTGGAGTCAATTTTTCACCATTTTACCTGGTTGCCGGAGTTCTATATTGTCTGCACCTCTTAAATGATACAGATGAGCATCAAAATTTGGAATGCAATTATTTCTTACAATTTTGAGGTGTCAATTTTTTTCCCGTACATTTTTGGGGTTTTGTGTGGAATGTGTCAGATTTGTCTTGTTTCTCCACTTTTTTGTGTCATACCAATACAAAACAAAAGAAAACACGAGAATGCCTAAACATTTGTAATTGCGACAATTTTCTGGGCGAAGTGGTGCATTATCTGATAGAAAAGCAGGGGTGTCAATATTTTCGGCCATGACTGTATGTAGATCAAAGGGGTGATTACATATGCATACAACATCAGTTAAAAAAACATTACCAGGAAAAAAAACAAAAAAGAAAAGAAAAATGCTATGTTACAATTAACCACTTCATAACCAGGGTCAAAACAAACCTAAAAGTTATTGTAAAGCCTTGTTTTTTTTCTAAAACAACAAACATGTTATACTTACCTGGTCTGTGCAATGGTTTTGCATAGAGCAGCCCCGATCCTGCTCTTCTGTAGGTCCCCCACCAGCACTCCTGGCTCTCTCCCCCCCGTCGAGTGCCCTCATAGCAAAAAGCTTGCTATGGGGGAACATGTGCGTGCTCGCTTCCGCACCCTGCTCTGAGTGTCCATAAGACACACAGAGCAGAGATCGGCCCCTCCCCCTTTTCACTGGCTCTGATTTATAACAGCAGGAGTCAATGGCTCTTGCTGCTGTATCTGAGCCAATGAGGAGCAAGAGACTTGGGAGAGCCTTGGCTCTTGCGCACATCCCTAGATTGAGATCAGGCTCAGGTATGTGTTTAAGGGGGGCTGCAGAGGAAGCAGCATACAGAAGGTTGTTTTTTTTTACCTTACTGCATAGAATGCAGTAAGGTAAAAAAAAAAAAAAAAACCCTCTACCTTTTTTAAACACTTTAACGTCTAGTCCCAATTTTGCACCTTTGACATGTTCGTAAAACTGTACATAAGAATGCAACTATTTTGTGTAATCAGGTAAATTATACCTCGTCTTTTCAGGACAATTTAGACTTTCATTTGGTGATAAAATAGTAATGGATATCTCTAGTTTTTTTTTTGCATTATCATCAAAAGAAAACCGGACCAAAAATAGCAAGCAAAAAAAAATCACTTTCTTAAATTTAGCTGTACATTTCTTGCTATTATAATTTAAAGTGCAGCCCTTAGTCTTTGTTGGGCCCAGAAACAATAATGCACATTTTGCTTTTTAACCCTACCATAAAACACAAAGAAACTGATACTAATTTAAAAAAATACTTTTTTTCCCCCCAAATCATACCTAAAATACACTGACCTTTGACCCTTACCTTGACCCTAACCTTGAGCTAGCATTTTTTTTCCTTGATCTTTTTTTTTTTTTAATATACATGCACACACTTGTTTGTGTCCATTTTTCTCCCCTGGCAATGTATCTTTCTCTCTATTCAGAGGAAAAATAAAAACACAGGGGCAGGCTGCACAGGGACTGATCACTGTGATAGCCAGAGTCCATTACAGTGGTCAGGCGATCAGGAACCAGGCCTCCTGGTTCCCGATCATTAGTAGGAGACCCGGGGGTCTCCGTGACAGCCTGGTTTCTGTGTTGGGATTGCGCGATCGAGTGCACTCCTAGCACAAAACACAAGAACAGGTATATGCAGTGCCCAGGTTTAACTCCTTCCCGCCAGCCGTATGCATATATGCGGTCTCTCGACGGGTGGGCCTCAATGCTGAGAGGTCGCATATATGCGTACCTAAAGATAAACAGAACTATGCCGAGAGCATGTGCCGTGCGCGCTCCCGGCACAATTACCGGTGATTAACAGAAAGCTCCCGATCAATCACTGTGGTCACATGATCAGAAACCCTGCCCTGCCTCCAGGCATCTGCAGCCCCTAAAAGGCCGGGAGACACCAGCGCCAAGGGGTAAATGCTCACCTCCTGGAGGCCGCATATGTGTGTTACAGTGTCATAAAGGGGTTAAAGTGTAACTAGGGGTGTTACCAGGGTCAGCAGAACTATTGTACCCATTGGAGGATTTCCCCTTGATTAATATTCGGGCGTCAACCCAACATTTGAGATTTTCTATTACTTTCATTTTCGACGTTCACAGTTTACTTTAAGTTTTGATAAGAATAAACAGGACAAAATAGGGTGAATCACCTTGGTAGGGGCCCAGTCAACAATAAGAACTGAAAGATGTTTTAATCTCTCTCCACTCTATCCAAAACTTAAAAAAAAAAAAAAAAAAAAAAAAAAAAAAAAAGGATTTTCTGCCTTTAGTTGCACTTTAAGGGCTCATGTACAGAGGACGCTTCTGAAAGCTGGAAAACGTTGGTTAAAAAACGTCAGTTTAGCCATGTTTGCATAAGGCATTTAGCCGTGTTTATGCACGTTTGCGTTTAGAAGCGGTTTTAAAAGATAACCTCAGAAGACCCTCCCAAATGCCCAGAATGCACTGAAAAATAGTAAATTCACTAAAAAAGGCTACTAAAATACCGCATTAGTTATTTCATCAAGTCATGCGCTATTTTAGTAGTGAAAAGCATGCATTAATGTTTCAGCTGTCAGCGGGATTCCCACTGACAGCTGAACGTAAAAGAAAGAATTGCCGGCAGTTAAAAAATAAAAAACGGCATGGGGTCCCCTCCCATGTATACCAAGCCCTTCGGGTCTGGTATGGATTTTAAGGGGAACTCCCATGCCAAAATTTTCCCCAGAGTTACAGGAAACTTTGTTTCTTTTAAGAAACTAAAAGAAACATTTCTTTTAATTTGGGGAAATAAACTAAAAGAAAACTCTCTGTTTTAGCTGGGGGAAAGTGACAGCTGAATTTCTGAGCTATAGTGAAGAAAAAAAAAAAAAGTGGTAATTACATTAAAAAACTAGCACCATAATAAATAAAAAACGGTGTGGGGCCCCCCTCCCATCCATACCAAGCCCTTCGGGTCTGGTATGGATTTTGAGGGGAACTCCCACGCCAAAATTTAAAAAAAAAAAAAAAAAAAAAATGGCGTGGGGGGTCCCCCCAAAATCCATAAAATACCCTTAGCCCCCGCCCCACCCCCCTCCTGAACCATACCAGGCCACATGCCCTCAACATGAAGGGGGGGGTGCTGTGGGGCGGGGGGGCGCTCTAGATTTGAGGAAGGGGGGGGGGAGCATGTTGAGGGCATGTGGCCTGGTATGGTTCAGGGGGCTTACTCCCCCCCCCCCCGACCTGCTGGGCTGCATGCTCGGATAAGGGTCTGGTATGGATTTTGGGGGGGAACCCCACGCCACTTTTTTTTTTTATCGGCGTGGGGCTTCCCCTCAAAATCCATACCAGACCCGAAGGGCTTGGTATGGCTGGGAGGGAGGACCCATGCCGTTTTTTAAAATTTTTGAATTGCAAGCAATTCTTTCTTTTCATTCAGCTGTCAGTGGGAACCCCGCTTACAGCTGAAACATGATGCATGCTTTTCACTACTAAAATTCCGTATGAGTTGATAAAATCATGCAGTATTTTAGTAGCCTTTTTTAGTGGATTCAAGTGGGGTTTTTTTTTTTTAAATGCTATGCGGTATCCTACTCGGATGCGGTAGGATACCGCTTAGTGAATTGTGCCCTGGATATGGACCAGTCAAAAACGCTTATAAACACAGTTAACCGCATTCACAACGCTGATAAAATCTACTCCTGAACGCAAGTTTGGTGCGTTCAAAAAAAACGAATGTAAACTCAACTGGCTGTATACGACATAGTGTACATGGACACATAGGAAAACATTAGGGAGCGTTCAGGGGTTACTGGAAAAAAAAAAAAACACAGAAAAGCTCCTCAATGTCACTTTATCAGCTGCAGTGTACATGGAGCCTAAAATGCAGCACTAATCATAAATGACAAAACATTTTAAAGGTTTCACCAACCTGTGCTCACCTCCCTCAGATGCTTTTTCAGTTTGATTAATCAATTCGTAACATCCCTGAAAAATATTAAAATTATTATTTTTTTTTTATAGCTGAAGCAGCAAAAAGAATTGTGACAGACCTGTAAGTCCGTATCTTGAAGTATACACTACAGGAAACCAAAACGGATTCATAAACCATGAATGGGTTATATGCTGCTACCGTCAGTTGATTGGACAATGGCAAAATATATAACCCTGTCCACTCTGAGGGTCCAGGTTTTTTGCGTTCAAAAAATATCACAGAGAAGAGAGGGGAAGGACTTACAGTGGCAAGAAAAAAAACAAAACAAAACAAAAAAAAAAAAACTTTGAACCCCTTAGAATTAACTTGTTTTCTGTAGTAATCTACCATATGTTACCTGACCCATATCTAAGTCACAATAAAAAAAAACAATGTGCTTAAAGCTATTCTGAAGGCCTTTTTTTTTTTTAAATAACAAACATATTATATTTACCTACTATGTGCAGTGGTTTTGCACAGAGCAGCCTGGACCTGCCACTTCTCGGGTCCCCCAACGGCGCTCCTGGCTCCTCCTTTCTGTCGGGTGCCCCCATAGCAAGCTGCTTGCCATGGGGGTACCCGAGCAGGCATGCTCCCAAGCCGCTGCTCTATGTGATCAATCATGCATGGAGCCACAGCTCGGCACCATCCCCTCTCTCCTTATTGGCTCACTGGCTGTGATTGACAGCAACGGGAGCCAATGAGGACGTAGATACCCAGGACTGCCGAGGGGAAAATGTCAGTGCGTCTTATGGAGCGAACATAGAGCGGCCGGTCCGGTATTTCCACCGCCGCCGTGTCAGAATACCGGGCCGGCCGCTCAGCTCTGCAGTGGGACCGTACCTGTCCCTCTATCCAGCGGCGCGTTGTCTTCCCGGCTTCTGTAGTGTGCGTGACAGCCGGGTCCCAAGTGCGCATGCGCAAGAAGCAGTGCTCTTTGTGAATGGTAAGGCGGTACCTGGGACACATGACAGATCCCAGAAGCCGCCGGACCAATCACAAAGCGCAGCGCTTCTCGCGCATGCGCACTGGGCATCCGGCTGTCCAACGAGTGCCCACACTACAGAAGCCGGGAAGACAGCGCGCGGCTGGATAAAGGAACAGGTAAGATAAAAAAAAAACTCTGCGGAAGTAAGAGCGGGTACCTGTCAAATTAAGGTACCCGCTCCCCCTCCCTCCCCAAAGGTCAGCAGTCATCTGTACTGTCCGCAGTCTCTGGTCATCTCCTGTACTGTGTCCGCAGTCTCTGTTCATCCCTGTGCTGTGTCCGCAGTCTCTGGTCATCCCTGTGCTGTGTCCGCAGTCTCTGGTCATCCCTGTGCTGTGTCCGCAGTCTCTGGTCATCCCTGTGCTGTGTCCGCAGTCTCTGGTCATCCCTGTGCTGTGTCCGCAGTCTCTGGTCATCCCTGTGCTGTGTCCGCAGTCTCTGGTCATCCCTGTGCTGTGTCCGCAGTCTCTGGTCATCCCTGTGCTGTGTCCGCAGTCTCTGGTCATCCCTGTGCTGTGTCCGCAGTCTCTGGTCATCCCTGTGCTGTGTCCGCAGTCTCTGGTCATCCCTGTGCTGTGTCCGCAGTCTCTGGTCATCCCTGTGCTGTGTCCGCAGTCTCTGGTCATCCCTGTGCTGTGTCCGCAGTCTCTGGTCATCCCTGTGCTGTGTCCGCAGTCTCTGGTCATCCCTGTGCTGTGTCCGCAGTCTCTGGTCATCCCTGTGCTGTGTCCGCAGTCTCTGGTCATCCCCTGTGCTGTCCGCAGTCTCTGGTCATCCCTGTGCTGTGTCCGCAGTCTCTGGTCATCCCTGTGCTGTGTCCGCAGTCTCTGGTCATCCCTGTACTGTGTCCGCAGTCTCTGGTCATCTCCTGTACTGTGTCCGCAGTCTCTGGTCATCTCCTGTACTGTGTCCGCAGTCTCTGGTCATCTCCTGTACTGTGTCCGCAGTCTCTGGTCATCTCCTGTACTGTGTCCGCAGTCTCTGGTCATCTCCTGTACTGTGTCCGCAGTCTCTGGTCATCTCCTGTACTGTGTCCGCAGTCTCTGGTCATCCCTGTACTGTGTCCGCAGTCTCTGGTCATCCCTGTACTGTGTCCGCAGTCTCTGGTCATCCCTGTACTGTGTCCGCAGTCTCTGGTCATCCCTGTACTGTGTCCGCAGTCTCTGGTCATCCCTGTACTGTGTCCGCAGTCTCTGGTCATCCCTCTACTGTATCTGCAGTCTCTGGTCATCCCTGTACTGTGTCCGCAGTCTCTGGTCATCCCTGTACTGTGTCCGCAGTCTCTGGTCATCCCTGTACTGTGTCCGCAGTCTCTGGTCATCCCTGTACTGTGTCCGCAGTCTCTGGTCATCTCTGTACTGTGTCCGCAGTCTCTGGTCATCCCTGTACTGTGTCCGCAGTCTCTGGTCATCCCTGTACTGTGTCCGCAGTCTCTGGTCATCCCTGTACTGTGTCCGCAGTCTCTGGTCATCCCTGTACTGTGTCCGCAGTCTCTGGTCATCCCTGTACTGTGTCCGCAGTCTCTGGTCATCCCTGTACTGTGTCCGCAGTCTCTGGTCATCCCTGTACTGTGTCCGCAGTCTCTGGTCATCCCTGTACTGTGTCTGCAGTCTCTGGTCATCCCTGTACTGTCCGCAGTCTCTGGTCATCACTGTACTGTTAATTAGTTTGCACTACTGTACGAGTTGTTTTTTCTAAACCAAAAGCTCGATATTCAGGTTTCATTGCAGTGTTGGCACTTTGAAAGAAATAAGTTGGTTTTGGGTTGCAGTTTGGGCACTCGGGCTCAAAAAGGTTCGCCATCACTGGTATAGGGTATTAAAGTTTACTGCCATTTCACAAGCACACAAAAATTTAAGGTTTGACATATTGGATATCTATTTACTTAGGGCAACCTCATCTTTTACATTTTACCAATAAATTGAGCGATGTATTGCTTTTTTGTGCCCTAAAATTAAGTGTATTTTTTGCTGAACCTTTGTGGTAATATCACGAGACATAAAAAAAGATAAAGAAAAACTACCACTATTTTATCCTGTAGGGTGTCTACTTTCAGAAAATATATAATGTATGAGGTTTTGTGTAATCTTCAAACCTAAAATTATTTTTTAAACGTGTGCAAAAAACGCAAAAACGGCTCTGGCATTGAAAGGGATAAAAGGATAAGCCTAACACTCCCATTTCCTGACGACCACCCAATCGGTGCTCATTACACTGCAAGGTCTTTCTCCTCCCTGCTAGTCCCCGGGTGCAATGCTGGAGACAGGTAGGGAGGCGAGTAGGAAATAACAGCGCAATGTTAAAAATATTAATGGTTTAAGTTGCCATAAAGCCCCTTTTATTTTTAAAAGACATTCCAGACATTCCTAAAAGCATCTCAGATTTAAATACAGTTTTGGTCAAAATGTATTTTATTTAATCTGGAGAAGTAGATTGCCATGAGGGACAAGTAGATTGGGACACTGATTTAGTCCCTGGACAAGCAGTTTTTTTTTTTGTTTTTTTTTTTAAAACTTCCACACCCCTGCAGAGTGCTCAATAGCACCCAGGTAGTTCATTGAGAACCACAAGCTGACAGCCACAAAGGATGTTGGTACTCTTCGTTCATTCACAGAACTCTGAATGATGTCAGTGTGGGTGGAGCCCCGTTGTTTTCAAATAGTGACAGCAGGTACGGAGAGAAGATTCCCATCCTGAGGTGTCAGAGGGCTCGGAGTGGCTGCAGGAGTGAGAACATGTTCCCAAAGGTGAACCTATTCTTGAAGCGAATGACACGAACAATTCTTATTTTGTGGACTAACTAAACAAAATTTGGATTGTTCATGCAGAATACTCGGCAGTATGTATGGAGCAAAAAGTGCACAAGTCAGTGACATCAAAACATCATTCCAAAGGTGATGTATGGTGGAGGGGACATCAAGATTGGGCTTGCGTCGCTGCCTCAGGGCTTAGACCACTTGCAAACATCAGGGGGAAAATGAATTCCCAAGTTTTCCAAAATATCCTACAGGATAATGCCAGGGTGGCTGTCCGTAAACTGAAGCTTAGCAGAAATTGGTGATGCAGCAGGACAATGACCATAAGCATCGAAGCAAATCCACCAAATACTGGCTTCAGAAAAAGAAAATGCACCTTTTGGAGTGACCCAGTCAGAGCCTCGACCGTAACCCAATATAGAGATACCATGGAATGACCTCAAAAGAGCCATTCACACCAACATCTTACAAATGTGTCTGAGCTGAAGCAGTTTTGTAAAGACGAATGGTCCAAAATTCCTCCTGAACATTGTGCAGGCAGGTCTGATCCAGAGTTACCTAAAGCATTTGCTTGAAGTCACTGCTACCAAAAGCAAAGCTGAGTAGCTAATACCTCCAAGAGTTCACTTTCTCCTCCAGCACTGTGAATGTTTAATGGGTGTCATCAAAAAAGACATGGAAAATTAGAAAGGTTTGTATGTTATCAGCTTAATTCCAAGAGGTTCACATACTTTTTCTTGCCACTGTATGTCTGTACTGTAATAGATACAGAATTTACAAGCATGTCAAAATTCCTCTCATCTAATCCCTAATTTCTCTCATCTAATTGTACAGTATAGGATGCAGGAATTGATTCATAGAACATGGGAGATTTCCATACAGTAATCAAGGGGTGGGCAACAATACAGCTAAACAGCAACAACAGGCCCACAGCAAAAACCTAGGTGGTCAAAAGGCCTAAAACAAAAATGTTACAGCTTATGTAAACCCAACATTTCATATTTCTGATATGTGCCTCCCGTACCATGTACTTGTATGAAAAAGTATCCTGTTCGCTTTGTATTGCTTTCTCTGTGTGAAATCCCTGGTGTACCTATTGAAAACTGACCACACTAGGCAGGACAGCAGTGTGGACAGTGTTCTGGCTGTGCTGAGAATTAATCCAACAATCAAGCTTGTAATGACATGCCTCCCCTGCACAACCATTTACTGGGAAGATCAGTGTACTGCTGTTTTGCCTCCCCTAGTTACTTATGCAGCTGAAAACAGCAAGTATGTGATCACTTATATAAATGAGAAAATAGATTTATAATTTTGTTTTATGTATACATAGATGTTTTGCCTTTCATTTTAAACTGAATGGGTTGTTTTACAAGGTGAGGGTTTACAAATTCTTTAACACTAAAAGCATCTCACTGAGACACAACTGCTGCCTAGCAGCCAACATTTTGGGGGAAGGTAAACCAGAATTTAGTCCGTAGCTCCTCTGAAAGGCGGAGTGCAGATTCTAGGTGCTGTATAACCTGGAGGATCCGACATCAACTGGAGCATGGGCTCAGGAGGGGAAGGGTGTGCTCTTTCCCAGATGGTAGAAGTCAAAAAGAAAAAAGGAGGAAAATGGCCACCCAGGGTAGAAGCAGATGGAGGAAACCGAAGGAGAGACCTTTCAATGGGGAATGAAGAGATAAGGGGGGCTGTCATACTGGGCCAGCAGGATGTGGCAGGAAATCTAGAAGGTTTCAAGCAACAACACGAAAGAGCCTTCCCTCTCCCCATGTGGAAAAGGATGTCCACAGTAAAGTTACTGTTTTTGATGGCAACAGAAGGGAGAGTTTAATTTTACGAGGATCCCCAACAGAAACAGAATACCTCTATTTAGAAAGACAGAGCTCAGGATGGCCATGAGGTTTCTGCAAGAGTGCCAACAGGTTACAAGGCAGAATTGCCTATAGCAAAAGACTGCACAAGGAGTCGTAAGTAGGGACATGTAAAAAAACTCAGGATGAGGAGGAAGCCAAGAATGTAAACCATAACATGGAACTGATCACTACGACCCAACCTGGAGATAAAAAAAACAAAAAAAAAAAAAAACAAATTCCCAACAGGGAAGGACTTGCAGCCTATGTGTGTGTTACATGAAAGGAAACCCGTTCAAGGATTGAAAGTGGACAGAAGAACTGAACAATGTTCTGAAAAAGGAAGAACACAGAATTATGGGTTAGTGGTAACTCCAAGGAGTGAAAAATGGTCCCTGCACTGCCTTGGAGAGCCAAGATTGATCCTTCAGAGTCAACATGGTCAAAAATGTAGGTACATTACAGCTTCCAACACAAGGAGGAGGATAGCAGGTAGAATTCCATACCGAACAGCAATGACTACAAATCCGATACAGCTAAGAACTATATGCAACTCCCATCTTACTCCAGAAAGGGAAATGCCCTTGGGGCAACCCTAACGGACAACCTGACTTAAATAAAGCCCACAAAGTGACAGGACCATAAGTGTTCCCACTTCCCCGGATCCAACAAAGCTTCAAAATCTATGGAGAAACAGTCAGGAATCTTACAGGACAATAAAACCTTTGCCTGGATAAATGCAAAAAAAGGGAATGTGGTAGAAGGACCTCCTTTGTTAGCCTGTAAAATAGCCAAGGAAGAAGCTCCTACACCTGGCTAAACAGATCCCTCTGATTCATTAAGGCATTCCCTTTTACTTAACGGAATATCTGCATCAGGAAACTTGTTTTTCAGGATGTAGGCAGCCCAGGGTATCAAGGTGTCCTTCTCTGAAATGCACTGTTCCATGTCCAGAAGTAACCAGCTGGAAGAAACTGGCCTCCACAAGTTCGCACTTGACATAAGCAGGGTGAACAGGATTAGACCACTGGTTTTCGTCCAAGTCAACTCTCACAAGAGCTCCAGAGTAGCATGTAGGTACTGTCGAAAACGCGCGCATCAGAGATGGACGTGGTTCAACCATTTTGGCTTCAACCTCCATCTTGGTGAAGAGATTAACCGTCCTGAAATATCTTTTTCCTTCATCCTCCCCCTTCCTCTCTGTTCAGCCACCGTGACACCTGGTTGTGGGTCACTGGCAGGCTAGAGCAGCAGGGAGCCCAGAGCTACAAAGCCCCCCTCAGGAGAGCTGGAGTCCCACTGTCCTGAGAATGTGTGTAATTTCACATCTTGTAAAAAGATAATGGAGCCTTCCCCGGAGTTCAAGGCATTCCCAAGAAGCCCACACCAGATAACATTTTTAAAAGATCAATTTTTCCCGTTTCATATCTTGGAATATGAGAGACTTGCATAAAAACCAGACATCCCGTCAGATTGGCTAGGAGCAGGTGAACAGTTTGATGGGTCATTCGAATTATCTCGGACCATCAGGGGAGCTGAAACATAGAATTCGTGAACCGTGCAACATATATTTTCATAATTCATATCTAGATAATCCTCAGACTTGTCTGCATAAGAATATACGTGCGGGTGGAATGTCACTTGTGCAACTGGAACGTTATGGACCAGAATATGAATTAGGAAAGATGTTGGCTCCAGTTTAGGGTTCCACCTGACGATCCCTCCCTCAACAGGGGATTGGTCTTTTTACTTCAGAACCACCACCTGCTGGGAAACTTTAAAGCAGGCTGTCAAGCCTAAGGGAGTGGAGCTGAAGAATTCTCCCATTTTTCCATGGTAACATAGGGAGATCAAAGCACCCTCCTGCTCTGACTTGGATCTGCTAAACCCAGGACGTGTGCGTGTGTGCGTGTGTGTGCGCGCGCGTGCGTGCGTTCTCTGTACATATTTTATTGCACCTGTTTGACCCTTTTAGTAATAAATCTCTCTTTCTGAAAGTGTTGAACTGTTTCTATAGTTCTTAATTGCAATTTACGAATCCCTGCCTTTAAAGAGATGCTACTGTTTGTTTTAACTCTCTGTATAACCAGCCTGTGTCAATGACCGGGTTATGCAGACGATTATTTCAATTATTATAGTGTTATAGCGATATTGCGAGTTTCCTCTTTCTCTGAACAAAAAGGAGGTGGTAGCAGTGTGAAGGAGTTAATTGCGTAATTAACCTGACCCAGTAACAATCGCTCAGGCTGACGGCACATCAATCTGTTGTCCATTAGCTGGAAAATCGTTGTGCAGAGTGCAGCTGGGTGTGGCATTGTTACGCATGTCACATTGCGGTTTGGATCGGACAGTCCTTCGGTCATGAGTTTGGTGAGAAGGTCTGGGGTCTGACTCCGCAATTGTGACAGGTACCTCTATGTTGTCCTCCTTGGGAGACCTGCCCAGGTAATGATTTTATGATGTAGGAGAAACTAAAAACACAACAAGGGTGTCACTCTTGATGCAGCATTAAAAACACAAGTGGTTTACTAAGTGGTTTCACAATAGTTTCGGGGCCACCCACAGTTCCTCTCTCAGGCTTTGAGAAAGGAGCTGTGGGTGGCTCCAAAAACCATTAGCCACGCTCCTTCCTGCTCCATCCTTCCCCAGGCGCTGACATCATCTTTGGTGGGTGAGGCCTAGCGTCCACAGCCCCGTGAAGCTTCCTGGCTCTCAGGAGCAGTGGGTGCCCAGAATACAGTGGCCACACAGATTATTCCTGATGTGACAAAAACACATCCAGGCCATTATTATGCGAGTTGTTCATTTTAATGCTGAACCAAGAGTGGTGCTCGTTTCTGTTCTTTTGCAGAGGTCCCTTCATGTCTCCAAGTGGTACACTTTAATGGCTTGATGGGGCTCGCAAATAACGAGCCAAGGGCAAAATGGCAATAATAGTGAAGTATGTCTATTAGGTATACAGCAAATGGTATATTAGGGAACTCACAAATATAAGGCAATGCCCAGGTCAAACAGAGAAGTTCCCTGGTGGTTAGTGGCTCCCTGGTGGTTTAATGGCGTCTGTTGAGTGGATCCCCTAACATGTTTCGAGCCACGCTCGTTGTCAAAGGGGTGAATCCTTTCTCAAGGACACCTGTATTTAAAAAGAACCGCGGTCCCGGGGCGCATGCGCGACCGCGGTTCTTTTTAAATACAGGTGTCCTTGAGAAAGGATTCACCCCTTTGACAACGAGCGTGGCTCAAAACATGTTAGGGGATCCACTCAACAGACGCCATTGAACCACCAGGGAGCCACTAACCACCAGGGAACTTCTCTGTTTGACCTGGGCATTGCCTTATATTTGTGAGTTCCCTAATATACCATTTGCTGTATACCTAATAAAGACATACTTCACTATTATTGCCATTTTGCCCTTGGCTCGTTATTTGCGAGCCCCATCAAGGTGGAGCGATTTGGAGTACTATTGGGAGAGGACTTCGTTGGACCTGCCGGCGAAACCTGAGATGACCCTGGAGAGTGTTTCCCACCATTCCTGGGGGTCTTACATGGTGACTGGATGCAGTCCTGTTTGCTGACCAGGCCCTGATGTCCACCATTATACATACAACGCTCAGTTTGTATGTCTTTGTGGTAAGCGCATTAATTTACCGGATTCTTCCACAAGCCTGACTGGATTTGTAATATATTTCTTACCACTGTGGCACTGTCGATCTTTCATCTTTACCTTTTATGGGACTATTTATGTTTGATTGATGGTTTACACCTATACGGATGTTTACTTTATTATTTAGCGCTGCATACCATTTTATTATATTTTTTCTTTTGGTGTTGAGGATTGCCTTGTGTGCTAGCTGCTATTTTGAGATTGCGCTCACTCACCCTATTTTAGTTTGATACTAAATAACCAGCCTGGGTGAGGACAGCGCTGGATCCTTGGACAGGTAAAAGTTATTTTATTAAATAGCGTTGAGCAAAATGCTTCACAGGAGTAAAAAGTTTGTTTGCATTAGGCCAGTGTGCACTGTGTCAATAAGAAAATGGTACTAAGCCTATGAGTCAGTAGATTAAGGCTCCTTAGGCACAACTGATCCAAAAGACTTCACACTCCTCATCAATCTCAGCTGCACAGAAGAAGCTGCAGCTGTAAGCAAAACAGAGATGAACTCTAGAGGGGGGAATGTGGAAGTACACTTGCGACCCCTGAATTCTGAGTCAGCAAACGTGGCAGAGATCTTTCTCAAATTCTGACATGTCACAGAAAATTCTTTCCTGAATAAAGGGTAGAGAGCTATGCCTGAGGGAGAAATTAGATGAAGACTCCAAGTAGAGTGTGAACTCAAGCATGTAAAAGTGATCCGGGCTATTGGTGTCAGGAAAAAAATGAACGCAATCTAGGAGCTGTTCGTGGATTGCGCTAATTATGTGCCATACTACCAGTGTGTAAAGTGAGAATATACCAACAATGGTTTTTTACTGACCAGCTTCAGAAGGAGGGGTTAACGGACGCCTAAACTGAACTACTGTAAGGCAGTAGCAAGGGCAGCAGCTCTCTTCATGCCTCAAACTAATCTGTTAATTGCCCAGTACAAATGCATTCATTTGAATACGTATAATAAATACTTTTATCATTTAGAACCGTTACGTTACCTCTGTACAGTATGCTCATCATGTTTGCATTTCTAACAGACATTATAGTAAATCAAAGCACCTTGTTTGGTAGTTCTAGGGGGTCTTGGTCCTTCAGCTCAGTGTCATGCTCATGTCTCCCAGGCCTTTCGGAGAATGTGTTTGCACGTGTCCAATTCCACCTGTTTCCTAAAGCAACAATGCAACACAAATCCCATTATGTGTAATAACAATGCAGCATGTCCACATTTCATAAATAACACTTCACACGCATAGCTTTATGTAAAGCTAGGTATACACATACTGAAAGTCATCCAGTTCAGCAAGAACAGCGCTGATCTGTGTATTCTGAAAAGGGTATAGTCCTCCCTGTCAGAATATATTAGCACAGTGGGGAGATCCCTGCATATGCATCGTTTGGGCTGATGCAGGGATCTGTGTTTTCTTTTTTCACTGGGTGAATGAAAAAAAAACTCAACATGTATACCCTGGCTTCAAATTCTGACAATAAGCACTCCAACTGGTGACTTCTATGCTGCCTTCATGAGAGCCTGGTTAGATGATCCAACTTACCAAGTGGGACAGAAAATAGAGGCACCTGAAGTACAACTTAAGGGCAGCTAGTTATGTACTGTAGTTAGTCTGGCTGAAAAAAGTCCATCTAGTTCACCCACAGTTGATCCAGAAGAAGGCAAAAAACCCAGAAAAGCATGATCCAATTTGCTCCTGCAGGGGAAACAAATTCGTTCCTGATCCCCTGAGAGGCAATCAGATGTTCCCCGGATCAACTTTACCTATAAATGTTAGTAACAATATATATTCTGTGTATCCAAGAAAGAATCCAGGCCTTGTTTAAAGCAATCCACTGAGCTGGCTAGAACCAACTCTTGAGGGAGTCTATTCCACATTTTCACAGCTCTTACTGTGAGGAAACCTTTCCGTATTTGGGGATTAAATATATTTTCCTCCAGATGTAAAGAGTGCCCCCTTGTCCTCTGTGTTGACTTCAGGGTGAATAGATCTACACCGAGTTCACTATATGAACCACTGATGTATTTATACATGTTGATCATATACCCCCTTAACTGCTTAAGGACTGCCCTATAGCAGATATACTGCTACAGGGCAGAACCTGTGCGCAGGATCTCACACACTCACACCTCATTCTGCATTTATGGGTAGGGGGCGCACGAACCGCGCGTTCTACCTGCGCCACCATTCTTGGACGCGGGTGTCAATCACCAGGTCCCGTTCGGTGATTACCCGCGATCACTAACAGGGAGGAGTGCTGCTTTGTTTACCAACAGTCCTCCTCCCTGTCAGTTTTGGCACACTGCTCTGGATGGCTGAGCACAGCCATCCAGAGCAGTGTGCTTACAGTGAAGAACACCCCCCTAGTAAAATACTCCCATCACACAGTTAACCCTTTGATTGCCCCTCCTGTTAACCCACTCCTGCCCAGTGCCATTCGTACAGTGTCCGTGCTTTTTTTTTTTTTTCTTAGCAGTGATCACTGTATTGGTGTCACTGGGCATGTCAGTGACACCAAGTCAGTTTCCCCCAGTGTCAAAATGCCCGCCGCAGTCCCGCTATAAGTTGCTGATTGCCGCCATTATTAGAATAATAAAAAAAAAATTCCAGTATCTATACTGCCATTTGTAAACGCTATAACTTTCACATAAACCAAATTAATTTACACATACTGAGATTTTTTTTAGCAAAGACATGAAGCAGAATACATTTTGGCCTAAATTTATGATGAAATTTTAATTTTAAATTTTTTTTACTGGACATGTTTAATAGCAAAAAGGCCAAAATATTGTTTATTTCTTAAAATTGTCGGACTTTTTTTTAAAGCGGAAAAAAACAAACAAAAAAACGCACAGGAGAATAAATACCACCGAAAAAAAGGTCAATTTGTGGGGAAAAAAAGGAGGTAAATTTCATTTGGGTGCAGCGTTGCATGACCATGTAATTGTCAATTAAAGTAACGCAACGTAGCGCCGTAACGCAAACCGCTTCTTTAACCGCTTCCTGACCGCCCTATTGCAGAAATACTGCTACAGGGCAGCATGGGTGCGCACACGCACACACACACACACACACTATTGTCCCGGAACCACCAAGAATTCGCACACAGGCCCGTAGAGCCCCTAGTATCCTTCCGAATGTGCTTGCAAATCCTGATTGCCAGCCCACAATTGGCACAAAAAGCTCACGATTGGCAGCCCACATTGGCATCGTGATTGACATTGGATCTACTGCGGGGGACATTCTTGTTGTTTTTCTTTTTAATAAAGGACTTGTCAAAGATCGTGTCTTGTCTTTTTTCACACTACACTTTTTGTTTTTTTGTGAATGAGTAGCAGTACCAAGCACCCCATACTCATTCACATGGGGGAGGGGGGCGGGATCTGGGAACCAGATTCCGATAAGCCCCTTGCCCGCAGACCCCACAACCACCAGCCAGGGATGTGGGGAAGAGGCCCTTGTCCCCATCAACATGGGGACAAGGTGCTTTGGGGGGGGGGGGGGGATAGCAACGCCCCAATGTTGAGGGCATGTGGCCTGGCATGGTTCAGGGAGGAGGGCTCACTCATCCCCCCCATTTCCTCACCTGCTGGGCTGCATGCTCGTGTAGTGATGTGATAATTTCTTTGCCCATTTTCCAGTGTATACTTCTGTTATGCAGGGTTTGTTTTGCCCTTTTCCAATATAGCTGCTATGCTCTCTGAACACTGAGGATGAGGTCATCAGAGAGAGCACTTGTGGAACAGAGAGGAGTGTGGATTTCCTGGAGAGAGAGCTCAGGACTAAGTGTTGCAGCCTCCCCTCACTGAGGCATGCAAAAATAGACTGTTAATGCGTTCATTTTCCTGTTTGGAATATACTTTATGTTGGATGGTTCACTGAATGTTATTTCTTCAATACATAGACTTTCAAATACAATGCTGTGTGGATTACGGTCTATGTGGGTGATACATTTTTCATTTGGGATTCCACTTGTTATCCACAATCCCCAATTGAGCTTGTTAGAGATCTTGTTCTGATCACACAGATTATAAAGACTCTGCTCGCAAATACTATACAGGTGGCGCCATCATACCCCAGTAGCCGCAAAGAGTGTAAAAACAGCGCTACACATGGATAAGGGTATGGTATGGATTTTGGGGGGGACCCGCACGCCATTTTATTTTTACATTTTGGCTTGGGAGTTCCCCTCAAAATCCATATCAGACCCGAAAAGCTTGGTATGGATGGGAGGGGAGACCCCACGCAGTGTTTTTAATTTATTATGGTGCTAGTTTGTAAATGTAATTACCGCTTTTTTTTTCCTTCACTATAGCTCAGAAATTCAGCTGTCACTTTCCCCCCAGCTAAAAGAAAGTTTTCTTTTCGTTTATTTCCCCAAGTTAAAAGAAACAATGTTTCCTTTTAGTTTTTTTAAAAGAAACAGTTTCCTGTAACTCCGGGGAAAGTGACAGCTAATCTTATGAGCTATAGTGAAGAAAAAAAAAAAAAAAATCCGGCAATTGCATTTAAAAATCAGCACCAACATACACTTCGTATTGTGAAAAAAATTTGTAAAAAATTCATAAACTGAGGCATTATTTTCAATGGATTTTCATTTGTAAACCGAAAATTACGTTAACCAAGGCATTCGTAAACCGAGGTACCACTGTAATATATAAATTATAATAGCACCTGCGTGCACAGCAACTCCCCAAGAAAGCTGCTCATATGCAGGGGCAGCCTAAACCCACACAGAAGCACAGGACACAGAAGGGGGAAAATGCTGTCAAATTTAAATTAGTGACAGCAGCTGCTTAAACTCCCACTGCAGCACCCCATAGTTAACCCCTGAGGCACAAAAGAAGGTAGCACCCTGACAAACAACAGCATTTTGACATTCCAGCAGCTTAACTGGATATTAGGGAAAGCCCTATCCAGATCCACCTTCCAAGTAGGCACACCCCATATGAGGTCCTTCAGGATCAGGGTTGCACCAGCGGATGGACCACAGCCTAAAACCTATTACACTGCAGCAAATGCATCACATTGCACTCCATGGCCATGCAGGATCCAGTATACAGGCCAGCCCCGGATCTTTTCTCTGGTAGGGTTCAGGTGCAGTCTCCCAAGGTTCACCTGAGGAGACAACTGATCCAGAAAACTGCTGAATGGAAGCTGTAGTGGCTATGAGCAGCTAGAAATTTGAAAATTGGTACAAAAAGTAGTGCAGAAACAAAAAGAAAAGATTTGCTTCTCTCAGAGCAGAGAGAGAGATGGGTTTATGCTAGAGCTGTCCAAACCCAATCACCAAGCTAGCTAAAAATCTAACTAAACACAGGACCTTAGCCTTAGACAGTGGTCTAAGAGTAGGGTCCCATTTCCTTTATTGTATAGATTAAGAAATCAATTTGTAACAAGGAGAATAAAAATTTTGTGGCTTTCATTAGCATGTCTAGAACTGTCTTTATAACATAGGTTGTAGAAAATTGAATTGGTAATATTTATTCCACCAGTTCGGATGCAATTACTTAACAAGAATCACCATAAAGTTTGCATTTGTCCCATACCTGAAACATTCTGGCCCTGCCCAATCAAGTAGGAGTTTACTGAAGTATACTCTGGAGAACAAACATCAATTGGTGAATCACTTCTGTAAAACAAATTCAAACCTCAAATCAAAACAAAATATTTGATAACGTGCACTCAAAGAAAATACATGCTTAACGCCTTCTGGGCCACATCTTTTTTCTTTTAAACGTTCTTCCAGATCAAGGCCATGTGCCAAGACTTTAACAAACACCCTCCTCTTTGAAAGCAAGCAGGCAACACATCAGGGTCACACTGATGATCAGAAACCAATCAAATTGGATCTGGATCATGTGACCACCATGTCAGTATTGACATTGTGATTACATGCAGGCTGTAGGCTCCAGTAACAAAAAAGATAGCCTTTAGGCTGCAGTATACATCTGTAGTGCCATCTTTTAGTAGTGTATTTGTGAGAATCTGCTGCACTACTTAAAAAAAAAAAAAAAAGTTTTAAAAATCGCATTCTTGCATATGTGTCAGCCTATAATATTAAAGTGGTTGTAGTGGCTCAAGGTTTATTACCTTCATGCATTCTATGCATGAAGGTAAAAAAACAAACTGTTGTGCGCAGCAGCGCCCCCAGCCCTTCAATACTTACCTGAGCCCCATCTCGATCCAGCGATGTGCACGACAGCCTCGGCTGTCTTGGGTCTGTGCCTCCTCATTGGCTGAGAAAGCAAGCGGAGCCATCCCACTGCTGTCAATCACAGCCAGCAAGCCAGCCATCCAATGAGGAGAGGGGGCGGGGCTCCGTGAGGGCTCCATGTGTGAATGGACGCAAGAAGCGACGGCTCAGGAAACGCCTGTGCAGGTGCCCCCATAGCAAGCTGCTTGCTATGGGGGCACCCAACAGTACAGAGGAGCCAGGTGCGCCGGCGGGGGACCCGAGAAGAGGAAAATCCAGGCTGTGCGGTGCAAAACCACCGCACGCAGTAGGCAAGTATAACATGGTTGGTATTTAAAAAAAAAAAATAAACATTTAGTATCGATTTAACAGACTTTTTAAAAAAAAATTTAAATTAAAGCAGCATCCATTGCGGATGACTTTACAGAGGGGCAGCAGCAATAACTAGGTCTTGCAAGGCCTTATGAGACTTGCAGTTCCTCAACAAATGGAGGGCCATAGTTTAGAGACCCCTGGAGGCTTAGCGAATTACAGCACAAAGCCCTGTGTTTACTAACACAGGGCTCTGTACAGAGAGCAGTTATGTGGTGTTTTCTCCCTACAAAGCAGGGAGAAAATTTCCACATCAAATATTAAAAGCAACATACATTACACATTGTTAGGCACGCAGTTAACCCTTTGAGTGCCCCTAGATGTTAACCCCTTCCCAGCCAGTGTCATTAGTACAGTGACAGTGTATAGTATTAGCACTGATCTCTGTGTTAGTGTCACTATTAATACCAGTGTCAGTTAGTGTCTCATCTAGTCAGAATCAGCTAGCGCTAGAATGCCTGACACACTATCACAGTGCCAGTATAAGTCGCTGATTACTGCCATTACTATTACTAAAAAAATACAAATTCCAGTGTATATATACAGACACCTTCATTTGTAGATGCTATAACTTTTGCACAAACCAATTAATATACACTTTTTGGGACTTTTTTTTTTACCAAAAAGACATGCAGCAGAATACACTTTGGTCTAAATTTATGAAGGCATTTGATTACTGATGTATTTATTAGGTATGTTTCATAACAGAAAGAACAACATATGGGGGGGTTCTTTCAAAATTTTCGGTATTTTTTCATTTATATAATAAAAAATAAAAATACCCAGTGGTGATCAACTACCAAGAGAAAGCTCTAATTGTGTTAAAAAAAATTATATAAATTTAATTTGCGTACAGTGTTGCATGTCCGCAAAAAAAAAAAAAAAATGCCCCGGTCCTGAAGGGGATAAACCCCTCTGGAGTTTAAGGTTATGGTGGGCAAATAAGGCACAGTGTTATTTTCAAGTTTGCTGACACATTTAGAAGCTACTAAATTTGGTCAGGGAATCAAGGCATAAGTGACCTCTGGTCACAAAAAGGTTAAATGCTAATGCTGAATTGTCCAGCAACTTGCCAGAGACTTCCTTCCCATAGGTTCATGCCAAAGATCTGACTTTCTTGCACCTGAACTTGAAGGTTATTCGCTAAATCTATACTACAGAGAAACCACAGAGAGAGGAAGAACATAATTTTTCTCTGTATTGGTTATAGTAGTGGAAGGTAAAACTGGCAGTTCTAGTGGGGTATCTTCCTAAAATATAATAAATACCATGTGAGCGACTACACAAAACTGAATTAATCAAATTTTGGCGGCGTTAGCCTTTGTGTGCGACAAAGCTAAAATGATAATTATAAAATAAGTAACCAAAAAAGTATTAATACCTGTCATGCTCAGGAGATATTGTTTCCAGTGGAATGTCTCTCACTAACGGTTCCTCCTTTGGTACCAGATTAGCAGCACTGCTCTTCGCACTGCAAAACTTTGGAGATGTTATGTCTTCATTCAAACAGCTGAAAAGATCTGGATCATCTGGAATAACATCTAACACCAATACATCATCTTCAGGTGCCACGTCACTAGGGGCCTCAGTTTCGGAGTCATTCAGGGCCTCGGGGGATACGTCACTCGGGCCAACGGGTGCTGCGTCACTCGGGCCAACGGGTGCTGGGTCACTCGGGCCAACGGGTGCTGGGTCACTCGGGCCAACGGGTGCTGGGTCACTCGGGCCAACGGGTGCTGGGTCACTCGGGCCAACGGGTGCTGGGTCACTCGGGCCAACGGGTGCTGGGTCACTCGGGCCAACGGGTGCTGGGTCACTCGGGCCAACACGTGCTGCGTCACTCGGGCCAACACGTGCTGCGTCACTCGGGCCAACACGTGCTGCGTCACTCGGGCCAACACGTGCTGCGTCACTCGGGCCAACACGTGCTGCGTCACTCGGGCCAACACGTGCTGCGCCACTCGGGCCAACAGGTGCTGCGTCACTCGGGCCAACAGGTGCTGCGTCACTCGGGCCAACAGGTGCTGCGTCACTCGGGCCAACAGGTGCTTCGTCACTCGGGCCAACAGGTGCTGCGTCACTCGGGCCAACACGTGCTGCGCCACTCGGGCCAACACGTGCTGCGCCACTCGGGCCAACACGTGCTGCGCCACTCGGGCCAACACGTGCTGCGTCACTCGGGCCAACAGGTGCTGCGTCACTCGGGCCAACAGGTGCTGCGTCACTCGGGCCAACAGGTGCTGCGTCACTCGGGCCAACACGTGCGGCGTCACTCGGGCCAACACGTGCTGCGTCACTCGGGCCAACACGTGCTGCGTCACTCGGGCCAACACGTGCTGCGTCACTCGGGCCAACACGTGCTGCGTCACTCGGGCCAACACGTGCTGCGTCACTCGGGCCAACACGTGCTGCGTCACTCGGGCCAACACGTGCTGCGTCACTCGGGCCAACATGTGCTGCTTCCCTTATTGCATCATATGGGTTGTCATTCAATGCACGTTTATTTCCTGGTGATTGCTCAAGTTCTAAATAAGAGTCACTTGCATCTGCATACTGCAAAGCATAATCTTTACAGAGAAATACTTCACCAAAATTTGAAGTACTTCCATTGGATGCACCATTTTCAAAGTGAAAGGAAGCATCAGTAACAGATAGGTGAAGTGTACCAACACTTTGGTCCTCTATATCAAACATGCTTTCTGAAATAATGTCATTCGAAACAGGAGAGGAGAGTGGGGAAGAATGGGTTTCACTGGGTAAAACTTTGCTAAAATAGTCCAGAATTAAAGGGCTACAGGATGACATTGCACTGTTTTCTTTAACATTTAACAAAGAACCACAGTTAAAATTCGTCTCCTTCTCAACTCCATATGTTAAAGGAAATCTGAAAACCGGTGGCTTTATTTTTACAATTTCGGTTCTTTTTGGAACAGTACACATTTTAGATGGCGTGGCCAAAATGGGATGATATTCATCCTCCTTTTTAAGAACACTGTTTTTATGTTCATTTAAAAAGGGCTCAGAAATACTTTCATTTGCTACTCTGCTGTCTAAAGGAACATTACTTATCTCACTGCATGAGCTGCTCATAAATTCTTCCAAATCAGGAACTGAAGGGTAAAACTCAAGCGGTGGCAAGTCATCTAACAGCAAATCCAATTTTCTCTTTTTGCATAGAGTTTCATTGTCACTTTCTGTCCTCCAATTCAGAGACTGATCATCTGCATCAGTCTCTGTATTTTTATTGTCAACAGGTCTCATACGTGAAAAAGTCCAAATGCTGGTTCGAGCACAAGAACATTTCCATATAGTTTTTCCTGTAAAGGGTTCAACGCGTTGGCATGAAATATTTTTGGCCATGACTTCAGGTAGTTGGGAACAAGGTGTTAAACAAGGAGACATACTTGTAAGAGGGGAATGCACGCCTGAAAAAGACTCATCGCTGTATTCTTCTTCTGACACAAGAGAGGACAAAGTTCGCCAACCACCCCAAGAACTGGAAAGGTTATGATTTTGAAATGTGTTCTGTTCATCCATGAAGTCTAAATTTACCAACATAACAGCATTATTGTTTAAATCTTCCTTCAAAGTACTATCACAAAAATCATTTCCTGTATGTTGCACATTACATTGGTGGTCTTTATCTTTCTCTACTGAATCAGCACCTGAATAGTGTAAGGCCACTTTTCTTGGCCTCTTTTCAAAGTCAATTTTCCGCCTAACCAACCTTTTCCTTTGATTTTGTCTTTTCTGATGAGATGTGATTTCCAAACCTAAGTTTTTTAATGCAGAAACCCTTGTGCTCCGTGTTGCTGCAATGTCACCTATAGAGACTAATTGCTCCAAGCTTGGTTCATTAACAGATATACCACTTTTAGGCTCTGATACCTTTTTGGCTGAGGTCTGTCTTCTGGGGAAACTGTCACATTTGATCAACTTTACTGCTGGATTTGGTAAACCTGGAGAATGGCAAGCCTTTGAAGAACATGTGTTTTGGCCATTTGGATTTTTTTGTTTCTCAGTAACGATTTGCTTTTTCTTCAGTGTTGAAATAGGAGCACATACTGACATCCTGAATTGTGTATGTACTGTAGTCCGTACAGTGTTTACTATTTCTTTGACTGTTGCACATGGATATGTACAGATGCTTCCTTTTCCTAAAAAAAAAAAAAAAAATTAATATACAGATAAGCTTCAAGAGAACATTTTTCTAAATTCGGTATTGGACAGCATAACTATAATTACAGTATTACATTACATACTAGGCCAATTGGTTAATGATACACAATTTACAGAAACGAACACCTCCCAATATCTGAATACTTACAGCAATTACAAAAAATAAAATGTATTATGTCCCTGAGACAAATGCCTATGTTCAAATCAACACCTGCAGCTCACTTGTACTTTTTTTGCAAAATAATGGCACTGGATGTAGCAAGTCAGTCACCTCCAGCCAGCTGACACCCAGAGCACAAGTATTTACAATGAAAACAATAGAAAAGTCTAAGGCCCCTTTCACTCGGGCATTGTTTTTCCATTTATCATCCATCCATTGACGAAAACCGGACATCAATGCATTTCAATGGAAAAATGGATGTAAATGGATGATCAAAGCACAGAGCAATCTCTTGGAATGAGGCACCTGTGGTCAAACCAGTCAAAGAAGGATTTCCAGAAACAATTGGATTTTCATGAAAGTGTCTTTTCTTGCTGTCAGCAAGGTAGAAATAACATATTCAGCAACCCCTCTATCTTTTAAGACCTGGGCTTCAACGGAGAATCCAGTTAAAGCTAGACTGAGAAGTAGGAAAGAAAAGGGTCATCTGCTAGGGGTGTGAGTATGCCTATGTACCAGGTTTTTCTGGGCCAGTGCAGTGCAATAAGAATCACCATTTTCCTCTCTTGCTCCATCTTTTCGAGTAGATGAGGTAGAATTCTCATTGGAGGGAAGGCACAGGTTAACCTGAACTGAGGCAAGGGATTTAACAAGGCATTCAAGGCCAGCACTGGAGAATCCTTGGCCCTAGCTACATAGAGGTTGTTTGTTGTTGAATATGAAGGATTAGTATATCTACATCCTGAGTCCCCCATTTCTGACAGACCAGACTAAAGATGACTGGATGAAGGGCCTATTCTCCTTGATCCAATAGTCCGCTTTCCAGTTGTCCAGTCCTGAGATGTTGACTGCAGACATTGCCGGACAGTGAGCTTTCAGCTATGAGATTATCTGGCTTGCCTCCTCCAAGGTTGACAACTTCTGGTACAACCACCCCTTGGTGGTTGATATACGCCAAGGCCATTTCATTGTCTGACTACACCCTAACTAGATGTCCCCACAGGAGGGTCCAGTGTTGCAGAGCTGTCCAAACGGAGCACCAAGAAGTTGATGGGGAGCTTGGCTTCCATAGGTGAATGTCCTTCCTGGACCATGAGGGATTAGAACACTCCCCAGCCTGAAAGACTTGGCATCTCTTGTTATAGGGGAGGAAAGACTTCCCAATTGTTAAAGATGGGCTGGAGATCTATCACGTTTAGGGAATTGCTTGCTTGAATGGAGAGGAACATGCTTGTTCCAGATTGTTGTGTTGGATAGATCTTGAATGTAAATTGGCAAATGGTAAAGCACGGAAAGGAGGCTACCACGCGGACAAAAACTCTCAAGGAGAATCTCATTGTGATAGCTCTCTGAGGGCTGAGACATAAAAAAAATATGCTTTTATGGAAGGAAAATCTTTGCTTGGGATTTGCCCAGGACCAAACTAGAGTATTCCGGGCAAAGAGAAGGTTGGAAAGCAATTTTTTTTAAATTGAGAAATGAAGTCCTGCTAGATCAGTTAAGGCTGGCCCCTTTTGAAGATAAAGCTATGCAAAACATTAAAATTAAGTGCTTATGCGGTTTAAAATCCAGTAATACACTGGATCACCCTTCTTTGCACATGCTCAGTTGCTCTCTGTTTTAGGTACTGTGATGAATTTGTAAAGGCCGATCTGCTGACATCCTAAAGATTTTAATACTTCAGCAAAATGGCAGCCTACAGCAAGAAGAAACAGGAAAAATGCTGGAGGCAGTTTACATCACACACTAATTTTTGTAGCATAATTATTAATGCGGAATGTATGTTCCTTGCTAAAGAACATTATTTTATATCAAGCTGTTATGGGTAAAGTTCCATTTTAACTAAAAACATGAAGCACCTGAATTGTCCTGTGGATGTTTGCCGACAGCTGGGCAGGAGAGGAGTCCTTCAGGAGAAAGCTGTCTAGATAAACCTGTGACCTGGACACCTACAGATCTGAGAAGGGCAAGAAGAAGTGCTAGGACCTTTGTGAATACTCTGGGAGCAGAGGATAGGCCAAAAGGCAGTGAGACAAAAAGTGGAAGTAACACTTTCCCTCCTGTGATATCTTTTATGAATTGGTCAAGTATTTCCCCAGACGTCTTCTTTACTTACGTGTGAGTCTTCTGTATTCGGCTTCAGCTGTCCAGGCTTTAAGCTACAAAATTCTATGCATTTGAATGGAGATTAGGGCCAATCTGGAAATCTGCCCCATATGTTCTAAGGCATTATCAGAGAAAAAAGCAGAAGGCAATTGTTGTAATTGCTCTGCTAAAGCATGATCCTACAGATCAGTGTCAGGTTGCCCTAGTCTAATTAGCTGCAGTTTGACATAGTGGAAGTGCTGCAAGAGCTGGTTGCAGGGCTGGGTCTGCCAAAGTAAAGAGCATAAACAGAGATGCACAATTTATATCACCCACCACCTGATGTAGCCGTGCTGCGGGCAAGCAGCAGGGTTTGTCAGATGGAAGCATTCGGGTAGCAGACTTCACACACACCTGTAAAGTTCCCCCTGGGACTGGCATAGCAGGTGCCGCCACGTAGAGGGGAGGGAGTAGAGAGGACACTTATTCTCTCCTTCCCATCTAGCTTCTGACCCAGAAGCGGCATGTATGATATCACTTCCAGGTCCCCGTTGTCAGTGATCTGCACTGCAATACATACAGTAGAGCACAGAGGAGACATGCAGGGTCTTTTAGATGCTGCATGTCTTAATAGAGAGAACCTGTCACCAAAAAACCATCACATCGGGGACTCTTTGTTCCCAATTTACTTGGTGCAACCTCGGCTTTTATATTTGTTCCAAAAAAATTAGGTAATTTATTGCATTTTTGTGCTTCATAAAATTAGTGTGTTTTTTACTTAAATGTTGCATTTCCTAGATCTTTGCTGTAATATTGTGCGACATAAGAACTACCACTACTTTATTCTTTAGGGTGTCTACTTTCAGAATATATATTGTTTTCGGAGTTTTATGTAATCTTCAGGCCTAAAATGATTTTTTAAACCTGTGTGCAAAAACATCTCTAGCAGCAAAAGGGTTAAAGGATAAGATCGCCTTCGGGAACATGTTACATGTTTCACTCGTTTTTAGGGTGGAACATGTGACATGTTCCCGCTCCTGCAGTAAGTTGGCAATCTAAGCCCTCTTCGTGACAGAAGTGGGGAGAAGTTCCCCGTACCAGCTGTCATTTTCTGAAAAAAGCGTGTCCGTGTGTGGTTCCACCCACACTGCCGCGTCATTAATTCACATCCTGTGAGTGAATCAACTACATGTACCGACATCCTTTTTGGATGTCGGCTTGCAGTTCTCAATGAGCTACCATGGCGCTGTCAAGCGCTGAAGCAGTTCATGGATTCTGTCAATGTGAAACTGCCTGCCCATACAATGTATGAGCAGACAGATTACATTAAACAGTCTGCTGGAGTCCTGCATTGCATCAGTTATCCACTGATCCCTGGTGCAATGCTTTCCAGGCTACTTAACAACAAAAAAATTAAACGCACATTTCTTTACCTGCAAAAAAACTTTGCATTTCATTTTTTTTCTTGTAAAGGTGAACTTATCCTTTAACGGAGCGCACACCGGACCTTCAGGATAACCTGAAGGAAAAAAGTTCTCTCTCTAATTGGGGCCGGCACCTCATTTACTTGCTCAGCAGATGCACTTCTGTTGAGCGTTGAGAGCCCTACACTCCCCTTTCCTGTCGAGCACCCAATCGGTGCTCGTCACACTGCAAGGTCTCTCCCCTCTTTGCTGGTCCGCAGGGGTGGTGCTGAAGACAGGCAGGGAGGTGAGATAAAAAGCACAACGTTAAAAAAAGTTACTAAGAAGCCCCTATCGTTTTTTAAAAACCCTAGACATTCTTTAAAGCACCTAAGATTTAAATACAGTTTTAATTAAAACATTTTTTTCTTTTTCAGAACAAATAGATTGTCATGAGGGACAAATAGATTCGGACCTCGATCTAGTCCCTCGGACAAGTTTTCTAAACAAAAATTCCACATCCCTGCTTTTTTTTTATGTTAAGAGAATTACCCCCCTTCCTGACCAGGCCATTTTTAGCTGTGCTATTTCAACTGGTTATTGCGCGGTCATGCAATGCTGTACCCAAATGAAATTTATGTCCTTTTTTTCCCACACAAATAGGGGTGATATTTGATCACCTCTGTGGTTTTTATTTTTTGCGCTATAAACAAAAAAAAGACCGAAACTTTTGAGAAAAAAAAAAACCCACAACATTTTTCACTTTTAGTTATGAAAAATATCCAATAAACTCAAAGTTAGTCATAAATGTAGGCTAAAATGTATTCTGCTACATGTATTTGGTAAAAAAACAAATCTCAGTACATGTATACTAATTGGTTTGTGTGAAAGTTATAGTGTCTACAAACTATTGTATATATACACTGGAATTTACGTAGCGTTTACTTTGACTGCCTAGCAAATTTCTTGAGGTGGTAAAATGTCAGGGCAGTACAACCCCCCCCCCCCAAATGACCCCTTTTTGGAAAGTAGATACCCCAAGGATTTTGCAGAGAGGCATGTGGAGTCCATGGAACATTTTATTTTTTTGCCACAAATCTTTTGAATATGACAATTATTTTTCTTTTTTTACACAAAGTTGTCACTTTAATAATATATTGCTCATGCATGCCATGGGTATGTGTGAAAAAACACCCCAAAAACACATTTTCCTACTTCTTCCAAGTATAGGGATACCACATGAGACTTTTTAGCAGCCTAGCCACATACAAGCCCCCAAAATCCAATGACCACCTCCAGGCTATCAAAGGGCATATTTCCTCAGATCACGTCCCCACTTGGAGGCTCTAAAATGCCAGGATAGTACAAACACCCCCCCCCCCCAAAATGACCCTTTTTTGGAAAGTAGACACCCCAAGGAATTTGATAAGACGCATGTTGAGCATTTTACAGATATCATTTTTGTCACAAGGTTTTGAAAAAGAAAAAAATAAATTTTTTGTTTTCTTTCTTCGTTTCCAAAAACATGTGGCAACAAATGAGATCTGCAAAACACTCACCATGCCTCTTAGCAAGTACCTTCGAGTGTCTACTTTCCAAAAAGGGGTCATTTGGACGGGGTACGCCTACTAACCTGGCATTTCAGGACCAACATTAGATGTTTATGCCACGCATCACCCACTCTTGAAGACCAAGCCTTTTGACACTTTTTGTTCACATTAAAAAAGTATTTTTGCTAGAAAATTACTTTGAACCCCCAAACATATTTTTTGAAGCAGAGGCCCTAGAGAATAAAACGGTGGGTGTTGAAATTTTTTATGTCACACGGTATTTGCACAGCAATTTTTCAAACGCAAATCTTTTGAAAAAAATACACTTATTAGAATTTTAATGCACAAAAACACAATATATTGCCCAATTGTTTAATAAAATACAAAAGATGATGTTATGCTGAGTAAATAGGATACCAAACATGGCATGCTTTAAAATTGCCCTTGTAATGGCAACAAAGTACATAAATTTTTATTGATAGGCGATGATTTAAAAGCCTTTACAGGTCACCAATTTATATTTACACAAGAGGTCCAGTGCTAGAATTAATGCCCTTGATCTGACATTCACGGCAATACCTCACTTGCATGGTGCAACTGCTGTTTACATACTGGAACGGTGTCAACGCTTGCGCACGCAGATGCGCACCCGCAGGTGGGCAAGGGGTTTTTTTTTTTTATTATTTTACACTGTCCCTTTCATTTTTTTTTTATCACTTTTAATGCTATCACAGAGAATGCAAATATCCTCTATAACTTCAATGGGCACTGTCATATATTCTTTTTTGAGAAATCTGGGGTCTATCAGACTCTAGACATCTCCTCTGCCCTTACATTATCTAATCTCACCAAGACTGGTGTGATCAGATGCTTTCCCAATTTACAAATGGTGCTGTTTATATCCTGCGAAACTGAAGTGATGAAATGCTCGTAGCTTCTGATTTCTTAGACTATAGAGATGATTGGAGCCATTCTGGTCTCTGATCAGCAGCAGAACTGCCAGCTGCATTCTTGGATTCCCCTGTGGAACAGGACAGCGCAAGAAAACTGTGGAAGTGGGGGGGGGGGGGGGGGGGAGCAGGGTGGATTTGATTTAAATCAAACCGATTTAAATCATGATTTAAATCACTAGTCAGTAAGGCTTGATTTAAATCATAGTTTTCTACATAGACTAATTCTTGCCGGTATAACTTTAATATGCATGTAGATGAAGATTTTTAGAATAACTTTTCATATTAGTTTTTTTATCCCCAGTTTAATAGGTTAATCATTCATATTTGGACAACTTTGCTGTTGTACTTAGGAAGGAGAAAAATAATCATTACCTTAATAACAATTTAAATAGATTTATTCAACTGAAACAATAACATTACAGAATATGTTATTTGCTTAAACAAACATCCATGTTTGTTAACTAATTTGTCTAAACAAAATATATATATTTTAAGAAACTTAGACTGTCAGCCCCTTCCCCCTCACACTTAGTTTAACTTTCTTCTTGTGCAGATCTATTCCACTCCAAACAATCAGAAAAATATTGTTTCTATTCACTGAACTTCTTGAAACTTAGCACTGAAGGGGTTGATTCTGTATTCATAGGTTTGTAGAAGTTAGGATTAAGGTCTTTTTCTTAACTCTGTTCATGTTATAACATTTTTGCTGTGAAGAAGAGGCATGTGATCTCCGGTGAGTCAAATTCAGTTTTGAGAACTGCAAAAGTAAACCAAGCATCTGTGATAATATCTTGTAGGCAGAGAAACTGCCCAATAATCTTACAAAAACCTCTGGAAGAGCATGACATTGTGAATGTATTAATGGAATTTATTTACCAAAAAAATTAAACATATACAGCCTTATTCTACATAATTAAATAACTAATCTTTATTTCATGATGGAATAACCTTTGGATGGTAATATATTTTCCTCAAAAAGCATTTTATTCAAAAAAATCCAATTTTAATAAAAAAAAAAAAAGATTTTTTTTATTTTTTTTAAAAAATCATTGATTTTTATCCACCCTGGGGGGGGGGGGAGAATGTCCCTTCCCGCTGCTCGTAAAAACAATTCAGAAGCTAAATGGCCATTAGGATTACTTTTACAAGAAAGCTGACCGCCACCAAAAAAAAAATGGTACCAGAAAGATGCCTGTAGCTGCAGGCATCATCCTGGTATAACCAAAGACCAGCGACGTACCAGTACATTGCTGATCAATGTTGGGCATATGTGTACAGCAGAGAACATGGGCATATGATGAATTGGCTCTGTGGACCAATATGACTGCAATTCATTCTTTTTTTTTTTTTAGAATTCCCATGTTGAGGGTTAGGCCCAAAAAAGTTTTAAATTGAGAAACCGTGATAGGTTTCCATGCGAACTGTCTAGCAAGAGCTGAGTTTAGGTGGGCGGCGATGTATTGTTGTGCGTATAAATTGCTTTTGCATTGATACAAATCTTCCGTGAAAAGCGGAGGGGCCGATCCTGCTAACACTGCGTTTTTGGGGACACTATACAATGGAGGCACTAGTATAGTTCCGTTCATGATCAATATCGTGATCCGTGAACACTATACTAGCAATGGCAGTGATCAGTTACCTATAGCATGAGTGCGATAGTGTGCAGACAATCTAACGCTAGCTGACCCTGGCTGGGAGGGGCGCTTACTGACCCTGACGCTATCTGATGTCGCTAGTGGCAGTAACAGTGAAAAATTCTACATTACGGACACTGTACTAATGACACTGGTTGGGTGATGGGGAGATCAAAGGGTTAAATGTGCTAATCTAACGTATGTGTTTAAAATGCAGTGCTTTTACGCTATGCCGTAATCGCTCTTCTCTCCCTGGTGGGGGGGGGGGGGCAGCAGGGGCGCAGGTGCATTCACACCCCAAAATAGGAAGTGACGCAAGATTACTTCGCTTTGCCAAGAGTTGCTGCTCGCCTGCAAAATGCGGGTAAGTGGTTGGCAAGTAGTTAAAAAAAAAGAAAAAGAAAAAATTCTTAAAAAAAATACCATATTGAATATCCTTTTAAATTTTTTTAAAATATAAATTTTATCAGAATAGTACAATGTTACTGCGTTAGTACAGCCAGACTGACGTATGGGTACGTCGCTTTGCCCGTAGCGGTCGCCCTGCCGCAGTACAGTGCGGGGGGGGGCGGGAAGTGGTTCAAAGCGCAATATAACAAAACACAAAGACAACCCCCCATCCTCAAAAAGCCACTTAAATCCATGAGACACTTATATAGAAAGACAACTTCTCGCAGAACAGCTCAGAGCCATCAAAAACAGAAAAACAGTACATTTGTCTCTGGCATACGCCTAAAGGATACCACTATATAGATGGAAATCCGCACAGACCCATTGAGCAGGCCATTAGAAGGGGTTTGAAGGTGGATAAACCACCCAAATGACGAGTACACACTCATCAATCTGACACTGTGTCATTAGAGTTGACCCCCCAAGACCTTATCAAATTTGGCAGGTACTCCTCTATGGGCATGGGTAGCTTTATAAAATGGCAGTGTCTTATTATTCAGGGCCTTCTAAGCTAACAGTGTGGTGGCAGCAGCTCATTTCCATGAGAAAATAATGAGTTTCCCAGCATAAAAAAAAAAACAAAAAAAAAAAAAAAAACCACACAACAGCGTCAGTAGTGTATGGATAACCTTTGGGGCCAAGGAGTCCACCAGACTTGAAAGGCAAATCTATATAGAGGGGTGAATATGAAAAGTAGTAATTGACTGAAAACTCTGCACAATGTACTGCCAATAGTGTTTAATGACCGAGCACTCCCAAAAGATATGAATAAAAGGCATTAGCGGAAGCACAGCATCCCCATGCTGAGGACTGTGAGCTAAATACCCGAGCTAGTCTAGCTGGGGTCAAATAAATACGATGCAAAATCTTATACTGAATCAGCAGATCTCAGGTTGAAACCAACCTAGTAAATGGGGCCTCCCGTACATCATTTCAGTCGTCATTGTCAAGCCTAGGGACATCAGTGAGCCAAGCATTTCTGCACGGTGTAGGGAGTTTACCAGTGTCATTAAACAATTACTTCTATATAGTAGGCAAGACCTTTAGAAGGGAAATCTTCATGTAACAAGGCTTCTTGATCACTAAATTCCTAAATATCACTAAATATATATATAGTGTTAGGTACAGAATATAATGACTTAAAGCTGTAGCTGCTGACTTTTAAAAAACAGCCACTTCCCTGTTCCTCGGTCACGCGGTGTGTCCCCTACAGCCAGTTTCACCGGCCGTCCTGTATTCCAGGAGGCCGGCATCTTCGGTGTGGGCACCCGGCTGTGATAGCTTGCAGCTTCACACCCAGGTACCCACTGCGCATGCGCGAGTAGCGCTGCGCTTCATGAATGGTCCTGTAGTCTTCTGGGACCTGTCACATGTCCCAAAAAACTACAGGGGAGGGACAGAGGACACCGCCTAGGCGATCAGACCGGAAGTGGGAGCGGGTACCTGTCAAATTCGGGTACCCGCTCTCCCCCGCCCCCAAAGATGCCAATCCTTAATAGGGAGTGGGGGGAGCAGTTCTTAATGCGGAACTTCCCTTTTGGGTGGAGCTCTGCTTTAAGCTCATGGAACGAAAGCAATATTTCTTGGCGGACCACATCTTGAAGCATTTTGATACCAAATTTTGTCCAGAGAACTGGATCAGAGTAGGAATAAAAGTGTGTAAGCTGTGGATTTTTCAAGAGTGGAGTATGTGGGGAGACAGGGGGAGAACCATTGGCCTTTAGTCATCATGCCACCTCCCAGGCCTCTATGGAAGTGCACGCAGAAAGCGTACTCACAGAGATTTGAACCCCCCGGCAGACAAGATGAGACAGGGCCGGCCACAGTCGCCTCTAGAGATACTGCTGCTTCATATCAAGGAGTGGTAAGCCAACGCTGAGCGAAAACCAACTGTCCGGCTACAAAATATCTAAATAAATAAGGAGCTGTCAACCCCTCTCCCTCCCTCCCTCCCGGGCTGCTGCAGAACTGTCAATTTGATTCTAGGGTTGCCCCCCTCCACTCCCCTGCTGAAAAGATAAGTTCACCTTTAAAAAAAATAAATAACATACACTTTTTTTTTGCAGGTAAAAAAAATAAATGTGTATTTATTTTTTAGGAACTTGTAAAGCATTGCACTTGTGATCAGCAGATCGCGGGTGCAGTGTCAGGCTCAGTCTGTGTAGCTGCCTGCCTTCACCTCCAATATAGGCAAGAAGTTGCTAAATGACAGGAGAATCAATGCACTACCAGAGCGCTCACATATCATATGCTTTGATTGTGACACTGGGCGTTTTCTTGAACACAGGACTTTTATTTTATATAGTGTTTTGATTGCAATGCCTGTTTTTAACACTTGGGAGGGAGATTTACTAAAACTGGAGAGTTTAAATTCTGGTACAGTTCTGCATAGAAACTAATCAGCTTCCAGGTTTCATTGTCAAAGTTTAAAGTTCACCTTTACACAAAAAATAAGTGCAGAATTTTTTTGCAGGTAAAAAAAAATGTGCATTTATTATTTTTGTGTTAGGAGCCTGTTAAGCATTGCACCAGAGATCAGCAGATCACTGATGCCATGCAAGTCTTCTGCACACTGTCAGTGTATCTGCTTGCCCGTACATCCGGTACATGCATGCCAATGTTTGCTGACAGGAAACCTCAACGAAGTGCTGTGGTAGTTCATAGAGGACTACAATCTGACAGCCGCTAAGGCGGTCAGGACTTGTAGTCCATTCATTCACAGAGCACTGAATGACGAGCCCATGTGGGCAGAGCCCCGCATGGCAGCACTGTTTTTGAAAAGTGACAGCTAGTACGGGGAACTTCTCCCCGTTCTTCTGTCACAAGGAGGGTGGCAGCTGCAGGACTGGGAACATGTTACATGTTCCACCCTAAAAACAGGTGGAACATGTAAAATATTCCCATGGTGAACTTATCCTTTAACTGATCAAGCTGAAGTTAGAAACTGATTGACTACCACACACAGTGGGCCAGTTTTAGTAAATCCCCCCCTTGGTCTTTGGAAACAGAGGTTTTGTTTTCACAAGTGCTGAAGTGCGTTCACACAACTTTATATACACTTGCGTGTTTTGAGTTAATGCATTCTATTGTCCAGAATATTAATTTATTATGGCCATTAGAATGCATCAACAGGGCACGTTTATGCATTATTGCACATTTTTGTGCCCATACGCTCCCCTCCAGAACACGGTTGTGATGGTCTTCAAATATGCCTGTAAAAAGCTCAAGTGTACATGGACACTAAAGTTTCATTTATAACATTAGGCTTAAAGCAGAGCTCCACCCAAAAGGGGAATTTCCACTTTAAGCCTTTGTCCCCTGCTCTCCATTAAGGATTGACACCTTTGGGGAGCGGGTACCCGAATTTGACAGGTACCAGCTCTCAATTCCGCTGGGATCGCCTAAGGCAGTTGGAAGTGGAAGTTGTCCTCCCCCTCCCTCCCCGTAGACTAAGGGGCCATTCATAAAGCGCAGCGCTTCTCACGCATGGCAGTGGGCACCTGACTGTGAAGCCACAAGCACGAGTGCCCACATTGAAGATGCCAGCACCAGGAAGAGAAGACAGCCAGTGAAACCAGCCATAGTGAGGACACCGCTGGACCGAGGGACAGGTTAGTGACTGTATTTTAAAAGTCAGCAGCTACAGTTTTTGTAGCTGCTGACTTTTATTTATTTATATTTTTCAGCTAGAACTCCACTTTAAAGAATCGGTTTTCTGAAAATTAAAAAAGTCAGCAGCTACAAAAACTGTAGCTGCTGACTTTTAATAATCAGCCACTTACCTGTACCAGGATCCAGCGATGTGCTCTCCCAAGGCGCCGGGGACCATGTTCGGTCCTCGGTGCCAGCATCCTAACTGTGGGCACCCAGCTGTGACAGCTTGCGGCTTTACAGCTGGGTGCCCACTGCGCATGTGTGAGCTGCTCTGCACATTATAAATGGTCTGCCAGAAAACTGCGGGGAAGGGGGGAGATCTTCTGCTTCCGATTGCCTAGGCAGTGGGAGCAAAGAGGGAGCAGGTACCTGCCAAAATCAGGTACCTGCTCCCAAAAGTGCCAATTGTTTACCAGGAGCAGGGAGGAGGTCTTAAAGCGGAACTTCCCCTTTTGGGTGGTGCTCCACTTTGGCAGCACTGAAAGTTTTTTTACATTTTAGATAAAGACATGTTGCAATTGAATGGTGAGGTCAGGGTACAAGACAAGTCCTCCAGAACAAAACGAAAAAAGTTACTGTAGAAGAGCAGTAGTAATGGGTCAGAGAACTTCCACGTGGTTCTTCGAAAAAAGGAGCAGCAGTGGGGAGTTGATTCCTTGAAGATGAATGGCAGGGAAAAGCACAGGACACCCCCACCTAGCTGATGCGGTCAGTAGTCAGTTCCTTGACCTCTAGAAACCAAGGGAAAGCAGCTAATTTAACCCAGTAATATGAAGGTAGCTCCTGGTGTTCAGATCAATTGAATAAGGCCCGGTTCACACTAGTGCGGGCCATATGTCCCTCGTTTGCTCGGCACGGCAGCCCATTCATTTGAACAGGCTGCTGTTCCACATGTCCCTCACAAAAACGGTGCATGCACCTCTTCAAAAACACATCTGGAGGGAAGCCACGTGGTCTTTTTGACCATTGGGTTTCCCTGCGGTTCTGGCACCCGCAATCACGCAGCAGGTTGAGATGCACGGGGGGTGCTTTTCAGGATGAAATGCAGCCCTGTGTGTCTCTCAAGAGCAGCGCAATTCGGCTGCAGGTGCTGGAACAGGTGATAGTGTGAACCCAGGGTCAGTCTTTAAAAACATGGCAAGCACTGAGGTAAAGCCAATGGCCGTGGACCTGGAAAGTGCTCTGTAGCTAGCTCATTGCTAGAATGCAGTCTGGAAAGAGACATACACAGAACACAGTTCCCAAAACTCACTTTCAGGATAGCCCCAAGTCCTGTGTGACCAATCACAGCACTTTAAAAGATCACGATGAACATAGGCTGTGCCAGACAGCTGCAAATCCAGCTCTAGCAGATGTAGAAAGAATCTTTTGAACTTTCAATTAAGTTTTATTGAAATAATTTGCAAAAGATACATTGGTTACGGTTATGTATACTGGTAAAAGCATGAAGTCAAAGACTTATGAGTCAAAAGCGGTAATACATCAGAGAAGAATCTTTAAGAGAAAAAAAAAAAACCCTAGCAATAAGTAGGTTAGACTTTACCCAGCAGAAATTAACAAAAAATATCCTTCCTACTAGGACACCAGGAAAAAGGAGGCATCCTGGTAGTAAGAGGGGCTGTCCAAGGCTTGCCTACAGTTTTGGTGTTTGTTGATGGCTGGGGATTGGATACTAGCAAACAAGAAAAACATGTAGATAATGAACTTGACGAGAACAGAAAGGCCATATCTAAAATACTAAAAAAGAAAATATGGGGAACATACAGATGAATTTTGGAAAAAAGAGAAATAAATATTAAATAAAAAAGGGAAAAAAGGAAAAGCTCCAAATAGTTTGAAAAGATGAAAATTTTATCATAAAAGATCAGCGAAGTAGTGAAAGGAAAGCTGCCTGGGAAAGAAAGTCTGTTTTTCACTGTATTCAACTTAGAATTCAAAGAAATGTAGCAATGTAAAATCTACTGCCCATTAAAAATTGAAGGTCCGATTTTACCAAGAGCCATAACCACCCATCAAATGAAAAGATTACAGCACCAGAACACATGGCACAAAGTTAAGAATTGATAACCAAGTAGAACGTTTTTCCATGTTATTTTTCATAAAGGCAGCAGGAATGCACACAGTTTAAAGCGGTTCTAAAAGTCAGAATTAAAAAATTAATTTTCTTCTACATGTAGCTCCCCCACCCTAATAACCTTAGCCCCATCTTGATTCAGCGATGTACATGAGAGCCACGGCTCTCCCAGGTTTCTCTCATTGGCTCCCACTGCTGTCAATCATTGCCAGTGAGCCAATGAGGAGAAAGCAGGGGGCGTGCGGGATCAAGCTGTGCTCCGTGTGTGAATAGACAATGTCCATTTACAGGTGAGTGGCTCGGAAGCCCCCATATATAGAGGGCTTGTGAAAGCAATTGGGCGGCAGCGTAGCCGCCCGATTACTTCCATCGGACAGGCAGGAGTCTGCCTGTCAGTTTTATATGCAATCCCGGTGGCTGCAGCCACCGGATTGTGTATAAAACTCCCTGCTGTACACTGTACAGACCTCTGGCGGTGAAAGGGTTAGCCTAGTTTTAAAACGTTGCTGAGTTTCTAGCACTAAAGTGATGAAGGCAGCATTGCCAGCATTAAAGAAATTTCACATTACTTCAAATAATAATAATAATATAAAACAAAAAAAAAAAAACACTAACCGAAGCTCCTTTTCTGCTGCCCTCAGAGATTTAGGAATTTTAAAAAAATGGTAGTTGATAAAATTACACTTCAATAAGTGCTCATTTAGACATACAATGTGATCCATCACCCAGGCTGAGGAGCAATTTGTTGCACCCGCATCCACCTCGAACCTGCATGCAGGCAACCCGTAGAGCAGCGGTCACTAAATGGTGGACCTCGGTTCGAGAATGACCCCAGCAGCACTCCCTTCTGGACCGCCATCCCGCAATAACAGATCCGCCACTGAGCAGGGCAGTCGTCAGAAACATGAGATCACGTGTGCGCCCTGCCCTGCCCCTTGCAGCTCACGGTCTCTCCAGCTCCCGCTCCCTGCCTTTACAAACCCATCCTTCAGCAAGGATCCCGGCACAGCTCCTGTCTGCTCTCAAGGTAGGGTGTAGTCTTACACGGGCACTTTGATGGGCACATTTAATGTTACGGTGAACTTGGATGTGCCCATCAAAGTGCCCTTTAACAAAGTGTACCCATCAGAGTGCCCCTTGAGGGGCACTCTGATGCACTGAAACTACAATGCAGTGGCAGATGGGACTTGTAGGTTATTCACTCACAGATCCCTGTGATTGAATGAAGCAGTTGTGTGAGCGAAGCCTTGCAAACTCATATCAAATTTAAAATGCGAAAGCAGCTGCAGGGGAGAACTACTGCAGCCTGATGTCACGAGGGGGCTAAGGGGAGTGCTTGGGAACAGGTTACATTCTAAATACAGATTTAACATATTCCAAAATGTGTCCCTTTAAAGCCCAATTCTATATATATATCCGGGAATGAGGCTTTAAGCTCTCTTTTTACAGAGAAAACCAACATAAGTAGTGAAATGAGAACTAAAATAAAAGTTTTAATGAGATTTTACTACTTTTGCAGCACACTCAATATTAAAAGTCAAGCATTTTGCCCAAAACCTTGAATCTTACTTGCCTGAAAGCAGAGCTCCATTCTCTAGTGAAAAAAAAATAAAAGTCAGCAGCTTCAAAAACTGTAGCTGCTGACTTTTAAAAAAAAACAGACACTCACCTGTCCTAGAATCCAGCGGTGTCCTCACCTCAGCCAGGTTCACCAGCCGTCCTGTGTCCCCGGCATTCTAAGTGTGGGCAGCCGGCTGTGACAGCTTGCGATTTCACAGCCGAGTACTCACTGCGCATGTGGCACTGCACATTGTGAATGGTCCAGCAGACCTCTGGGACCTGTTACATGTCCCAGAAGACTGGAGTGGGGGAGGAGGAGAACTTCCATTCCAATCGCCTAGGCCAGGGATCTCCAAACTATGGCCCTCCAGGTGTTGAGGAACTGCAAGTCCCATGAGGCCTTGCAAGACTGACCTGAAGAAGTTGCTACAAGGGAAGTAGTGAATCGAATTCAGATGGTTATAAAGGATCTGTGGCCTTCAGCAGTTGTCCAGATTTTTGGAAGCTTTAGTACAGGTCTTTATCTGCCAACAAGGGAGAAGCCTATCAGCTGTGCCATCCTAGAAGGTTCCCAGTAATACTGTTACAGCAATTCATTTATAGAGCCCACCCGATCCACCGCAGTATCCAGAGGAAGGAGTTCCTGTCTCACAGGCGTCTACACCCACCAATCCCTTAAAGGGGACATCTGGCTGACTGGATCCTTTATCACCCGTAAGCTTCTGAGGCGCCACCATTACCTAGAAGGGAGGATCATCTTTGGCCTGGCTTATATCCAATTCCTAAAGGGGACCACCACTGATTTAATGCATATTAACATTACGCATCTGGTGAGTGCGTATTCTTACCCCACTATTCTGGAGCACCAGCACTGAAGTATTGCTGCTATTTCACCTATACCTGCACAGATTATCACTTATGGACTAATACTGTTTAGTTGGCATTTAACCGATTTTATTCTATGTGGACTATTTCATATATTATTTAAGCGCTGTACTTTCTTATTTGATTATTTTTGAGGTTTTATTATTGGTTACCTTTTAGTGTTACAGCTGCTACCGAGAGAGCGCTCACTTTTTCCTCTTTTTATTACTATAGCTTATTTTATGAATGTCAAAAAGAAAACAGTTCAACTGTGGCTCTTGGGCAACACAAAAGTCATATTTTACTCTATACAGCTAGTACAAGCATGGTACAGCCATGTGCAAGAGCCCTTAGAACTTAATTCAATATTTAATAAAATGTTGCTAAGAAACATAAAAAGTTGAGACTTTTTACACCTACGGTCCGATCAGGTCCACCTGTTAGTTTTTCAGGCGGAACCGACTGGACCATCCATACATCTTTATGGACTGGCAAGTGTCAGCGTACAAGTATCTGTTGGCACCCACCAGCATCCGATCAGAACCTGTATGTCAAAAACAGACAGATTGGTTCCCCATCCGTCTGGTGGATCGGATCGTTCAGATGGACCGTTTCCATCCAACCGCCCCATAGAAGACAGCGGTCTGTGTCCACTCTGCAGCAGCGAAGCGGACACAGACCTGTTATCCTCCTGCACAGCGGGGATCAGCGGAGAGATTCCCCGCTGAGCAAGCGGATCCACTGACAGGTCCACCCAGTCTGAAAGGGGCCATTAGCAATAGTAACTACAATGAACAACAGTAACTATAAATATTATTATTATACAGCATTTATATAGCGCCAAAGGGTTTGCTCAGCGCTGTACAATGGCGAGGGGGACAGAACATGAGAATACAGTAACAATACAATACATGAGGGGTTCAAGGGCCCTGCTCTTTCTAGCTTACAATCTAGGAGAGAGGGGGAGGAGTGGAGGAGATTGGTTGTTAGGTGAGGGTGGGGTAGGTTTCCCTGAAGAGATAGGTTTTCAGGGTGCGCCTGAAGGTGAGGAGGGTAGGTGACAGTCTGATGGATTGGGGTAGGGAGTTCCAGAGGATGGGGGAAGTCCTGGAGTTGGGCGTGGGAGGAGGAGACCAGGGAGCTAGAGAGTAGGAGGTCCTGTGAGGAGCAAAGTGCACGGGTAGGGTGGTATTTGGGTATCAGGACAGTTAGGTAGTTTGGGGCGGCGTTGTGAATGGCTTTGTAGGTCAGAGTTAGTAATTTGATTTTGATGCGCTGGGCAATCGGGAGCCAGTGAAGGGATTGGCAGAGGGGGGTGGCAGATGTGGAGCGGTTGGTGAGGTGGATGAGTCTAGCCGCTGAGTTCAGGATAGACTGGAGTGTGGGGATAGCATTTGTTTGGGTAGGCCAGTGAGAAGGGAGTTGCAGTAGTCCAGGCATGATATGAGGGAGTGTACGAGTTGTTTAAAAGTGTCTGGGGTGAGGAATGTACGTATCTTGGAGATGTTGCGGAGGTGGAGCCTGCATGATTTTTATAGTGATTGGACATGAGGTTGGAAGGAAAGGTTTGAGTCCAGGGTGACACCCAGGACTTTGGCATGTGGGGTGGGATTGATGGTGGCGTTGCTAGTCGTGATGGAGAGGATGGGGGGGTGCGGGCTGGGTGGAAAACCAGGAGCTCGGTTATGGACAGGTTTAACTTGAGGAAACGGAGCGAAATCCAGTCTGATGTGTCGTTCAGGAGGTGGGCGATGCGGGGGGAGAGAGAGGGGGTGAGGTGAGGGGTGGAGAGGTAAATTTGTGTGTCGTTGGCATAGAGGTGATAGTTGAAGCCGTGGGAGTGTATCAGTTTGCCAAGGGAGGAGGTGTAGATGGAGAACAGGAGGGGTCCGAGGACAGAGCCTTGGGGGACTCCAACAGAGAGGGGGAGGTGGCAGCGTTATAGGTGACGCTGAAGGAGCGTTGGGATAGGTAGGAGGAGAACCAGGAGAGAGCAGCGTCCCTGATGCCAAAGGAGTGCAGTTTGGTAAGGAGGAGGGGGTGGTCGACTGTGTCGAAGGCCGCTGAGAGGTCGAGGAACAGGAGGACTGAGTAGTGGCCATTAGCTTTGGCGGTTAGCAGGTCGTTAGTGATTTTAAGTAGGGCGGTTTCGGTGGAGTGTAGGGGACGGAAGCCAGACTGTAGTGGATAAAAGAGGTTATCAGTGAGGTGGGTGCTTAGGCGATTGTAGGCTAAGCGCTCAAGGAACTTGGAAGTGAATGGTAGCAGGGAGATGGGTCTAAGGTTGTTTAGGTCAGTGGGGTCAAGGGAGGGTATTTTGAGTATGGGGGTGATGTGTGCGTGCTTTAGGGGGGAGGGGAATGTGCCAGTAGAGAGGGAGAGATTGAAGATGTGGGTGAGGGAGCGAATGATGGAGGAGGGGGTGACTGGAGGAGTTGTGAGGGGATAGGGTCCAGGGGGCAAGTGGTGAGGTGGGCTTCAGTGAAGACCTTAGTGACCTCCTCAGTAGTAGCAGGGTGAAGGAGCGGAGCGTCGGGGGAGGTGATAGTGTGCGGGGCGTTAGGTATGGTGGGGGGCAGTGCGGTTACGAGGTCAGAGGAGGGGAGAGTTGAGGGGGTGATGGAGGGAGGGGGCTAGGTGGAGAGGTAGATTGTGAATTGACAATGTCCTTATGGATTGCGTCAATCTTGTTTTGGAAATGATTGGCAATCTCGTGGGTGGTGAGTGAGGTACTGAGTGGAGGTGGGGGGGGGGGGGGGGAGAGCAGGGAGATTGTTCTCTTTTGCAGCAGCCCTCATCTCTGGAAGACAATCATGGTGAATCACTTTTCAGAGGGTGGTTAACAGGCAGCAGGGAGGCAATGTGTCACCCCTTCACTGTCTGCCCTAACCCTGAAAAGTCTGCACCACTTCACTGCAGCAACATGCACTGCATGCAGTTGCAAAGTGAATGCGGTGCAGCCCCATTCACATGGACAAGGTGAAAACCAGGTGATCCATGGAAAGATGGGGTCTTCTGTTACTACAGCTGTAATTTGATTCTTGAACAAATGTTGCAGCTCTAACAGATATAAATTCCAGGCAACTTGGCGCTGAGAGTTGTGTCATAACATTTAGTCTCTGCTGCTGTGTGGCAGATAGATTGTTCACTTTGCAAGGGAATTTGTACTTTGCAAGAGCATTTTCCCTTAGCGTAGCGATTGTGCTGAAGTACTGCTGATTTCAAATCACCCATGTGCATGAGTCTTTTTTATTTTCCTTGCACATAATTGGGTAGTCCTTGCAAAGTGAAATTCCCCCAGATTCATTAAGTCAAGTAACAAATTCCCCTGCTAAGTCAGCAGCCTATTTATCTTTAGAAAAGTAACCCCAATGACAGGCAATGGCAGGCCATAGATTAGGTGCAAATTGCTCGATTTCCCCATCAACACAGTGTTCCCATCGAGTTATTGTGCTCTCCCGCTGGGGTAGGACGTGTGGAGCCTTCCCTTCTGGAAGAACACAATTATTGTGGCAGCTGTAGCCAATGTCAATAAATAAATCACATGCAAAAAAAATCTAACATGCTGGCTGAAGGATGGATTGACTTGGGTAAAAGAAGCCAGCCCATAGATGGAACAAATCTCGGCTGGTCCCTGCTACATGGTTTCAGTTCATTATCGGACACAGGTGACTCCTTTCTTGATATCCATAACAAATAAGGTTTTTTTAGCGCCACCTACCAGGAGTAGGACACTAAGCAGAGATAAAAAAAAAACAAACAAAAACTTAGCACCTCCCATGAGCAAGTCCTCTCTTGCATAAAGCCCCCCTCACTGTATAGGTTGCCACTTTGTAATAAAGCAGTGTCAAAAGTAAAAACACCAACAGAGGAGTGGGTGCTGTGTCCGCCAATCAACTCAAGGAAAGGGATTTAGGGCGAATACAAAAATCCTATTTTCTTTTTTATTCATTGACAGACACAGCAATTCTTCTCTTGATAGCCATAAGAAATATATTCTTCTCTTGATATCTATATTTTGACCAACTGGTCAGCCAGTTCTACATACTCTTGGGCAAGTCACTAGAGGCCACACCTCGCTGCAAAACCTTGGCCCATTCAGTCAAAAGCTGAGATACTACGGCCGGAGCCAAAACAGGTTGAAATGCCAACCCAGCAACAGTAAACATGGAACATGCAAGGGACTCAAGCCTTACGGTCTGTGGAATCCTTAAAGGAAGGAGATTCCTCTATTGAAATCATGATAACCTTGTTATGATATAAGCAGATCCACCACCAAAGAGGTCCAAGTCTCCAGAAGGACCTCCTTCAAAAGGGATAGGAAGTACAAAAGGGAAGCTTCAGGTGCCCCAGGCCTTAGATAAATTTGTCAAAATATGTGGGGTAAGGAAAAACCTTAAAACAGACCTAGCAAGCTTGAGGGTATTGAAAGAGTACAGGAACCATACCCCAGCAGATTCCTCAATCTCTCAAATCTCATGTACATAGGCAATCAGTGCCAGGACCAATGCCTCCTTATGCACTGAGGCAAAAGAGGACAAATCGTCCACACTGAGGAATCCTTGGATGCCCTGTTGGGGTCTGGAGCAGAGCCTGCAATGACAGAGTCCGACTCTGGCTTAGACATGTCCAAAGTCACGGGTGACGGTGGGGGGGGGTTGTTTGCTGCCCTTTGCAACCAAACGTGGCCTCCACTTTGGAGACAAATGACTCCAGGACTGCACACAAGGCATTAACCGAGGGAGCTGAGGGAACAGAGGGACTAGCCTCCTCTAGAAGGGGTTCTAGAGGGGGAAGCGGTGTCCTGGGACTCCATAGGGCCATTCAGCAGAGTGGTGTGCACAAGTGCCACCCAGAAAAAGGGGGAACAGAGGGGAGCTAACCACCTTAGAATTGTGCGAGTGTGTGTCTCGGAATGGTCCCACCACCAGCGACATGCTCATGAGCTGTGCCAACTTGTGCACCCGTTTGACTGGCCAGTACAAGCGTGCCTCCAATGGGGTCCCAGAACCACACCCTAGCACTGAAGAACAAAAGATGGCCGTCGCCAGTCAGCTACAGGAAAAGGGCTGCCCCATAGACAGTTATTGTACAGTGAGCAACTGCAATATGGCCACAAGTGCAGTCTCTGGAAAAATGGCTGCTGTTCCTCTAGACATGGTCAGCAAGGATTAAGAAATATGGCTGCAGGCCTCACAGGAGAACGTCAGTCCCAGTGTAATAAAACAGCACCTTAACCACTTCCAGACCGGACACTTTTACCCCCTTCCTGACCAGGGCAATTTTCAGCTTTTAGCGCTATCACACTTTGAATGACAATTGCGCGGTCATGCAACACTGTACCCAAATGAATTTTTTACCATTTTTTTGAGATAGATAAAGCTTTATTTTGGTGGTATTTATTCACCACTGGGATTTGTATTTTTTTTGCTATGTAAATGAAATATCCAAAAATTTTGAAAAAAAGTGTTTTTTTTATAAAATTTTGCAAATCAATAATATTTCATCATAAATCTTAGCCAAAATTTATTCCGTTATCTTTTTAGTGAAAAAAAAAAATCCAAATTAGTTTATAAGCAAAAATTATAATTTTTAAACATTTTTTTTACATTTTTATTTTATTTTTTTATATTATTATTTTTTATTTTTATTTTTTACATACTGTCACCCTAGCAGTACAGTGTCACCATGGTGACACTGTACTACTTGTGAGGGGTGATGAAGATTTTTTTTTTTTTTTTTACACTGATTGCTTTTACACCCATATAGGGTGTAAAAGCAATCATTTCTCTTTCTCTCTGTGTGCATTCATGCACTCATTGAGAAGAACTGAGTGAGCTGTGATTGGTCACATCCTGTCACATGGTACAAGGCTTTTGTGAATAGCCTTGTACCATGTGACCTCTGTGATCATTCACAGATTTCACACATAGTAAGCAATGATGTCACAAGTGACATCTTGCTTACTACTTTGCATGTGATCACTGATTGGCCAATCAGTGATCACATGATCGGGACCTCGTACAGAGGTCCCGTCCGACGATCGGTGTTTCACTGTGTCCGGAGGACACGGCGGGCACCGGATCGCGGTGCTGCGCGCTCCCAGGGAGCGCGCACAAGCAGGGTGCGGGGAGGCCGTTTATTGACGGCCACCCGACCCTGCAGTGCCACCGTCCGGCCGTTTATATACAACGGCCGGTCGGGAAGTGGTTAAGCAATCTCCAGTGTACCCAAGAAGCCTTGCTGAAACCGCCCCCCCCCCCCCCCCTCATCCTCCTAGGGGATGGACAGAGAACCAGGGAGCCCAGCAGTCAGAGACAGGGGAGAGGAGGAAAGCAATACCAGGTTGCGAGAAAGGCTCGGCAATACAGCCAGAAGGGAAAGCCATACAGCCAGAAGGGAAAGCCAGAGGCAAGGGGGAGGGAAGCCCGCAGGACTGACCACCGCAGAGATTACCCGAGCCTGGAAAAGGATTGGGGGGAAATGTTATTACGAAACTAGAGGGCCATGCAGGTAAAGCACCCAAAACAGATACACCTCTCCTCCACAGCGGGGGGCTGTCATCTATGCTAACAATGTGACATGGACTCCAGCGCCCAGTCATATGTGTCCCCGCAAGATGTTTAAATCATTAGCTGCAGCAGTCCATGCTGGGCTGTCGCAGCTGACCCAATGCGCAACCAAGGGCCTACATACGTTCATTAGCTAGACTGTAGTGGCCACACGGATTTAAAATATTCAGCCTGGTTGTTTATTTAAAATATCTGCCGGGAAACCCCCCCAAAAAACAGTGGGACTACAAGTCCCAGCAGGGAATAAGATCCATACTCCTGAACACTAGACAGAAAAAACTAGTGACCTATGTAGAGGGGGGGGGTTATGCAAGAAAGGACTGTCCCATTGAAGGTGCCGAGTCTTTTCTCTGCCTGGTGACCTACTCTGGGTACGTGGCGTTATCAAATCCTATCTGTTAGGGCTCGTTCACACTTGACTGTTTTACCAACTCTTGCCAAACGCCCCTATAGCGTTTAGCAAGCATTGGTCCGGCGTCTGCAGAGCGTTTTTTAACGCTCGGCAAACGCCTCATGCGTGGTTCAGCGGCGGTTGCTAAGCGTTAAGAACGCCCTACAAACGCCTATAATGAAGTTTGAATGGTGTTACTGCTCCGAAACCGCGTCGCAATCGCACCGCAGACTAGAATAGCGGCTTCAACGTGTCCTGACTTGACCAGGGGCGTCCGTTTTGCCGCGCCGCTAACGATCCCGTTAGAACAGCACCATGTCCTGCAATGTGCAGAATTGTCTGAGGTAAAAACGCTTCCCAAACGCCTTTCTGCCGCCTGCACACAACGCTAGTGTGAACGTAGCCTTATGGATACTAAGAGGAGAGCCGCCGTGTCCTTCAATAAACAAAAGGAGAAAACAAAAAAAAAAAAAAAAAAAAACACCAACTCAGTTGGACCTTCTATGGTTCTAGTAGCTGATCTGCACATTTCTACTGTTGGCATGATGAAAATATTACTTTAAATGTGACGTATTAGTTATTCTAAGAAGCAGTATTCGAACACACATTCTAAATTTGCCCTTTTCCTTAACAATCCAAACCTTTTACTCGCTGGCGAGTCATCCCTTTAAAATTCTCCAGTTTCTTGCTGTTCAGGAATCCTGGTGTTCTTCCTCTCTCTCTCACATATTCTCTCTCATCACTGCTGTCCTCTATCACCCGCTCTTGTTTGATGGTGCCAGTACTAGAATCGATGACAGCAACCAGCCTTTTCCCTGTTTTAGCCACTGCACATGTCCTCAATGCTGTCCTGTTTTTTTTTTGTGTTCTAGCTCTCTTTGCCCGTGGCTCCTCACTGTCATCATTGCCACCTAGCACATTTCCTTGCTCACACATCCTAGTAGAAAGTGCATCATCAACTGCATCCTGCTCATTTGCAATTTCACATTTACTTGATTTCACCCTGGTCAACCTAACTAGTAGCTTGCCTGTTTTGCATTTCTCTGGTTGCTTTCTTCTTTTTGGAAAATCTATCACCCAACATTGATTTCTCATCCCAGCAGGAACCAAGTCACCAACAGCTACCTTTTTCACAATCTCAGATTTCAGCACTTCACATTTCTCAAGGGACGTACTGTTCAGTGTTCCTGCTTTTCTGTCTCTCATCTTTCTCTCTGGTTGACTCTTAAACCTAAAACTCCCTGTCTCCTGCCCTGATAAAGTAGGAAGCATATGACCAAGCACAGGCAGCTTCTCTAGCCACCTTTTACTCCGAGCCAGCTTCTTTAGTGTCTTTCTGTTCAGCATCCCTGGTTTCCCTCTCTTTTTTGTCTCTGATTTGTTTTCATTACTACTACTCATCTTCTGCATTGATACAGTAGAAAGAGTATCACTTTGGGCCAACAGCTTCTCTAGTGTCTTCCACTTCAGTGTTTCTGGCCTTCTTCCTCTTGTTTTAGGTAATTGCTTTCCATTACTTCTATGCCCTACCTCCTGCTCAGCCAACGTCTCTTGTGTCTTTCTATTCGGTTTTCTCTCTCTCTTCTCTGGTTTTCCAGTACTAATATTTACTGCTTCCTGCCATGAAACAGTAGGAAGTGTATCATGAAATGCTGCCAGCTTTTTTTGTGTCTTCCTATTCAGTGTCCCTGGTTTTCTGCCCCTCTTCTTTTTCTCTGGTTTATTTCCAATACTGCTACTACTCCCTGTCTTCTGCAGTGATACAGTAGGAAGATTATCACCAAGTGCCTTCAGCTTCTCCAAGGTCCTTCTATTCAGGGTTCCTGGCCTTCTTCCCCTTGTTTTAGGTAATTGCATCCCATTACTTCTATGGCCTACCTCCTGCTCAGCTAACTTCTCTTGTGTCTTTCTATTCGGTTTTCTTTCTCTCTTCTCTTCTTTTCCAGTACTAATACTTACTGCCTCCTGCCATGAAACAGTAGGAAGTATATCATGAAATGCTGCCAGCTTTTTTTGTGTCTTCTTATTCAGTGTCCCTGGTTTTCTGCCCCTCTTCTTTTTCTCTGGTTTATTTCCAATACTGCTACTACTCCCTGTCTTCTGCAGTGATACAGTAGGAAGATCATCACCAAGTGCCTTCAGCTTCTCCAAGGTCTTTCTATTCAGGGTTCCTGGCCTTCTTCCCCTTGTTTTAGGTAATTGCATCCCATTACTTCTATGGCCTACCTCCTGCTCAGCTAACTTCTCTTGTGTCTTTCTATTCTGTTTTCTTTCTTTCTCTTCTTTTCCAGTACTAATACTTACTGCCTCCTGCCATGAAACAGTAGGGGGTGTATCATGAAATGCTGCCAGCTTTTTTTGTGTCTTCCTATTCAGTGTCCCTGGTTTTCTGCCCCTCTTCTTTTTCTCTGGTTTATTTCCAATACTGCTACTACTCCCTGTCTTCTGTAGTGATACAGTAGGAAGATCATCACCAAGTGCCTTCAGCTTCTCCAAGGTCTTTCTATTCAGGGTTCCTGGCCTTCTTCCTCTCGGTTTAGGTAATTGCATCCCATCATTGCTAGGCTTTACCTCCTGCTCAGCCAGCTTCTCTAGTATCTCTCTATTTAGCATGCTTGGTTTTGTCTCTCTCTTTTTCTCTGGTTTATTTCCTATACTACTACTCCCGGTCTTCTGTAGTGATACAGTAGGAAGATTATCACCATGTACCTCCAGCCTGTCCAAGGTCTTTCTATTCAGATTTTCTGGTCTTCTTCCTCTCGGTTTAGGTAACTGCATCCCATCCCGTACCACTTGCCCTTTTTCCAATGTCCCAAAAGTTACCATCGCCCCAGCTGCAGCTTGCTTTGCTCCTCTTGAAGGTAATGTATTTTTAGCACACATGTTCAAATATGGATTTCTACCTCTCTTTTTGTCTTCCACTTGCTTGCAAGAACCATTTGTCTCAATGTACATGGGCTCTGCAGCACCACTTAGAAGAGATGGGTCAGAAACCTTCTGCTTTCGTGGACTGAGAGATACCCTTCCTGTTTCCATTTTCACACTGAACATTTTCTTGCTGTTATCTACCCTAGTGACCCCATATGGACAGTGCCTTGTGTTATACGTGTGTCCCCTTTGCACTGATTTTTGCTCATTACCCGACATATGGCCCCTGCTAGACAGATCTACAAGTCTTGGCTCTTTCTTTGATCCTTGCCCGCGTTTGTTGTCACTTCTATTGTTTACCGTAAGTGCAATGCATTTTCTTTGATTTCCCGCTCTTACATCCGGCATACTTTCAGCGCATGCCACAATATTTGGCATTTTGATTTGCCTCTTAACCTCTCCATTAGCTTTGCTTAAGCTACCCGACTCCCTATGGCTCATCTGTTCTTGAATTGACCCTGTACATTTTTTATTTTGCACACAAGCACTATTTCCATAAAAATCTGTATCACCAGTGGATACAAGTCCCTTCCATGGTCTTAGGCGTAAATGCATCATTAGCTAATGACACAAAAAAAGGTAAGCAAATCAATTTGAGAGAAAAAAAAAACTGAACCTATCAATTAAAACATATTAAAATAGCATAGTGCTGTAAAAACAATCCTCAAGCTTTGCACTTTTTAGAAAGATTTAAATGTTGCATACAACAGATGAGACTGCCTGAAAAACCTTCCAGTCTAGGGTCTCAATGTAATGTCTGAAATGTATCCACCAGGCTCATCTGATCTCCCAAGCCAAATGTACGCACATGGCCCTGCAATCTGCACTGAGCCCTGTGTGGTGGTTGCAGATGACCAGCCTCCTGTAACGTGGGCCCAGATCCCCGGGACACAAGACACGTGCTCCCTATGGCCGGCTCCTCTCTCTACACACACTCAGCTTGCAGGCTTTACACTCCGCGGTCAGTCAATGCCGGAGGTCCCCTCTCCGCGGGTGTCACACACAGCGCAGCCTCACTCACCACCCCCACCACTCTAACACCTCGGCGCCGCTGTCATTACTCTCAGGGGACGGACACAGCATCAGCAACACCCACTTGTAGTGCCTCCCGGAAGTGACGTGTCCTCTGGAGTCACATGCTCTGCCTCGCTTCCTCAGAGAGCAATATAAAAGGTATATCACCCAATAATAAAGCGGTGCATAAGCAGTGTAAAATGTGGCTGATGTGATCATAAACACTCCCCTACTAAAGAGCTCATTAGTGTGTGCAGGAACCTGGTAGACCTTCATTTTGGGTGCAGAGGGGCCTGTGGTGGAGGTTGGCTGCTGTGGGGTCTTGGACATAAAGGCTGTATATTCAGGGTTCCTTTGGGGCTGGTTCATACTGGAGCGCATGTGGTTAGGTTTTGGGGGACACGTGGGACTACTGCAACAGTAACATGTAAAGAAAGGTGAACCTATCCTTTAAAATCAGGGACAGAAGGGCAGCTGCATGGATCTTCATGTCTTCTCCAAGTGTACCTTCATGTGGGACTGATGACAGACTGCAGTCTAATCTGTGCATCATGCAAGAGTATAATCCAAACGCACACGTTCCTGCATTAAAAATGGCTGTGTGTATAAGTGAGTGCTGCAGTGACCTTCCTAATCTAATTTCCTTCCTAATCTGTGCATCAGTCCCATGTGGATCTAGGCTCAGGGAACACTTGGAGATCCGTACAGCCTTCCACCGGTCATTGATTTTTAACATGCTGCCTGTGCCTCCTATGCCGGTGTGCTGAACATTACGCTTGTGTGAAAGAGGACTTTTGCAGCACAATGCAGTTTTATGCTGTGAACATGGCACAAAGAAAATCACAAGAACAGTGTGCTGATGTGAATGAGGCCTTAGAATGGAACATATCTGCATTTTCAACCTGCATAACTCATGGTGCCCTATGCTGAATAGATCTGAATGAAGTGTCGCTTTGTGATCTTCAATAAAGTTAAAAAAGGTTCTATGCTCCATAGATCTGAACAAAGTGTCATTTTGTGATCTTCAATAAAGTTAAAAAAGATTCTATGCTCCATAGATCTGAACGAAGTGTCGTTTTGTGATCTTCAATAAAGTTAAAAAAGGTTCTATGCTCCATAGATCTGAACAAAGTGTCATTTTGTGATCTTCAATAAAGTTAAAAAAGATTCTATGCTACATAGATCTGAACAAAGTGTCATTTTGTGATCTTCAATAAAGTTAAAAAAGGTTCTATGCTCCATAGATCTGAACAAAGTGTCATTTTGTGATCTTCAATAAAGTTAAAAAAGTTCTATGCTGCATAGATCTGAACGAAGTGTCGTTTTGTGATCTTCAATAAAGTTAAAAAAGTTCTATGCTGCATAGATCTGAACGAAGTGTCGTTTTGTGATCTTCAATAAAGTTAAAAAAGTTCTATGCTACATAGATCTGAACGAAGTGTCGTTTTGTGATCTTCAATAAAGTTAAAAAAGGTTCTATGCTACATAGATCTGAACGAAGTGTCGTTTTGTGATCTTCAATAAAGTTAAAAAAAGTTCTATGCTGCATAGATCTGAACGAAGTGTCGTTTTGGGATCTTCAATAAAGTTAAAAAAGGTTATAAAGGCTGAAGGTTTTTTGCCTTCTTCATGTATTCAATGCATAAAAGGTACAAAAAACAAAACAAAAAAACAAACATTATATGTGCTTCTCCCCCCACAACCCCCCCCCCCCCCATTATACTTACCTGAGCCTGATCCAGTAATGTGCACGAGAGCAGCAGGTCCCTCCCTCCTCATTGGCTGAGACACAGCGGCGAGACCATTTGCTCCCAGTGTTGTCAATCACAGCCAGTGAGGAGGGGGCAGGGCCAAGCCACGCTCTGTGTGTCTTATAGACACACAGAAGTGGCTCAAAAGCAAGCATGCATTGGTTCCCACAGAGCTTGCTCTGGGGGGCATTCAGCAGGGGGGAGGAGCCAAGAGCGTGGTGGGGGGACCGGAGCTGCTCTGTACAAAACCATTGCACAGAGCAGGTATGTAGAATATGTTTGGGGGTTTTTTTTTTTTTTTTTTTTAAACATCTGCACCTTTAGAATCACTTTTTGTTCCTGTGCCCTGATCTAAACTTTTCCACCTTCACAGATCCATACTTAAAATCCATTGCTTGTGGCTCTTCACAAATTTCCCTCCCCTGGCCGCAGTTATCCAAGTCTGGCTCCCGGCTGCATTGATGCCCTTTAGACATCTATGGGAGTGTAATGCACAGTTGGGGCCAGCAGAGGGAGTCCTGCAGCACTGGATGTAAATGATACCCAAGGGCTGCTGTTGACAGGTCTTGGCAAGTACAGATCTGTGGAGAGTGAGGGTGAGACATTTTAGGTCAGGTACAGAGCCAAAAAGAATGAGTGCACTTTGCCTGAAAGTGAAGATATTCTTTGACCAGTTCCCACCCTATTGTCAAATGATGGCCGGGTGGGACAAGACCAGTTCCAGGTGAATGTCATATGACATCCTCCCCGGAACGCACCACCTGCTGTATCCACTGGACACAGCGAATGACCTATCAGTGTACGAACCGCTGCAGGTACCATGTGATCATTGTGACTAAGTACAGCAGATCACATGACAGTTGTACACAATGGATGGCATTCATTCATGCCATCCATTGTGTACTATTGTGTTGATCTCTGTGATTGGTCACAGCTAACCACAATAGGAAACACTAAATTAATCCATTTAGTAAAAATGGTTGCTTATACTAGTGAAATTCATTGGCATAAGCAATCAGTGTGTAAAAAAGAAAAATCCTTTCCCATAGTAGTACAGTCTTACTATGGTAACACCATTGCTCTGGTCACAGTATGTAAAAAAAAAAAAAAAATAAAATTATATATATATATATATATATATTTTTTTTTAAGATTTCTTCATTTTCCACAAACATTGCAACATAAAATTACAACTTCATAAAAAACGCCCCATGCTTGTTACTGTGCCTCAGGCTGCCTACTTTCCACAAAGGGGTCATTTGGGGGATATTTGTACTGTTCTGACATTTTCGGGCCTCAGGAAATGAGATAGGCCATCAATACATCAGAATCGATCAATTTTCAGATATACTGTATTTACCATGCTTTGTGAACTCTATAACTTTCCTGCAGACTAAATAAAAAACACTGATTTGGGTTATTTTCAACAAAGAAATGTAACAGAATACATTTTGGCCTAAATTTATGAAGAATGATTATTTATTTGCAAAATTTTAGAACAGAAACAAAGAAAATCAATTTTTTTTTCAAAATTTTCAGTCTTTTTTTTTGTTTATTTAGCAAAAAGTAAAAACCTAGTAGTGATTAACCACTTGCCCTCCTGAGGATTTACCCCCCTTCCTGACCAGGTCATTTTTTGTGTTACGGCGCTGTTACTTCAACCACTTGCTGACCGGAGATAGTCAAATGACGGCTTCACTGCGGCCGGCCAGTTCTGGGAGGGCGTCATATGACGTCCTCCAAGAACGTGCCCTCCCGCGCGCACCCGGCAATCTCCATGATCGCTGTGACCTACGGACACAGCTGATCACATGAGGTGGTAAAAGGCCAAACAAAGTGGCCTTTTACCACATGATCAGCCGTGTCCAATGACACAGTAGATCACTGGTAAATGCAGTTGCCAGTTATCGGCTGCACTTTCTCCACGCTGTCACAGCGTGAGGAAAGTACTGCCGATAACGGCAATTGTCAGAGGAGGGATCGGCACTGATGATCAGTACCCAGCAGTGCCACTCACCAGTACCGCTTACAAGTGCCCAGCAGTGCCACTCAGGAATGGCCATCATTGTTGCATATTAGTGCCACCTATCAGTGCCCGTCAGTGCAGCCTCATCAACGCACAACAGTGAAGGAGAAAAATTACCTGTTTGCAAAATTTTATAATAGAAACAAAGAAAAAACATTTTTCTTTTCAAAATTTTTGCTCTTTTTTTGTTTACCACCAGTGTGGTGACATCACTATGAGAACTACTAGGTTCACACTTATGCAGATTCACAAACCACATTTGCACAAGCACAGCAGCCTGTTAATTCAAATGGTGTTTTGTGCCTGCGTTTCCCACAAAAAAAGGTTGCTTGCGCCATTTTAAAAACTTGGCTGCAGGGAAGTCACATGGTGCTTTTGCAAAATGCAACTTCTCTGCAGCTCCCACACCTGAAAATGTACTGTAGGTTGAGAAGCATGGGGGTGCCATTAGAAATGAATGGCAGCTCCATGCATCTCTAGAGAGCAGTGTGTTGAGGGTGTGGGAACAACTGTGATTCCTGCAACCACCTGGCACAGTGTGAATCTAGCCTTATAGTCTTCCATTCACAGATCCATGTGAATGAAAGATGTGTTAGTGCAGTCAAAGCGATGCACAGCCACATCAAATTCAACCATCAACAGGAGCCTATGAGGAGAAATACTCTAGGAGTGGTGGGGGCTGCAGAATGACACTATGTTACACCTTAATGTGGTTGAAAACCCTTACATATACCCAGCAAAGTGCTGTACCAGTTTATCTGCAGCCATCTCTCCTCTACATCAGTTCAAACTCCAGAATTTACCAATATTTCTGAGCTGCAGGAGGCAGGGATCTAATGTCACACACTGCACAGATCAGAGAGGAGAGCTGAGTGTAATTTGAGACCTGAGTGGGCGGAAGGGACACACAGCCCTCCTACACAATCTCAAAGGACACATGCACAGCTGAAGTGGTCAGTCACATGCTGAAGCACCCCCTCTGAGTTGGCACAACCTGGTCAGAAATTACTCATGCAGAGAGCAAAGGAACCAGGTAGTCTACAGAAATCACACTTGGTGCTTTGGATTGAGGCATGTACTCAGTATATAAGGATATGCTTTGTTCATTTTTCATGTCAGAGGTTTGCAACTGCTTTAAATTGGGGTGCAATGATCAATCTCATGGAGGAAAAAAAAAATTAGCCTTGGTTCACACTGGATCTGGAAGTTCATACACAGATGTCTATGCAAGTCGCACCTGAAATCACAAAAAAAAGTGCAGGAACCTTTTTTTTTTTCCAAATCTGTGCAGAACCACAGAGTCAGAGTCACATCAATTTGAACGGTTCCATTGCCGACAATAGGGTGCAACTTGTCATGCGATTTGACGCATAACAAGTCGCACCGTTGTAAACCAGGTCATAATGTAAATGCATTAACATGAACTGCATTAAGGCCCTGGTCACACAAGTGAGTGTCTGCTTGAAGGCTGAATAACCCTGTTCTAAACACTTTGTCGCCTGTTGCTCAAAAAAGTGCATGAGCTTCTCTGAGGCAGACTGGTGTGTTTTTGGCCTCATAGACTTCAATGGAAGTGCCTGAAAAATGCACGACATGAGAGTTTTATGAGCAATTTGTAACTCATTTTCTGTCCAAACAGCAGTTCTCCACCCTAATCTCCTCTCCTTAGTAGTTTCTTTTGGCTACAATAGGAAAAACTTGAAGCTTGAATACACATGTAAAATGCTTGTCATACACTTCTAAAATGCTCATTAGCGCTTGCAAAACTCAAAAAAAAAAATGCCTGAAAATCGCTCTGCTCAGATGTGAATGCAGCCTAAAGGGTAACTCCACTTTTGTTGAGAAAAAAAACATCCCCTTCTGGGTGATATATATACAGGGATTTTAACAAACTTTGTTGCTGAGTCCTACCTTTTGTTACTGTGAAGCTGCTTGTTTGTCTATGTCAATGTGCAAAGTGAATGTGAATGGGAGTGACTTTCATTATCAATCAGGTGCTGTGCTTGCAAGGTTCTCTAATGAGGGAAATTGCAGGGTCTGAATCCCTTTAGATGTGATTAACCATTTAGGGGTATCTCACCAAAATGTTTTTTTGTTACACAGAGGATGCCCTAGATTAGACCATGACTTGTATCTTAGTACTGACTTCTGGGCAAAACAGTGAGCCAATCACACAAGCAGGAAATGACATTTCTAGGGGTGTTACGTGCACCATCTGTATACAGAACGCCTCCAGGTTGCCATGTTGCATTGAATTGAACAGAAAATTACAGCGCTGCAGATCGAAAGGAAATGTAATTTTTAATAACATTCAGTTACAGTATGGGGTCTTTTTTTTTTATTTGCTATTATCTTCCATTAAAGTGGAGTTCCCCTTTAAGGCAGCCCTTACATTTAAATCGGCTAGTTAAAGCACCGCAGTGCACCTAAGACTACTTTCACACAAAAACGCATATGCATTTTTGCTGCATTTTACTGCTTTTGTGGTGCATTTTTTACAGGACATGCGACTCAAAAATCACACAAAAAACGCAATTCAGGTGCCTTTTTGATGCATTTTCCATTGATTTAAATGGGGAGGTGCATTTTTGCTGTAGTTTTTTTAATCGCACCACACCTGTACCAAAAATGCAGCAAGCAGGATTTTAAAAAACACACAGGACCCTCAACGCAAAAGCGGAAGAAAAACGGATCAGCGTGAAAGCAACCTTAATCAGACCTGCTGTATTTTTGTATCTCAGAGCACTGTAGTGTGCTGCACAGCAGGAATATTGGGGCACCGTTCACAGCATACCAATGCACATAACCTCAGTTCACTGGTCTAAATAGACGAGTGTGATAGGAAGGCTGCAATTAGACCTTTTTCTGAAAATACTCATTGCTTGGCTTTAATGCTTACCCACTAGCCTCCATCCTCTTTCACTCACTTCCTATATGCAAGCATTCATTCCAACTAAAACCTCTGTTCTGGACCAGCTTCCTAAAAGTGACAACAGACCATGTGGGGTTTATTTACTAAACCTGGAGAGTGCCAAATCAGGCTCACTTCTGCATAGAAACCAATCAGCTTCTAACTTCAGCTTGTTCAATGAAGCTTTGGCAATAAAACCTGGAAGCTGATTGGTTTCTATGTAGAAGTGAGCCTGATTTGGCACTCTCCAGCTTTAGTAAATAAACCCCTATGTGTCAGCACAACCACTTCTAGCCTCCATTGGGGTGCATGTGGCAGAGTGTCATCACACAACTGGGAGGCTACTGCCATCTTACAACAAGAAGTGCCTGAACCCTGAACACCTAAAACTGTCCACTCCCCTGTCCTAACACCTATGCATACTAACCTGTGTAAGAAATATCAGTATACAGTGCATCCAGAAAATATTCACAGCGCTTAACTTTTTCCACTTTTTTTCATGTTACAGCCTTAATTAATTTTTTCCTCAACATTCTACAAACAATACCCCATAATGACAACGTGAAAGAAGTTTGTCTTGAAATCTTTGCAATTTATTAAAAATAAAAAAAACACATGTACATAAGTATTCACAGCCCAAAATTGAGCTCTGGTGCATCCTGTTCCCACTCATCATCCTTGAGATGTTTCCACAACTTGATTTGAGTCCACCTGTGGGAAATTCAGTTGATTGGATATGATTAGGAAAGGCATAAACCTGTCTATATAAGGTCCCACAGTTAACAGTGCATGTCAGAGCACAAACCAAGCCATGCTGCTTGCTCTGGGGGGCACTTGGCAAGATGGAGGGGCCAGGAGTTTCGGTGGGGGAAAGAAGAGGAAGAAGAGGAGGAAGAAGAAGAAGAAGGAAGAAGAGGGAGGAGGAAGAAGAAGGAGGAAGAAGAGGGAGGAGGAGGAGGAAGAAGAAGAAGGAAGAAGAGGAGGAGGAAGAAGAGGAGGAAGGAGGAGGAAGAGGGAGGAGGAGGAGGAAGGAGGAGGAGGAAGGAGGAGGAGGAGGAGGAGGAGGACTGCTCTGTGCAAAACCACTGCACACAGCAGGTAAATATGACATGTTTGCTTCCTGATCACCTGAGAGGCAATCGGATATTCCCTGGATCAACTTTACCTATAAATGTTAGTATCCAGTTACATTCTGTGTATCTAAGAAATAATTCAGGCCTTTTTTAACCTCCCTAGCGGTCTGATTATGTCCATATTTCTGTTTTTTTGCATGGAAATGTGTTTTTTTTTTTTTTTTTTTTTTTTTTATTGTAGGCCTGTAATTTTTAGGAATAACTCACTGAAATCTGTCCAAATAAGAGTCTAATATACATCCCGGGTAGGATAAAACTTGAAACATGAAATCATGAATTATAATTTAATAAATAATCATAAAAAAATAATAATAAACTTAATTCAATAATATAATCAAACCAAAAACACTGAAATTTGAAATATAGCGCCAAGTTCGCACATCACTGAGTCGCAAAATCGTTTTCAGTGTCTGACGATATTCCCCACGAATCATCACTCAATTCTGCAAGTGGTTCTGATTTACGATCGCTGTATTCTAGCTGGTCTAAAACTGCTTTTGACCTAAAGGGATGCTTTTTGGACGCCATGGACATTTCTCAGTTTCCAGGCAGAAAGAACAGTAAAAATGCAGGCAGGGCACATGACAAAGCACTAGGGACAAAATGTATGTGAAAAGGTTTGATACAGTAATGTTTTACTATGTGATTTTAGTGAATGTCACTTTTTGTCATTTTCAAATTTCCCACCAGTTCTGTCCCCGTTCGTCCCGACGCTCGCAGGGGACGGAACCCAGATGACAGATGCTGGCATCCGCTGGATTACATTGCCGGGGACACTGCAGGAGGAACATCGCAGGGGCGCAGGACAAGGTAAGAGATCGAGGGATCCCGGAACAGCGCCGCATGGTATTCCTGAGTGTAGCTCGGAGTTACCGCTTGTGGTACTGAAACTTTGCCCCAAGCTGCACTCGGGAATACCGCCAGGGAGGTTAAAGCAATCCACTGAGCTAGCCAGAACCAACTCTTGAGGGAGTCTATTCCACATTTTCACATCTCTTACTGTGAAGAAACCTTTCTGTGTTTGAAGATTAAATTTCTTTTCTTCCAGGTGTAAAAAGTGCCCCTTTGTCCTCTGTGATGACCTCAGGGTGAATAACGCTACACCAAATTCACTATATGAACCACTGATGTATTTATACATGTTGATCATATCCCCCCATAATCCCCTCTTCTCAAGAGGAAAAAATTCAGCTCCTCTAATCTTTCCTCATAGCTGAGCTCCTCCATGCCTCTTATCTGTTTGGTTGCCCTTCTCTGTACTTTCTCAAGTTCCCCAATTTTCTTTTTGTGAATTGGTGCCCAAAATTGAACTGCATATTCCAGATGAGGTGTTACTAATGATTTGTACAGGGGTAATATGATATCTCTCTCTCTGGAGTCTATACCTCTTTTTTAATACAAGAGAGGATTTTGCTCGCTTTAGAAACCACAGCTTGGCATTGCATGCCATTGTTAAGCTTGTGATCTACCAGAACACCCAGATCCTTCTCCACCATTGATTCCCCCAGTTGTACTCCCCCTAGTATGTATGATGCATGCATATTCTTAGCCCCCAAGTGCATATCCTTATATTTATCAACATTAAACCTCATTTGCTACATAGTTGTCTAATTAAACAGTGCATTGAGGTCGGCTTGTAAATTGATGACATCCTGTAAGGTCGTTATTCCACTGCACAGCTTGGTGTCATCTGCAAAGACTGAAAAGGAATTTTTAATCCCAGACCCTATATAGTTTATAAATATATTTAAAAAGCAATGGTCCCAACACTGAACCTTGGGGTACACCACTAACAACCCTAGACCATTCAGAGTATGAATCATTAACCACTACTTTCTGAATACAATCTTTTAGCCAATTTTGTATCTATTTACATACAGATTTTTCCAAGCCTGTAGACTTTACCTTACACATTGGCTGTGTGTGGGGGAACTGTGTCAAACCTTTGCAAAATCCAAGTATACCACATCCACCGCCACCCCTCTGTCCAAGGTTTTGCTCACCTCCTCATAAAAAGAAATCAGATTTGTTTGACCACTTCTGTCTTTCATGAATCCATGCTGTCTGTTGCTTAAAATATTTTTTTTCCCCGCAAGAACTCATCTATGTGGTCTTTTATTAAACTCTCCAGTATCTTCCCAACTATAAGTTAAACTAACAGGTCTATAATTACTTGGTAAAGATTTTGACCCATTTTTAAATATTGGCACTACAGTGGCCTTGCGCCAATCCAGTGGTACTATGCCAGTCATTAAAGAGTCCCTAAAAAAATTAGAAACAATGGCTTTGAAACAGGGGTGGACTGACAACTCATGGGGCCCCCGGGCAATAGGGGATCATGGGGCCCCTGTGTCCTTGCCCAAACTCAAAAAAAGCCTATGAAAAAGGTACCAGGGGCATCTCATGGGGCCCCCTACTGACCCCGGGCCCTCGGGCAGTGCCCGAGTTTCCAAATGGTCAGTCCGCCACTGCTTTGAAATGACAGAGCTCAATTCTTTAAGGATCTGCGGGTGCATGTTATCCGGTCCAGGTGCTTTATTCACCTTTATTCTGTCTAAATATTTTTTGATCATATCAGTTGTGAGCCAACGTGGATCATCTGGAGCTGTGTCAATACCATGCCCATTATGGACAAGAGCTCCCCCATACTCCTTTTGTATACACAGAGCTAAAGAAGGTATTTAATAAGTTTGCCTTCTTTGTCCCCAGTCACCCACTCTAGATCATTTTGTAAAGGGTCTACATGCTTGGACCTGACCTTTTTACGATTAATATATTTGAAAAATTTTTTGGGGTTGGTCTTGCTATGTTTTGCAATCTGTCGTTCGTTTTCATGTCCAGTGAAAAAATGTAAAAAATAAAATTTAGGCCAAAATGTATTCTGCTGTATGTCTTTGCCAATACGTGTAAATTCATTGGTTTACGTGAAAGTTATAGTGTTTACAAATGGCAGTAAATATACTGGGATTTATTTTTTCTATTGGTAATGGCGGTGATCAGTGACTTATAGCAGGACTGCAGTGGGCATTCTGACACTGAGGGGTACTGATTTGGTGTCACTGACATCCCCAGTGACACCAATACAGTGATCAGTGCTAAAAAAAAGCACTGACACTGTACTAATGGCACTGGGCAGGAAGGATTTAACATGTGGGGCGATCAAAGAGTTAACTGTGTGCTGTGTCCGTGTGCTTCACTGTAAGCACACTGCTTTGCATGTCACTGGCGATGTTCGTGGCAGTTTGTCAGTTCCCACCCAGTGTCAGAATACCCGCTGCAGTCCCACAGTCCCGCTATAAGGCGCTGATCACCTATATTACTTTTATAAAAAAAAATAAAAATAAAAATTCCACTATATATACCTCCATTTGTAGGAGCTATAACTTTCACGTAAACCAATTATACACTTATTTGGATTTTTTTTTAGCAAACAATATATTGACATATATTTTGTTTCCAAGGGTGGGAGAGGTCTGAGTTGTGAATTGGTGATTACAATGTGTGACAAGCTTGGTAGGAACATCCTGTGTTCAGTGTTTTGTCCATTTGAGTAGCTTGAAAACGCTTTGCATGCATTTTTCATGATGGGAAATAAGGCTCTGGACAGCATCGGGAACTGAAAGAGTTAAAAATTTCAAACGCAAATGCTTATAAATGCGATTTGCCGCGTTTTGCGTTTAACACTGATAAAATCGACTGCTGAATGCAAGTTTTCTGCATTCAAAAAAACAACTGTAAACTCAAATGCCTTTTAAAGGACTGTAAATGAAGATGTGTACATGGACACATAGGAAAACATTAGGGTGAGTTCAGGGGCTGCGGAGAAAAAAATTCTCAGCAGCTCCTGAATGTGAGTTTATCAGCTGCAGTGTACATGAGCCCTTATTGTAAAGACATTATAGGAAAGCAGAATGACACAGCATGATCTGCTTGATCTGAAATTCGTTTCCACTGTACATTGATTTTATCCTATAAAAAGATGGAGAGCCCTTAGATTGTGGGTTTCTCTTATTTCATTAAAATCACTGTTACACAGATGGTGGCACAACCAGGGCTGTGGATAAGGGGGTACCACCAGTCCTCTACGGGACCCAGGCCAGCAAGGGGGCCCAGGCAGTTTGGCTAATCAGGTGTGGGCAGGGAGGTTGATTGGCATAGTGGAGGGGGGTGAGGGGTCAATTTCTGGAACTGATCCCCTGTATGGTTTTCTCTGCAGCAGCTGAAAGCTGGCTTCTCCTCTCCCTCCTGCTGGCTTTCAGCTGCTGCAGAGAGCGCTATACAGGGGATCGGTTCCAATGATTGACCCCCCCACCACCACACAGATCACCCTCACTGCGTACAATACATTTTCCCCCTGCTGCCCTAGCCCTCCTGTGTGGCCCCACCTCTGCAGTGGTGCCAGCTTCTCTCCTCTCCTTCCCACTGGCAGCTGCAAGCACACAATAGGATCCTTCAGGATGGAAAGTTGGGGAAGGTTCCGGTAAATGTGTCCCAGCCCCTTCCTTTCCTGACTGAACACAATGAGTGATTGGTACCAATCACTCATTTTGTTCATTTATAAATGAAGCCTAGTAAACTGTGCTTTTGTTTGGGGAGGAGGGCCCTGTCATGTTGGCTGTCTGGGGCTCTGTGCTTTCTAACAGCAGCTCTAGGTACAACCAAAGGGGGATTTGTAACTGTCTACAGCTGAGACGTTCTGATTACATCACAACTATAAAAGATATTACTACATATCTCCCCCATCCCCAGCACCTGTGTCACCTGTCACATTAACTGCCTCCTGCCCGCCATATAAAGTAATGGCGCAAGGCAGTTCTCTCGTTCTGGGAAGACATCATATGATGTCCTCCCATTCTAACCGCGCATGCGCGGCTCCGGGAGCATGCATCGCGGCGATTGGTGGTGCGCTGTGTCCCTCGGACACAGCGGATCACCGATCAATGGAAAGAGCCGAAGATGTCTGCTCGGTCATGCAATCAGCTGTGTCCAATCACAGCTGATCACATGTAAATAGGGAAATGCCGGTTATTGGCATTTCTCTCCTCACGAGCTGTCACGCTGACAGCTCCAGAGGAGAGGAGAGACGGTAATCGGCATCCTAACAGTGCTGCCTATCGGTGCCATATGAGTGCTACCTTTCAGTGATGCCTGTCAATGCCCATCAGTGCCACCTATCAGTGTCCATTAGTGCAACCTATCAGTGCCCATCACTGCAGCCTCATTAGCACACATCAGTGAAGGAGAAAAATCACTTATTTACAAAATTTTAGAACAAAAACGAAGAATTTTTTTTTTTTTTTAATTTTTAGTGTATTTTGGTTTGTTTAGCAAAAAATCAAAAACCCAAAGGTGATTTAAATACCACCAAAAGAAATCTATCTAAAAAAAAGAGAAATTTCATATGGGTACAGTGTTGCATGACCGCGCAATTGTTATTCAAAATGTGACAGCGCTGAAAGCTGAAAATTGGCCTGGGCAGGAATGGGGTATAAGTGCCCTGTAGACAAGTGGTTAAAGGATAAGTTCACCTTTTCTAATATGTTACATGTTATACCTGTATTCAGGGTGTAACATGTTAGCGCTGCAACTGCCCCCCGAGCCCCCGTTGTGACAGCATCCTGGGGATCTTCTCCCCTTGTCTGCTGGCACAATTAAAAAAAAAAAAAAAAAAAAAAAAAAGTGGCACTCCGCCCACCCGACTACGTCATTCATTCACAGAAATCTTTATGGTTCTTGGCTTGTAGTTCACAATGAACTACCATGGCTCTGTTGAGCACTGTGGTAGTTAATTCATTCTCTCTTCCTGTCTGTGTGTATATCTGCTGACTCATACGTGCTACAAGCACACAGATATACAGACAGGTCTGCAGGAGTCCTGCATGGCACCCCCGATCTACTGATTGCAGGTGCAATGCTTTCCAAGCTCCTAGTAAAAAAAAAAAAAAAAAAAAAAAAAAAAGATAAATGCACATTTGTTTACCTGTAAAAATGTGCATTTATTATTTATTTATTTTTGTTTCAAAGATGAACATGTCCTTTAACGTTCCCCTTTTCAGTTTTTTGTGGCTGGTGAAGAAAGCTGGACCTCCACTTCACACTACAAAACCAGGGCAGGTGCTTTGGGGGTGTTGGGTGCTCAGACTGGGACTACATGCTTAGGCCCTTTTCATATGGCCATTCTGATCAGATCTGCCTATCAGTTTTTCATGCGGGTCTGAACAGAAAGCTCAGTGTTAGTCCATCTATGGGCAGGCTGTAAGGATGTAAATGCACAAAAGGAAAAAAAGTGTGCCTTCCATTTCTTCAGACTTAAACATGTCAGATCAAAGCTTATAAGAGGTACAACCCCAGTTCCAAATAAAGTAGAGGTGCAAACATGATACCATCTTCAGAGGGCAGTACCACAGCCAAATATGATCTATTAAAGTGAATGGGGTTGCGCTGCAAATGCATGTTATGCACATGGTTGCAGCACAACGCTACAACCTTTCAATGGTTATAACAGCTTATCAAATGCCACTGAAAATCAATCCACTGAGGATGACTTTTCACAGAGGCATCAATGATGGCTGCAAGTGTAAAATGGCTAACAACTTCACTTTAAGGTCTGGTTCACACCATACCCGCACATGAATCGCCCAGGAACACGCTGTGTGTTCCTGTTTGATTCAGACCGCATTTAAAACACACTCCATTTGTGATCTGCAGTATGCGTCAATAGAAAGTTAATGACAATCCAAATGTAACACTACCCTCTCAGGAGTTGCTGAAGATTAGGGTCCCCCTATAGTCCTGCACAGCCGGGCAACCCGCATTTTTACTCAGACTTACAGTCAGGTCCATAAATATTGGGACATCAACACAATTCTAACATTTTTGGCTCTATATACCACCACAATGGATTTTAAATAAAACGAACAAGATGTGTTTTAACTGCAGACTGTCCGCTTTAATTTGAGGGTATTTACATCCAAATCAAATCGGTGTAGGAATGACAACAGTTTGCATATGTGCCTCACACTTGTTAAGGTCCCAAAAGTAATGGGACATTTGGCTTCTCAGCTGTTCCATGGCAAGGTGTGTTATTCCCTCATTATCCCAATTACAATGAGCAGATAAAAGGTCCAGAGTTAATTTCAAGTGTGCTATTTGCATTTGGAATCTGTTGCTGTCAACTCTCAAGATGAGATCCAAAGAGCTGTCACTATCAGTGAAGCAAGCCATCATTAGGCTGAAAAAAAACAAAACAAACCCATCAGAGAGAGGGCAAAAACATAAGGCGTGGCCAAAACTGTTTGGAACATTCTTAAAAAGAAGGAACGTACCGGTGAGCTCAGCAACACTAAAAGACCCAGAAGACCACAGAAAACAACTGTGGTGGATGACCGAAGAATTCTTTCCCTGGTGAAGAAAACACCCTTCACAACAGTTGGCCAGATCAAGAACACTCTCCAGGAGGTAGGTGTATGTGTGTCAAAGTCAACAATCAAGAGAAGACTTCACCAGAGTGAATACAGAGGGTTCACCACAAGATGTAAACCATTGGTGAGCCTCAAAAACAGGAACGCCAGATTAGAGTTTGCCAAACGACATCTAAAAAAGCCTTCACAGTTCTGGAACAACATCCTATGGACAGATGAGACCAAGATCAACTTGTACCAGAGTGATGGGAAGAGAAGAGTATGGAGAAGGAAAGGAACTGCTCGTGATCATAAGCATACCACCTCATCAGTGAAGCATGGTGGTGGTAGTGTCATGGCGTGGGCATGTATGGCTGCCAATGGAACTGGTTCTCGTGTATTTATTGATGATGTAACTGCTGACAAAAGCAGCAGGATGAATTCTGAAGTGTTTCGGGAATATTATCTGCTCATATTCAGCCAAATGCTTTACAACTCATTGGACGCCGCTTCACAGTGCAGATGGACAATGACCCAAAGTAGACTGCAAAAGCAACCAAAGATTTTAAGGGAAAGAAGTGGAATGTTATGCAATGGCCAAGTCAATCACCTGACCTGAATCCGATTGAGCATGCATTGCACTTGCTGAAGACAAAACGGAAGGGAAAATGCCCCAAGAACAAGCAGGAACTGAAGATAGTTGCAGTAGAGGCCTGGCAGAGCATCACCAGGGATGAAACCCAGTGTCTGGTGATGTCTATGCAGTCAATGACAGCCTGAAGTCTGGAACGCAAAGGATTTGCAACAAAGTATTAAAAAGTGAAAGTTTAATTTATGATTATTATTCTGTCCCATTACTTTTGGTCCCTTAACAAGTGGGAGGCACATATGCAAACTGTTGTAATTCCTACACTGTTCACCTGATTTGGATGTAAATACCCTCAAATTAAAGCTGACAGTCTGCAGTTAAAGCCCATCTTGTTTCATTTCAAATCCATTGTGGTGGTATATAGAGCCAAGAATGTTAGAATTGTGTTGATGTCCCAATATTTATGGACCTGACTGTACATTCCAGAGACAGTAAAAAGGTCCTTGAGCTTTTGGTTTTTTGTTTTTTTTTTTTTTTTTTTTTAGTTATTAGGGGAATTGAACTTTGATGGGGTAAGAGGTGTATGGGATGCCCAAGGAACAGCAAACTGAGGACAACTGCCTGGCAACTGTGTACAAGTCTTTATACAGAAACTCTTCTTGGAGATCTCTCCAGCCTCTTCTGGTGTACCACCCCAGATACATGGTAAACCCTCTTTACCCAGCTCCCTGGAGGAATCCCTGGGCAAGGGGATCCAGTGCCTGCCACTTTCAGATGAACAGTCCCAGGTAAGGGGTTAATTAAGGTTCCTGCCAGAGTACTCTTTTCTCTTAGCTGGCCCAGGGGGTATAGGATTACTCACTCAGTCTCTTTCCTGTGAGCTGGTTTAGGTAGTCCTCCCTCCGGGGACTGGTGAGGCTGAGCAATCCTCCTGTCCAAGTCCCTGGCTGGTTTAGGTAGGTGCCTGCCTTCAGGCCTTCTGCTGGGCTGGCTCCTGGTAGTCCTCCCACTGGTGAGTGGTGAGGCTGAACAATCCTCCTGTCCAAATTCCAGCCTGTAGGTAGGCCCCTTCCCACTGGCCCCTCTCCCAGGATCCTGCATCTTTCTCTCTCACATCTTCCACCCAAACTCTCCTCCTACTGAAAAGGTTCAAACATACCTAAAGGCTTCCCCAACCCCATGCCAAGTCTCTCCTGCCTAGGGATTGGCCAGGATCCTTTACGTATGCAGAGCAGCCACCCATCATCTCTGTCCACTGAGTTTGAGACTTCTCCAAGTCTCTAGATCAGGGGTAGGTATCAAGGAACTGATCTGCAGAGCCTCTCAGCCCTGACCCAAATATCACCCAGGCTGCTACTCAGCCTTCTATCTAAAACAATAATTGGCTAACTTCCCCTAGCTAACTAGGAGGGTGCTACACAAGTCACAAGCACAGTGCGTTTGCCCACACCAAATCGCATGGTACTTTTAGTACCGTGAAATCTGGTTGCAATGTGTTTTAAAAAGTAGTGCATGTGCTACCTTTTTGGTGCGGTGCAATTTTAGCGCATTCAAAATGAATAGGCTGAAATTGAACTGCACAGGACCACACAGTGCATTCCTGTGCAGGTATGGCATGAACCAGCCCGAATTGTCTGAGTGTTTGCACAGGTAACAGTGAGGCTGGGTTTACACTATAGCGGACAGCTGCAGGAGTGCTTTATTTGAAGTGTACAAAGCATACACTTCCTTCATGATGTGTGGTAACAGCACGGTGCGCTGAGCTGCTGTACCGTGCCATGCAATTCTGTATGGTGTGCAGCGATAAAATGTAGCATGTCTGCAGCACACTGCAGTGTTGCAGTGTGAATGGGACAAACAATTGTATCACATGTCTTTGCAGTGACAGACGTTTTACAACGCAGTAAAACGCCTGTCACCGCACAATGTGTAAATGAGCCCTTACCTAAAGTATACCTTTCACAAATCAGGAAAATTCAAATATGTTGTACTGTAAATGGATGCACATCTGTTCACATCAGCCTGCCCATTTAGCTTTGTTTTTCTCTCCATCTCTCTCAGACATTGCTCCATTCTGCTCTGATTCAGCAGATTATCTATTCATGGATCCCCTGCTCATCAGAATGGACGTCACACATGTGAAAGAACCCTAAGGGCCTCCAGTAGATAAGCCCACCCTCAATTAACATAGGGGCTATTAGAGCAGCAGCACCAGACCCCCTACCTTAAGATAGGCCCAGTAGCATTAGAGTCACTAATGCTGCCCAGCCCTATTCTGTGATTGATATGTAAATTGTGAACAGCATTGGTATGTAAATTGTGGGCGCATTCAAATATCAAACTCCCCTAAACCCCTGTCCACTATTACCTCTGCTAAATGCTGCCAACAATGTAACATTGTCTGATGTAAACAAGCCCGGTCACTGAGCCTGCCATCAGCCTGTACTGCAAAGGTGAGCAGGTGGATGGGGGGGGTCCAGAAGCAGATGCATGTGGGGGGGGGGGGTCCAGAGGTAACCGAGAAGGGATTACAGTTTGTTGTGCAAACGTGAGCAAAAAGGGGGTGTGCTGAGGGTGCCTGGAGTGCAAAGATCAGCAGAGGCATATGGAGTGCACTGCTCTCCTGCACATACTACCTACCGCCATACACTCCCCACTCCTGTCCTGCACATATTACCCTCCACCGTGCACATACTACCCACCGTCATACACTCCCCACTTGCACATATTACCCACCACCATATACTCCACACTTCTCCCCTGCACATACTGCCCGCTGCCATACACTCTGCACTCCTCTCCTACACATACTCCACTCCTGCATATATTGGCCACCACTGCACCCTAATCACGCCTCTACTATACATATTATTCACTGGCATACTTTGTACTCCTTTCCAAGACATACCGTCATACTCTGTAGTAAAGTGAATATCCTATGCACAAAATACTGTACATACTACAATGCACAGCAAAAAAGGTGTTCCTGGAACTTTTTTATATATACTATATTGCACATTACACACTCTTGCACTATATATATTATATTGTACATTATACACTTATGCACTATATACACTATATTGTACATTACGAACTCCTGCACTATATACAATATATTGTACAGTACACACCCATATACACTGTATTGTACATTACACACTCCTGCACTATATACACTATATTGTACACTACACAATCCTACACTATAGTGTACATTATACACCCATATACTATATACACTGTATTGTACATTACACACTCCTGCACTATATACACTGTATTGTACAGTACACACCCATATACTATATTGTACACTACACACTCCTGCACTATATACACTATATTGTACAGTACACACCCATATACTATATACACTATATTGTACACTACACAATCCTACACTATATTGTACAGTACACACCCATATACTATATTGTACACTACACAATCCTGCACTATATACACTCTATTGTACATTATACACCCATATACTATATACACTGTATTGTACATTACACACTCCTGCACTATATTGTACAGTACACACCCATATACTATATACACTGTATTGTACATTACACACTCCTGCACTATATACACTCTATTGTACATTATACACCCATATACTATATACACTGTATTGTACATTACACACTCCTGCACTATATACACTATATTGTACACTACACAATCCTGCACTATATACACTCTATTGTACATTATACACCCATATACTATATACACTGTATTGTACATTACACACTCCTGCACTATATTGTACAGTCCCATATACTATATACACTGTATTGTACACTACACAATCCTGCACTATATACACTCTATTGTACATTATACACCCATATACTATATACACTGTATTGTACATTACACACCCATACTATATACACTGTATTGTACACTACACAATCCTGCACTATATACACTCTATTGTACATTATACACCCATATACTATATACACTGTATTGTACATTACACACTCCTGCACTATATACACTATATTGTACAGTACACGCCTATATACACTATATTGTACACTACACAATCCTGCACTATATACACTCTATTGTACATTATACACCCATATACTATATACACTGTATTGTACATTACACACTCCTGCACTATATACACTGTATTGTACATTACACACCCATATACTATATACACTATATTGTACACTACACAATCCTGCACTATATACACTCTATTGTACATTATACACCCATATACTATATACACTGTATTGTACATTACACACTCCTGCACTATATACACTGTATTGTACATTACACACCCATATACTATATACACTGTATTGTACACTACACAATCCTGCACTATATACTCTATTGTACATTATACACCCATATACTATATACACTGTATTGTACATTACACACTCCTGCACTATATACACTATATTGTACAGTACACACCCATATACTATATACACTACACACTCCTGCACTATATCCTCTATTGTACATTATACATCCATATACTATATACACTATATTGTACATTGCACACTCCTGCATTATATACACTATATTGTACATTATACCCATACACTATATTGTACATTGCACACCCATATACTATATACACAGTATTATACATTATATACCCATATACTATATATATTGTACACTACACATCCCTGCACTATATACACTCTATTGTACATTATTATACACCCATATATTATATACACTCTATTGTACATTATTATACACCCATAAACTATATTGTACATTACACACTCCTGCCCTATATACACTATTTTGTGCGTTACATAATTAGTTCATTACATAGGGTTCATTATCTCAACAGTTGCTGGTTGCAAAGGAGTCCCTGACTATTTTAATTAAGTTCTTCTTTAAGGTTGGCTCAGACAAAGTGTTAGCCTGTAGCGCCACCCCTTTAGAAGCCTCTTGGTAACTTTGGTTCTGTGCCTGACTCCAAGAACAACCTCAGCCCCTCTGACACACCTGGATGACTAAAAATACCTTTATACTGGCTGTCGGTTACTACCACTATATAGACACACACCCATTTAGTGGAAAATGTGCTTAATCTATTGATATGGGTTAGAATAAATAACAATTTGAACATAAATGAGCATACGGCTGATTGATTATGACACAGTCTGCTAGATAGAGTAATAACCATGTTAAATTGGAAACCATTAGATTTTATACCCCTAACTAGGATCAGAAGGGTAAGTTAGTAAATCCGCAATCAACAATATTAGTAAACGGTAAATGCAATATACAGTAAATGATAACACTACACTAGGTCAGAGTTCAGAGATGCAGCATCTCTTAAGAGGTACTGTGCCTCTTCTAAAAAAAAATAAACCCCAGGCCTCAGGGCAGCAACTGTTAGGGGTAGTCTTTAGTCTTGACTCTTCAGCCGGCTAAACTTTGGGGCCCTCTGGTGCTCGTTAAGGCAGTCAAATAAGACCTGCAGGCAGGGCCAGATCTAGCCTGTCTGATTTGGGGGTGCAGTGAAAAATGTCAGGGGGCATAGGATGTGAGGTCGACAGGGCAGATTATAAGAGGTCAGCAGGGCAGAGGATAGGGTCAGCAGTTTGTAGGGCAGTGTACAAAGACAAGTAGTTTGTAGGGCAGTGTACACTGGGTTATCTAGTCAGTGTGTAGTGGTTAGCATGGCAGAGGACAGAGGTCAACAGGACAGAAAACAGGAGTTAGCAGGGCAGGGTACAGGGGTCAATATGGCGGAAGACAGTGGTCAGCAGAGTTGCGGACAGGGCACTTAAGAGATTTCCTCCTCCCCACAGAGCACATAGCTGAGAATGGTATCCCTCCACACAGTGTGTAGCTGGCTACTGCAGCTGCCAATCCAGTCAGGGAATTTCACAGGTCAGAACTGCACCATAGCAGCCAGCTACACATTCTGTTAGGGAATCTGATCTCCGCTACATGTTATGTGGGGAGGAGAAGATCTGTTAAATCTGTTAAGTGTATTATTTGCAAGCAGGCAGTGTCGGGACAAAATAATCTAGCCAACTGCGCTCCCACCTTCCACACCTCCCTCCAAAAAAACAGCACAAATCAACTCATTCACCCCCTAAGCAACCTGAAATTCTACCCAACCAAAAATGCAAAAATTCCCCATCCTCACAGTCCAAGTCCTCCCCCCTGCAAAAATCTTTGCCCCCAATCCCACCTTCCAGCTCAAATCCCCCCTCAATTTCCTATAGATCTTCTGCACTCCTAGTGTAAATCATCTCTCCTCGTAGTACAAATCTCCCCCCTCTTAGTACAAATCCTCCCCTTAATTCCCTGTCCTAGTACAAATTCTCTCCCCAGTCCCCCCAGTATAATTCCCCACTCCTAATGTAAATCATCTCCCCTCGTAGTACAAATACTTCCCCCTAAAATCCCCCTTCTAGCACAAATCCTCCACCCAAATCCCACCTCTTAGCACAAATTCTCCTCTCCAATCCCCCCCTTGGTACAAATCACCCCCCTTAATCCCCTCTCCTAGTACAAATCCCCCCCTTAATCCCCTCTCCTAGTACAAATCCTCCCTACCAGTACAGATTCCCCCCCATCCACCCTCCTAGTACAATTTCCCCACTCCTAGCACAACCACCTGCATATTATCCTTCCTGGCACATATCCCCACCCAAATCTCCTTACCAGCACAAACAGCCCCCCCACCACCCCTCCTTCACAAGCTCCCTCTCCCCCAGTCTTGCATGTGGGAGCTACAGGAGTAGTGAATAGATCCGGGCTCTCTGTGATCTCCCTCCTGTCATAACCGCGATCCTCCATACAGAAGGTTACACAGGATATCTTAGATATGACGGTACACAGCTTCATTACCCACCACAATTTACATTTCCAGGAGTTGAGCAGTCTTTAGAATAAATGGGGGGGGGGGGTAATGAAGCCGTGTACCATCATATCTAAGAGGGATCCTGTGTAACCTTCTGTATGGAGGATCGCTGTTATGACAGGAGGTGGGAGATCACAAAGAGCACACATCTCCTCCCCACTCTCTCTTCTCTGCCACTGTCACTTCTCCTGTCTGGATTGTTTACTTCAGTTCACTGTGGCCAGCACTAAATGCAGGGATGAGGGGGAAGATCGGCAGTCATGGCCATAATGTACATAGGGGGCACCCAGCTTGGGGGGGGGGGGGGGGGCACAACTGAAATCTGGGGGGGACACAGCCCATCCCAGAATCCTTTTTTCTGGAAACATCTGTTTCTCTCCTCCATACTGCTGATTGGTCCATTACTATTGCTAGGAGAGGGAGGGAAGAGAGTCCACACAGTCCTCAGTGGTTAAACTCTGCCCTACTCACAGGAGAGGGGCAGAGACCCAGCTAAAGCTTTATGTCTATCTTCAGTGTACACAAAATCATAAGTAATGGCAGTGTTTAATTTTTAAAATAATGATTGTGCTGAGTTTTGTATATGTCTCTGAGAATCTGGCTTGCAGGACAGCAATTTCAGCATAGAAGACTTTTGTTTGGTTTAACCAAATCCTTTTAAACCCCTCCCTCTTTTACTCCATTGTGGACACACCCACAGTTCGCAGTGGACTTCTCTGCTTAAGCTACCCAAAGGCAACCTCTCCCTTACCCCCTCTCTTTCACCTCCCCCTCTCTCTTACCCCCCCCCCTCACACCCCTTCTCTCACACCCCCCCATTCAGTTTGATTTGTTTTCATATTTAATTTGTTTTAACAAAAATTGCTTGCGTTTTTTTCATTTTATTTTATTTATTTATTTTTTTAAAAACACACCAAAATCCTCAGCACCAGGCCTGTGATGCTGTTAATCTGTAGGCCTGGTTGTAGAAGCCTCCAGCAACGGACTGCTGGGACCTGCAGTCTGCCCTGAAAACACCAGTTGCTGGATACTCCCAAGATGGATTCTTTCCTGTGCAGGTATGCTGGGGCAGCCATGACCCATAGACGGGGACTAGGGATGTTAGGGAAAGACTTGCCATTATCATCTGTAATGTTTAAGTTCTTCCAAGTAATGCATTTGAAATGTTGTTCTTTGCTTGGTCTGAAATGACTAAAGGCATGTATATACTGTAAGTAATCGGAACCTAGTCTACAGCGTGGGTCAGTTAAGACACACTGGGATACCAAGACACACTGGGATACCAAGACACACTGGGATACCAAGACACACTGGGATACCAAGACACACTGGGATACCAAGACACACTGGGATACCAAGACACACTGGGATACCAAGACACACTGGGATACCAAGACACACTGGGATACCAAGACACACTGGGATACCAAGACACACTGGGATACCAATAAAGATTTCATTTGCAGCCTGTCATAAGTTTTTTTTTTTTTTTTTTTTTTTTTTTTTTTTTTTTTTTTTTTTGTGTCTGTGATAGGTAAGATAGCCTCTTGCAGGAGGGAGTTGTTGTAGGCTCTCTCTCTGTGAGCGGTCTGTCTACCACCGTAGAGGTCCTCAGCCTGTGCACAGGTATGGAAGGAAAATAGGTAATTAAGTGCAATCATGGAATCCACTCTAGGTGCATGGTGGTATTCTATTCTGTTACTGGAAGTGAGGTAGCTTAGATACGCTGGACAGGTGGAGAGGGCATAGGCTCTGTCCCTCCTAAATGCATTGAGTGAAGTAGTGGTGTATATTGACGTCAAGAGTTAACTAGAGATCAACCATTTTGTTTCAGTAAAGGTAACTCATGTTTAAGGTAGTGACCCTATTCAGGGTGCCAATATAGCCCAGAAGAACCCACCCCCGGGGGGTAGCCCTCTTATGTGACCCCCTACTTGGCACCCAAATCATGGTACCAATCACAGCAGATCACATGACAATTGTACACATTGGATGGCTTCAATTCATAGCCATTTATTTTGTACCATTGTGTTGCTCACTGTTGTAATTGATCAGTGTCTGGGTCTTGTGATTCTCACAATATAAAGCTCTTTGGTGTAGGACGGGTGTCGGCAACCCGCGGCTTCAGAGCCGCATGCGGCTCTTTTTCACCTTTGCTGTGGCTCCGGAGCACACTGCCCACCAGGTGACAGGCAATAGGGTTGCCGTAGCTCAGTGGTCGGCAAGCCGCGGCTATTTACACACTTCAATGCGGCTCTTCTGTGTGCCGGGCGCCCGCTCCCCTCCCTCCTCTCGGGCGGCCGCCCCAAAAGTCAGGACTCTGCAGCTAGCCCAGCAATGGGCAAACTACGGCCCGGCGGACCTTTTAATCCGGCCCGCGGAGCGTGGCAAACATTGGCTGTCAGGGTGTAGGCGGGACAGCGTGACGAACTCCTCTCCTCTCACAGTCCGCCCTGAAGACCGGAACGGCGTGGGAACACGGCCAGAGGAACGCGCGGAGCAAAGGTAAGTGAATTGACACGGGGGACTTACTACAGGGGGGATGAATTACTATATGGGGGGATGAATTACTATATGGGGGATGTATTTTCAGTTTTAAAAATGTGGCTCTGAAAATAAATTTCAATCGTGGTTTTGGCGAGATTTGGCTCAGTTGAAAAAAAAGGTTGCCCACCACTGACCTAAGGCTATGATTGTGATTATGACGATACACTGTGGCCCTGATTAACCCTTTGCTTACTGGGCCCTTAAACCCCCTTCATGACCAGAGCGCTTTTTGCAATATATGCAGTGTCGGATTTGTTTTAAATGTTGCAATGGTTTTGCGGCTCCCAGTCTTTTTTTCCCTCTCAAACGGGTCCAAGTGGCTCTTTATGTCTTAAAGGTTGCAGACCCCTGGTGTAGGATTTATAATTTTTAAACTACAGCTGTTTGAAGATGGCAACTGCCAGTGAAGTGAGCAAGTTGGAGCAGTTTGTTTTTAACCGCTCTTCTCTGCCCTTGCTGTAGAGTGAGTTGCCATAGGAACCCAGGTGTGTGAGCAGGCAGCAGAGTGACAAAAGCTAGAGTGTGAGCTGAAAAATAAAAGTTGAAATGCATTTCTCACTCTATCAAGCTTGCCATGTGCACTTTTTAAATTTGATCAATCAATTGCTTAGTGTAATGTTTACTATCTTTACTCACTCCAAACACTCCACACAGTTACTCTGCCCACTCCATAAAGTTACTCTGCCCAGTCCAACCTTTTCACAGTTACTCCAGCCACACAATAGATACTCAAGCGACTCCACCCAGTTACTTCACACAATTCCCTAGAAATTGTAGCTTTTCTAGTTGTTTTTTACAATCTCATACGAATTTAAAAGAACTAATAATCTGGACAGACTCTCCCCAGCATAAAAAGGAATTATTAAATATACCATACGACCACCCTTGGTCTCTCCCAGTTGAGCTGGGACTATAGTTCAAGTGTTGGGCTGAGATCTCTCTAACAGTCCCAGTTTCTTTCAGTTCCAGGGGCTAGAACTTACAGAACTCAGCACACTGCTTTAACTTTGCATATTGCTGTGTGCACCCTCTAAGTCAGGCAACCCTGGAAAAGTGGAGATCTACCTGAGCAACATGGAATACGAAGATCACAAGGGGTCAGACTGTTTTTTTTTTTTTTAAGGAGATAACCTAGCAATGCCCTATTAAATAAATAATAAAGGTTAAAAAAAACTTTAAAAATATATAAATACACAAGTCATTATACACTGTTCAAAAAATTGAAGCAACACTTTTTATTCAGAATATAGTGTCAAGTCAATTAAACTCATGAGATATTGATCTGGTAAGTTAAGTAGCAGAGGGAGTTGTTAATCAGTTTCAGCTGCTTTGGTGTTAGTGAAGTTAACAACAGGTGTACTCGATGGGCAACAATGAGATTACCCCCAAAACAGGAATGGTTTTACTGGTGGAAATCACTGACATTTTTTTCCCTACGCATCTTTTCAGACTGTTTCTCACTAGTTTTGCATTTGGTTAGGGTCAATGTCACAGCTGGTAGCATGAGGTAATACCTGGAACCTACAGAGGTTGCACAGGCAGTTGAACTCCTCCAGGATGGCACATCAATACGTGCCATTGCCAGAAGGTTTGCTATGTCTCCCAGCACAGTCTCAAGAGCATGGAGGAGATTCCAGGAGACAGGCAGTTACGTAAGGAGAGCTGGACAGGACCGTATAAGGTACATAACCCATCAGCAGGACTGGTATCTTTTCCTTTGTGCAAGGAGGAACAGGATGAGCACTGTCAGAGCCCTACAAAATGACCTCCAGCAGGCCACGTGTGTGTATGTCTCTGACCAAACAATCAGAAACAGACTTCATAAGGTGGCCTGAGGGCCCATCATCCTCTAGTGGGCCCTGTGCTCACTGCCTGGCACCATAGAGTTCGATTGGCATTTGCCATTGAACACCAGAATTGGCAGGTCTGCCACTGGCGCCCTGTGCTTTTCACAGATGAGAGCAGGTTCACCCTGAGCACATGTGACAGACGTGAAAGGGTCTGGAGAAGCCATAGAGAACATTATGCTGCCTGTTACATTGTTCAGCATGACCGGTTTGGTGGTGGGTCAGTGATGGTCTGGGGAAGCATATCCATGGAAGGACACACAGACCTCTACAGACTAGATATTGGCACCCTGACTGCCATTAGGTATCGTGATGAAATCCTTGAACCCACTGTCAGACCCTACACTGGTGCAGTGGGTCCTGGGTTCCCCCTGGTGCATGACCATGCCTGGCCTCATGTGGCGAGAGTATGCAGGCAGTTCCTGGAGGATGAAAGAATTGATACCATTGAATGGCCCCCACACACGCCTGACCTAAATCCAATAGAACATTTCTGGGATATCCTGTTTCGGTCCATCCGACACCTCCAGGTTGCACCTTAGACTGTCCAGGAGCTCAGTGATGCCCTGGTCCAGATCTGGGAGGAAATACCCCAGGACACCATCCGTCGTCTCATTAGGAGCATGCCCCGATGTTGTCAGGCATGCATACAAGCATGTGAGACCATACAAACTACTGAGTACCATTTTGAGTTGCTGCAATGAAATTTCAGCAAAATGGACTAGCCTGCTGCGTCATTTTTTCACTTTGGTTTTCGGGGTGTCTTTAAATTCCTTCCTCTGTAGGTTGATCATTTTCATTTCCATCAAACAATGGGGCATCCTTATGTTCCTAACTCATTACCCAGTCCATATCCGTATAGATTTTCAGCATGAGATTTTTCCCCATTGAGATCTGATGTTTTTTCAAAGTGTTCCTTTATTTTTTTGAGCAGTGTATAACTATACACCCTACTATTGCCCTACCTTTTTAGCTTCAACAAAAAGCTTGGAATTACCTTTAATTTATAGTACAAGGTCAGGAGTAAGTAAGTATTATGTAAAGCAGAGTTCAGAGGTCAGGAGTAGGTTATGCAGATTTCAGGGGTGAGCAGTAACTAAGGCAGAATTCAATGGTTAGCAGTAACTCAGAGGTCAGTAGTATGCACTGCAGAGTTTAGGGGTCAGGAGTAGGTAGCTCAAAGGTCAGTAGTAAGTAATACCAAGTTTAAGAATCAGTAGTAGGTTATGCAGAGTTCAAGAATCAGTAGTAAGCACTACAGAGTTCAAGGGTCAGTAGTAAGTAATGTGAAGTTCGCTGGTCAGTACGTGGTAATAAACAATTTAAGTAACAAATATTCTGTCATTATAGAGAAGTTTGAGATACAAAGGAAATAGGCATGTTCATAACTGATCTTCAATACAAATATTTGTATTTCAATGACATGTACAATCTACAGCCTACTTCCCATGTAGTTGGTACACATACAGAATATTTTATGCACACCTCTCTTAGCACACCTAGACATGGTCATGAGCCTGCAATGATAGTTTTAGGAAAGCAATAAATACAGTTTTATCTCAAGAACTAGCTATACAAGTTTTAAGTAGGCTTCTTTTCATTTCAGATAAGCCTTTTAGCAAAAATGTTTTTTATACACCAGCACATATCGTAATTGCAGCATGTTACCTCAATGTTAACTGAAATCAAATGGCAGAAAAATTTTGACACCTTATCAAAGGAACCACAAATCTGATCCAAAAGCTATTTCAACACTGCCCACACTACCTGATGAACTCACGAGAGAGGCAGATGGCATCTGTGGATATGCTGCCAGGCTGCCACAGATAGATACACAGATAACATATGATTGAGGAATTGTAGGATGAAAGCTGAGCAACTTTACAGATGTCTCTGTGTGTGCATGACTTAAGGTTCCCAGCAATGAAGTGAATGCAGAGCAATCAGTCTAAGAAAGCTGCACCTCTGTTATATTCTTTCTCTTCTGCTCCAAAAAATGTTTTTGGCACTTTAATAGATGTTCAGCAAAATCAAATTTTGCTTTCATATGGCCCTGGAACTATTTCAGGTACATCTGGGACAGTCCCCATTTTGAGGGGGTCTGTCCCTAGGAAACACCGATGGCAAACATAATCTTCCAAAATATCAATGTACCTCTTTGTTATTTGACTTTATCAGTTGTACTCCCCGTAGAATGTACGATGCATCAATACAAGCTTTTAGCACCCCAAGTGCATAACTTTACATCTAGGTCTGTTGTAAGTTAGCAATAACTATAAGAAGATTATTTTACTAAATAGCTTAGTGTCATCTGCAAACACTTAAATAGTATTTTTGATCCTAAACCCTTGTAACCACAATCACTGTTACTGGAATGTGCAGGCCGTATAATGCATTATTATGGTGAATATTTCCTGAATGCAGCTCCCTTTAAGATGGAGCCTCTTTAGAGTAAGAACTTTTGATTCTTTTAAACCAGGAGCACTGAATGCTGAGAGATGTAGTTTGGGCCACAAGAGAAGCCAAAATCATAGCAAGCAAGAGAAACTACAAGATCCAGTGTACCTGGAGGAAGGAAGGGACAGATAAATATAAAAGTCTGGGAAAGTTTGGGGGCAGTTGGGAGTTAACCACCAGTGTCTAAGGAAAGGAAGGTCCTGTAAGAGAGAAAGAGCTGTGAGTCCAGTCAGATACTTAGTGTTGCATTATTATCAGGACCTGTCGGTACCAGAAAGCTGGAGGATTGGCTTCAGACCACTGGACTAAGCTAGAGGCAGCGTAGTTCCTTGCTGTGGTCAATTCCTGCACTGAGGCCTGTCATTTATGCCACTAGCAGATCCGGAGTGCTGAACCCAGGCTAGCTGGCCACTGCCGCTGCTACACAAAGTCCCATCAAGGTTCACAGCTGCATCTCAGAATCCAGCACTTGTCAGATTGCTGCAGGAAGCCACCTGGGATCCAACACCATCTTAAATTGGCCCCCCATCAAACAAGTAAGTTTGACGTACAGAGAAGCTGGTGAGTGGGCTTTTGATCCATTAGTGATTCCTTATATTGACTTTGTACCTAATCACCCAAAGAAAGATTTTATTGTTTTCAGGTATTTATATAGCACCGTCAATTTACACAGTGCTTTACATATATATATATATGGTACATTCACATCAGTCCCTAACCCTCAAGGGGCGTACAATCTAAGGTCCCTAACTTACATTAATACATACACATACTGGGGCCAATTTAGACAGGATCCAATTAACCTACCAGCATGTCTTTGGAGTGTGGGAGTTACCTGGAGTACCCGGGGGAAACCCACATAGGCACAGGGAGAAACTCTGAGGTGGTGCCGTGTTTGGGATTTGAACCAATGACTTTAGTACTGCCAGGCGGAAGTGCTAACCATATAGCCACTGTGCTACCCATTTAGCGACTGTACTGTTCTATTTTCTGTTCTTCATTGCTACTGCTATCTCCCATCTGCTTACTACTTAACACCAATAGTCCTACTAGCCATAATAAATATATACAGTATATATATATAAAAACACATAGTACCTTTATATATAACCATCATCTCAGAGTGTTATCCCTCATCTGGCCACTCCCTCGTCAGTTTTCTGAGGAGTCCATTGTTTTCCAAAACAGACTTGCTTCCCTCCAACAAGCCTGCCAATCTCTTCAAGGGCTCCAATGTAGCTGGCAGAAGACTATCGTTAAAGGCTGTACATAATTCACCTGCTATAGAGCACAGTTGTCAGCATATTTATTTATTTCTCTGTTTCAAGAAGGCCTACGTTTAGCTTTTTCACATCATGTGCCCATAGGCAACACAGTCCTGATCTGCATTGGTGCTATATTCTATACTCTATACCCTATACTACTTATAAATAGATTATAACGTAAGGGTCCCAACACTGACCCTTGGGGTACACCACTAACAACCGTTGACTAGAGTATGCACAATTAAACACTACTCACCGAATACAGTCTTTACGACAGTGTTCTATTAATTTACAAACTGAGTTTTCTAGTCCTATTGACTTTAATTTCCACATTATTTGTTGGTGGAGAACTGTGTAAAACACTTTTAAGAAGTCAAGGTTTACTATATCCAAAGCCACTCCTTTACGTTTAAAAGAAAGATTTGTTTAACAACTTTGGTCTTTCATGAATCCATGATATTCCAGGATTATAGCAAAAAACAGGGACAACAACCTTCTTGACCCTTTACAGTCTGGCTTTTGCTCACTACACGTCACTGAAACTGCCCTACTAAAACTCACTAATGATCTACTAACAGCTAAAACCAATGACCACTACTCCGTACTCTTACTACTTGACCTCTCTGCGGCTTTTGATACGGTTGACCATCCCCTCCTCCTCAAAAAAACTCCACTCTCTTGGTCTCAGAGACTCTGCTCTGCTGGTTCTCCTACCTATCGCATCGCTCCTTTAGCATTACCTATAACGCTGCCTCCTCCTCTTCACTCCCTCTTTCTGTAGGGGTCCCTCAAGTTTCTGTCCTTGGACCCCTACTCTTCTCCATCTACACCTCCTCCCTTGGTCACTTGATAAACTCCCATGGCTTTAAGTACCATCTCTATGCTGATGACACACAAATCTATCTTTCTACCCCTCACCTCACCCCTTCAGTCTCCTCTCGCATTACTAACCTACTAAGCGACGAATCGGCATGGATGTCACTTCCTCAAACTCAATCTTTCCTAAACTGAGCTCTTTGTATTCCCCCCCCATTCTGTGCCCCCTCCCCTGACTTCTCCATCAAGATCAATAACACAATCATCAGTCCTTCCCCTCATGCTAGGGTACTAGGTGTAATCCTAGGCTCTCATCTGTCCTTTCACCCCCAAATCCAATCACTGTCCAAATCTTGTAGACTTCACCTCCGCAACATCTCCAAGATACGCCCGTTCCTAACCACGGAAACCACTAAGCATCTTATTCACTCCCTTGTTATATCTTGCCTTGACTATTGCAACTCCCTCCTCATTGGCCTACCGAATCGCAGGCTATCCCCACTTCAGTCTATCATGAACGCTGCTGCCAGATGTATCCACCTTACTAACCGTTCTGTATCTGCCAATCCTTCCACTGGCTTCCCATTGCCCAACGGATAAAATTCAAAACATTAACAATAACTTATAAAGCCATTTATAACTCTGCCCCAAATTATATCAACGATCTTGTCTCCAAATATCACCCAAACTGTCCTCTCCGCTCCTCGCAAGATCTCCTGCTCTCTAGCTCCCTTGTCTCCTCCTCCCATGCTCATCTCCAGGACTTTTCCAGAGCTTCCCCCATCCTCTGGAACTCTCTACCCCCATTTATCAGACTATCGCCTACTCTGCTCACTTTTAGGCAATCTCTGAAAACCTATCTCTTCAAGAAAGCCTATCCTGCCCTCAGCTAATAACACTGTTCAACAAATTTTTATTTTTTGCCAGTTTTGGAAACAAAAGGATCCATTTCTTAATGAATTTCACATTCTGAGTTCAAATATAACAATGAAATTTGTCAATTGGCTCTAGTTTTTCTGTAAACGGAACGTTTTCTACTATAGGCGTAATGACTACATAATGCACAATAATTATATAGATAGATGTCTTTCCACAAATATAAAGCAAGTGATATTGACTACATAACAAAGCCTAAATGGCATAATATATTGCATAGGATTACCAAGAAAAATTATAGCCATAAGCTAAGTTGAATCATTTTTAATACTTAGGATTCTCACTAGTTTTGTCTTCAGTTTGTGTCGGTTTTGCTTCTCTTGGCTTTTCTCTTGTATTCGAGGAAAGGGCTATCTCTTACAACTGCACGTGACTACACGCTTCAGGTTCTTCCTCACTTGACTCAACCATGAAGGATTCTGGTGCTTTAGGAATTGGTAGCCCCTCTCCATGAGGAACTGGACGTATTGCCGATGGAATATTTGGATAGTGCACAGATAACTTTTTCTTCTTATTTAGCCCTTTTACAATTGGAGGCACCATACAAAAGTAACAATTACTAACATGATCTGTTGGCTCTCTCCAAATCATTGGCACAGCGAAAGGCATAGATGCCTTTTTTCCATTCAACCATTGCTCCAGTGCCGCCCCACAAGAATTGCAGCATATATGTGGTGCCCAGCTCTTGTCCTGGTCTCCTATCTTGCAGCCAAAATACAAGTTGTAGGCTTTCTTAATCATTCCTGTTATCCTCCTTTTTTGTGAGATAAGTTATTTCACCGCAGATATAGCAGAAATTATCTGCTTTATTCACACAAGTTCGAGGCATTACTGAGTAGCCTATATAAGCATAAAACGAAATGTAAAGACGCTGTCGAACTACAATCAGCTACAGATACTGCAGCTTTTATGCAGTGAAGTGATGCAATTAAAGGCTAATATTGCATCATCTCAGTATACATGCAATTTTCTATTGGTCACCAGTATCAATTGCACAATATGCAGCTGACGTTGCATCATAATTTTGAATGGCTTACGTCATTAGATGGGTGAATATATCATGGAAACTAGAGCCAATCAACATTTTTTTAGGGTCATTTTCGTTTTCAGTACCCCAAAATTATGTAAGATTAGCTAATTTTATGCCCAAAACTTTTTACCTGTTGAACAGTGTAATGGAATCTTCTACTCTTCCAACCAGTCCATCCCCCACAGTTTCTACCTTTTTTGTACCACTAGCCCCTCCCTCCTAGATTGTAAGCTCCAAGGAGCAGGGCCTTCCTTTCCCTCTTGTATTGAATTGTATTGTCTCCCATTATATTGTAAAGCGCTGAGCAAACTGTTGGCGCAATATAAATCCTGTATAATAATAATAAATTAAACTCTAGAGTTTAGTTCTGACTATAGAAGTTGGCATGACTAGGAGCTCGTACAGGCCGAAAGGGGTAATGAAGGCGGAGCGCTCAACGCCCTCCTTCGTGAGGGCGATTTGCCAGTAGCCCTTGCTGAGGTCTAGGGTGCTAACGTATTGGGCCCCCGCCAGACGGCTCAGATGCGGACCGTGCTAGAGGACCGGGCTGTCACCTTTTCGGCCACCCTGGGCCGCACCGGATTAGCCCTCCACCACGTGGAGACTCAGTCAGAAGCCCATCCAGCAGGCCCCATACCGAGTCCCCTAATCCGTGAAGACGGCCATCTGGGCAGAGCTCTCAGAGATGCTCCAGCTGGGCATCATCCGACCCTCCCGCAGTCCCTGGGCCTACCCGGTGGTGCTCGTTCCGAAGAAGGATGGGAGCACCCGCTTTTGAGTGGACTACCAGAGGTTGAATGACTACACCATCATTGACGCCTACCCCATGCCGCGCATAGACGACCTGCTGGACCGTCTAGCCAGGGCCTGATATGTTAGCACCCTAGACCTCAGCAAGGGCTACTGGCAAATCGCCCTCACAAAGTAGGGCGTTGAGCGCTCCGCCTTCATTACCCCGTTCGGCCTGTACGAGTTCCTAGTCATGCCCTTTGGCATGGAAAAACGCCCCCGCCACCTTTCAACGTGTCGTGGACCCGATACTAGAGGGATGCCAAAAGTTTGTGTGCGCCTACCTAGATGACATAGCCATCTTCAGCGACACATGGGAGGACCTGGCCCATGTGGGGGCCATCCTGGACCGCATCTGCAAGGTTGGGCTGACAGTGAGACCAGACAAATGCCAGTTGGGAATTGCTGAGGTACAGTACCTTGGGCACAGAGTAGAGGGGGGACACTGAAACCTGAACCAGCCAAGGTCAAAGCAATTTATGACTGGCCCACCCCCCAGACCAAGAAACAAGTGATGGCATTACTCGGCACTGCTGGCTATTACCGTAAATGTGTACTGAACTTCAGCTCCACGACCCAGCCCCTGACCGACCTGACCCGGAAGAACAGTCCCAGGATGGTGAACTGGACCTCGGCCTGTGAGTTCGCCTTCTGTGACCTCAAATCCGCCATGGCGAGCAAATCCGTCCTGGCCACCCCTGACCACAACAGACTCCACCTACAGCCTAGGGGCTGTCCTCAGCCAAGTCAACAAGGCTGGGGAGGAACATCCCGTTGCCTTCCTCAGGCGCAAACTACTGGACCGGGAAGTTGCCTATGCTACGGTGGAGAAGGAATGTCTGGCCATAGTCTGGGCCCTAAAGAAACTACAGCCCTACCTGTACGGCTGGGAGTTCACCATCGTCACCGATCACAACCCCCTCACATGGCTGAACAGGGTGTCTGGGGACAATGGGCGCCTCCTTAGGTGGAGCCTTGCCCTCCAGCCCTACAATTTCACAATTCGATATAGACGGGGAAGCCAACGCCAAAATGCAGATGGCCTTTCCAGCCAACAAGACCCACAGTAGCTATGCCAGGGCCCACAAGTGCCTTCAAGGGAACCCGGTTGGGTCCCCCCCCTTGCCGACACTTGTGAAATGGAAGGGGGAGGAGTGTCACAGTGGGCGCTCTCCCCCCTCTGCTGGCCGCATCTGAGGTGACCCCCTGCTATATCTCGTCCTGCCACGGCTCTTTGAAGCCGAGCTACTCAGGACGAAAGGCACGGCCCCTCTCACCTGTGCCACTATCTTATCCCCATCCGGCAAGGCCGGAGGGGACAAGATAGCGAGATTCACACCTCTCTGTGGAGAGGTGCGAACCCCCTGCAGAGATGCTCCGGATCACGGCGTCAGGCTGACGCCGCACAATACCGGCATCCACAGTGCGAGCACGAGGAGTTCCCGCGTTTGCGGATGCCTCCGGACAAAGGCCGCAACGAGAGCGCGGCCCATGTCCAGGGGGCATGCCTCATTGCTGGGCAACGAGTCACGCCGCCCCTGGCCCGCCCCTAGTTGACAGGACGACCGGAGAGCGTCCTGCATCAGCTTAAGAGGCTGACGCTGGGCTCTCCGATCATCCATTCCGCTGTGCAGTCACAGAGGGAGCCCATCTGCGGTGGGACCCTCGTGACCAGACTCTGCCTGAGACCCTCAAGTCTAGGGGGAGATCGCCCACACCTGCCTGAGACCCCAGCTAAGGGGGGATTATCTGCTACCTGCCTGAGACCCCCAAGCCTAGGGGGAGATCACCTGCCACCTGCCTGAGACCCCAGCTAAGGAGATATTACCTGCTACCTGCCTGAGACCCCCAAAGCCTAGGGGGAGATCACCTGCCTGAGACCCCAGCTAAGGGGAGATTACCTGCCTGAGACCCCCAAGCCTAGGGGGAGATCACCTCCCTGAGACCCCAGCTAAGGGGAGATTACCTGCCAGCTGCCTGAGACCCCAAGACTAGGTGGAGATCGCCTGCCACCTGCCTGAGACCCCAGCTAAGGGGAGATTACCTGCAAGCTGCCTGAGACCCCAAGCCTAGGGGGAGATCGCCTGCCAGCCTAAAGGGAGAGGCCACTCTCCTATTCTGGACCCCAACAGGTACCTGTGTCCTACTTTCTTATCCCTGGGAGACCAGGCACCCTGTAGGATCCGTGAGCACATGCTTTTCCCGGTTTTACTTGAACTGTTCCCGTGTTGACCCCCCTACTCCCCTTGTTGGATTACAATCTGCTACAGAGACTTTTTCTTTGCCCCTCCCCGTACTGGACTACAAGTGTTTTAGCCCCCCCCTTGCTGTTCCCCTACCGGCGAGTGTCACCCTCCCTGCGAACCCCCCTATTGAGGGACTGTCATCCTTTTTCTGTCTCAATAAAGTTTGTGCGTTTGCCTTCTACTCTGTGTGTTCTGTCCTGCCTAGCCTCTGTCACAGTTGCTAAATCCACAACGGTAAAATCAGTCTGTATATCCAGTAAAGCATGCTTGTTGTACTCACTGTGGAACCTAAGGGGTTAATTATCTGCATTGTGTAAAAAGGCTGTTTGATCCTGTCTTCTCTGATCCTCTCCTTCTTCCACAGACCCCAATCCATCTGCTGATAGTACAGAGCCCTAGGAGGCACTCGGCATATGCTCAATTTGGTGTGTATTCCTAGAGAGTTTTTCTTCTTTCTGGGAGGATGCATGTGATCATCACGGGGCCAATCAGCACTGTCCAGACAGAGGGTCAGGGGTCATGTAGCTTCATAGGATAGTCAGAGGAGAATGAAAACTCCTCCTACAAGCTTTAACCAGTGCTCGGTCGGACACTGATAGAAGTCACAAGACTGCTGTATACTGCTGATGAGAAAAGTTATTTAGCAGTTTATATTTACTAAAATAATTGCATTTCCATGTTCTATGTACTGTGGAAGTTTAACACTTCGTGTGTGGCATTACTTGGTAAAAACATTGTTTCCTTTTTTAAAAAAAGCCCCACATTGGCCTTATGATAATTCATCAGAACCAAGCCAGTCAATAAAGAGTATCTAAAAAATAGAAACAATTGCTTTAAAATAACAAATCTCAACTCTTTGAGGACACGTAGATGTAACCATGAGTTGCAGCTGCTTTATTTACCTTTATTTAATTTACAGCTGGCAGCCACGGCATGCAGGAAAGAAAATCGCTCACTTCTAGTCAGGGTTGAAGGAGGAATTCTTCCTGCTGAGCCATTTTATTCTCCCGGCTAGCAATAATTGCATGTAAAATTTGGCAGGCTGGTTGTACCCAAGTTGATTGATCATCCCTGCTGAACCGGCCAAGATTCAAACTGCCTATGGCCAGCTTAAGGGCCGGTTCACACAATGAATTGCACAGGAATGCATGGTAAAACTAGAAGAGTCCAGACTTTTCACCAATTGAAAATATGAAAAAAATACAACAAAGAAGACCCAAGACTGTTGAGCTGTTAGAATCCAATATCGGGCAAGAATGGGCCAACATTCCTCTCCCAAAACTCCAGCAACTGGTCTCCTCAGTTCCCAGACATTTATAAATGTTAAAAGGAGAGAGAATGCTTCACTCTGGTAAACGTGGCTCTGTCTCAACCTCTTTGAGATGTATTGCTACCGTCAATTTCAAAATTACCTTATTTTTTTCTTAAAAAGGTAAATTTTCTCAATTTAAACATTTCATGTTTTCTATCTTCTGTTGCGGGGGTCGGCAACCCGTCGATCACGGGGAACTAACAGGTCAATCGTGACCGTGGTTCTGCATCCCCCCAGCCTCCGCCGCTCTCATGTTACAGGCAGAGCGGAGAGCAGGAGGCAGTATAGTGCTGGATAGAGGTCGGGGGCGGAAGCTGCTCAGTGATTGGTTGCTAGGCTGTCTTCTGATCTTCTGAGCTTCGCTCTGCTCAACACACGATGTGTGTGTGTGATATGAAGGGGACACAGGAGGCACTGTGGGGGGGGGGGGGGCTGAGGAGACACTGTAGGAGGGGGGACACAGGAGAATCTGTGGGGGGTAGGGGTGCTTAGGAGACACTGTGGGAGAGGTGATACAGAAGACAATGTGGAAGGGGGGACACAGAAGACACTGTGGGAGGGGGACACAAAAGACATTGTGGGATGGGGGGCACAGAATACACTGTGGGAGGAGGAACACAGGAGACCCTGTGGGGGGGATATTGATTAGAAAAGGACAGGGGACACTGCTTTGGGGATGGGAAGGACACTACTGGGGAGGAAGTGAGCAGGGAATATGACAGGGGGATGTGGTTTGAAGGGGGGCAGAGGACACTATTGTGGGGGGAGGGGGCAAAGGAAACAGCATTGGGAGTACAGAACACTGCTGTGGGGGGGGGGGGGGGCAGAGGACACTACAGTGGGTGTGGGGGTGATGAAAAGGGGACAGAGGACACTGCATTGGTGGGTACAGAACACTACAGTGGGGGTGATGTAAAGGGGGACAGAGGACACTGCTGGGGGGTGATGTTTTTTTTTTTTGAGGGCGCCGCCTAGAACCCCCCCCCCCCCCAGGGGATCTTTGCTTTATTCCATATTGTCCAGGTAGATCTCAACCTCTGAAAGGTTGCCTACCCCTGCTTTATTGTGAATAAAATATGGGTTTATGAGATTTGCAAATTATTTAATTCTGTTTTTTTTAATGTAAATTTTACACAGCATCCCAGCTTTTTTTGGTGATTGGGGTTGTAGTTATGTCATGTCTTGGATATCCTTTTTTCTGTCCAGATTTGCAGAGAGATCTGGCTTAAGCAATGGTCAGCGGAGTAAAAAGGTTTTGTTATTATACAGGATTTATATAGTGCCAACAGTTTGCTCAGCGCTTTACAATATAACGGGAGACAATACAGCAACAATACAGTTCAATACAAGAGGGATAGGAGGGCCCTGCTCCTTGGGGCTTACAATCTTTCTTTGTTATGACTATCCTTCATTGGAAACTGACTTTTCAGCTCTTCCCTGGATAAAATCAATAAAGAAGTGACAGCGTAAGAATACTCAGTAATTTCATTCCAGTAATTCCCATAGATCATGATTGGTCTTAGAGTATGGTATGCTGATCTCATTCATCTTCCAACTCTCCATGGCCTCTAACCAATCAACCAGATCTGTTACCCCAAGGACCACAGTGTGGCTGTTGAAACCCAGTTTCAAAAAGACAAAGGCATTGCAGATTCAGTTATCCTGACCATGTTTATCCCCTAAATACCAGCATGTTTCTTATTTTCCAAATAATTATTGAAAAAAATGTGATAACCTTCGGATGTCTACTTTCTAAATAGGGGTCATTTTGGGAGTTTGCGTCCTGGCAGAAAATATGTCCTGTGAAAAAACACATGCAGCCAGTTACAGTGTAGTATGGAGACAGGCTGTGACAAAATTAGTTGAAGCCAGTAAAAATTAAGAAATATGCCCTGTGAAAAAATGTATGCAGTCTGTTATGAGTGTAGTGCATGTGGAGGGGCTGTAAACAAGTTACAGAATAAAGATCAGCTGCATTGTGATGTACTGTAAAAACCCTTCTGTCTCCCATCCCCAATTTCCTCAAGATAAACAGCACTTTGCTACCTAAAGGATATTCAGTAAGTTTACATGTACTTTAAGGCCCCATTCACACCTGAGCATAATGGGAACATGTGTTTTTTTTCCCACTTGACAAATGCCCCAAAGTAGCTCCAGAACCTTTTCAGTTGTGGAATGTCGAGCATTTTTCAGCTCACATTTTAGCATGTTTGTAGAGCTTTTTGTTGTGTAGCAAAACAAGTACTTGATAGCTCGATAAAGGCTAGTGTCAGGGTCAATGTCAGCATCAGTGTGTTTAGGTAGGATTCAAAATGCACTCTATCGTTTCTTGGCTCCACAACAGGTGCAAATAACAAAAAAAATTGTATTGCTGTGCTTATCAGGAGTAGGAGAATCTCCTTTTTTTTTTTTTTGCTTTTTTTTTGAAGTGGGTCATAGTAATAGCAATTTTTTTGCGGCCAATTTTCCTTTAACAAAAAAATCAGGAGATATTCATCACCATTTGTCCCCAAATGAAGCTCCGGTTTATCCCGAAGAAAACAAAGTATAATTTACCTGTATGCACTAACTAGTTGCAATGATGTGTTGGCTGCATTTGTTTTGTTTTGGGTTTTTTTTGGCGTGTTCCTTTATTTTCACCTGGTGATTTGGCCAGCAACACACTTCCTGCTTTAGGGGGGCTCCACTTTGAATGAAGGAGCAATGGAGGCACCCTTGGACAGCAGCAGTGCCATCTTGTGGTGAAGGTAGTATTAAATTCACATCAGATTTAAATGGACTTGACTAACAGAATAAAGTTGAACGCCAGATAACATTTTTTAAATAGTTAAATAAACAGTTTTATTTTTCTTTTGGGATAAAGATTTGACATAAATGAATAAAAGCTGATTATTTTAAGCACCCCTGTCAGTGTGAAATGATTCATCTCTACCCTCTAACTGCCACCTTTGGTGGGCAGCTTGGTCTGTTAAAGGCAAGTTCCAGGTCAATATATAGGAAAAAAAGCCTAAATAAACAAACATATAATGCAGCCACCACATATAGGAGTTGGAAAGCTGCAATATGATATATTTTTGCTTTTTGGTTTTAATACCTCTTTAAGTCTATGGCATCATAGTAGAAGCAAAGGGGATGATTTTAGTTTGATTTAAACCAGATAGATTCATTTTAAATTCCACCACAGAAAGTGTTTTAACAAAATGACATACCCCTTTCACTGGACAGTGAAAATTAAACTAAAGACTCTGAAAGATTGTTGATTTGTGGTAGTTGGATCACAGAGTCTACTTAATCTTTCTTGCTACCAAGCACAAAAAACATACTGTTATAGCTATACTGCTCTTACTATAGAACTACCAAGGTCTGAAAGCCACAACAGGAAGATTACAATAAAAAATAATTGTACTTTTGTTGAGAAAAAAAACAAACTCCTCTGGGTGATCGATGTACATTGCAGTGAATTTAACAAATTTGTAGTAGATTCCTACCTTTTTGTTGCTGTGAAAAAATAACCACCAGATTCATCAGACTGATGCTATGCTCATTCTGAATGGGAGGGTCTTCTTTATCAATCAGCTGGTACATTTTCTGTGTTCTAATAAGTAAGCCCTGGTTCACAAATATGCGGCCGTGTGGGCCACGTTTTGCGTGGGCATGAGAGCCCATTCATTTGAATGGACTCCTGGGCCCCATGACATGCAGGGAAGAAGTCCCTGCACTTTTTCTGAAAACGCAGCCTGCACGTGAAGCTCGGTTCCCAGTAAGGTTACGTTTTCCAGTGCAGGCGGAGTGCCATTTGTACTAATGGCACCCGCCCGCGGGTCTGCATTCCTCTGTGTGGGTGGTGCGGTTGCATGGATTTTCGTGCAGATCCGCAGGGGCACCACCCGCACATGTGTGAACCAAGCCTAAAGCTGCACTGTCTGCATTCCTTTAGAAGTGATTAACCCCGGGAAAGTATCTCACCAAAACTTACATTTCATAAATTTCAAGAGGGTGCCTAAAATATGGCTTTTGTCTTAGTGCAGGAAATCAGTGAGGCAATCACGCAAGCAGGAAATGACATTTTGGAAGGCATTCTGTACACCAACTGTGTACAGAACATCTCCGGGATGCCATATCGCATTGAATTTTACAGAAAATTGCAGCACTGCATATTGAAAAGGAACATTCATTTTTAGTAACATTAAAATACATCATGGCTTGTGTAGCAATTGTATAAACTACACTACTATTTTTTACTTGCTGCATTTTTTCACAAAAATGGTATTACCCTTTAAATGAACCAATTTTATCAAGCGCAAAATATACTCAGGGAACAATATGCAGTGGAAGGTGCACCTTAATCATTTCAACAATCGGAATAATGGGGTACCCCACCTACCGTAACACTTAACCTGGATCCTTAAACCTGACCCTTAAAGGCATTGTACTTTTTCAAATGTGTTTGCTGTTTTAAAGATGAATTTTAGTCAGCAAAGTAAAGTGTTACTAAACCCACAACAGTAAAATCAGTCTGTATATGCAGTAAAGCTTGCTTGTTATACTCACTGTGGAACCTAAGGGGTTAAACCTCCGCATTGTGTAAAAAGGATGTTTGATCTTGTCTTCTCTGATCCTCCCATTCTTTTACTGTCCCCAATCCATCTGCTGATAGAACAGAGCCTTGGGGGAAAGCTGCACATGCTCAGTTTGGTGTGTATTGTGGGAGAGTGCATGTGATCAGCACAGGGCAATAAGCACTGTTCAGACAGAGGGTCAGGGGTTATGCAGCCTCGTAGGACAATCAGGGGAAAATTAAAACTCCTCCTACAAGCTTTAACCAGTGCTCTGCTGGTACTGATAGATGTCAAAAAGGTATTTAGCAGTTTATATTTACTAAAATAATTGCAATTCCATGTTCTGTGTACTGTTTAAGACCAGATATAGTGAATGCAGGGTTCTAGGTTTAGTAACTCTTTAAGTCCTGCTAGATCAGGTTGATCATTTTGCAGGTATGTAAAACATTAACAATATGTGACTATACTGTTTAAAATCCAGGAATACACAGTCTCACCCAGCTCTGCACACACTCAGTTGCTTTCTATTTTTAGGTACTGTGCCACATTTGTAGAGGCCGATATGCTGATAGCCTAAAGATTTTGTGCTGCTCAGCGGCTGTGGGCTTCAGCAAAATGGCTGCCTCAAGCAAGAAGAAGCAGGAGCAATGCTGGAGGCAATTATGATAGCATAATTATGAATGTGGAATTTATGCTCCTTGCTAAAGAACATTATTTTTTATCAAGCTGTTATGGGTAAAGTTCCACTATAACTAGGTATCAGTGTAGGGTATATTCTCTGTGTTGTTTGTTTTCCTTGTCTTGTAATGATGGACTCACATGTTGTAACTGCAGTTTGTAGTGTGCTGACTGATCAATTCCCCTCTGTTCATGTATTCATTCACCTAGTTTGTCCCTATTCACTAAAGGGACAGGCAACGTCATGTTCCTGGTCACACAGCATCCAACCCATGCTTTGCCAATTCCTCTGCATTGTATCACAAATGTAGGAGTGCTAATATGTTATCTTATTGTTGGAGCTACACGCAGCTGTATGGGCGTTTGTAAATGTGTACCTCCCACCCCCCTTTGACCCTGCTGCCGTTTATATTATTCAGGGAAAACTGGCCCCATACTCACCGGTGAAGGTAGCCATAGGAGGCGATTTCAACGGCATAGTTAATAATTCGTTAGACATCTCCAACTCCTACAGGCGACCTGTGCTACTTTGGGCCTGACTCCCGCTGTCCCACTTTCAGGGGAGTCTGGGACTTAGCCGCAAGGGAAGCCCTCTCTCCATTTGCCTCCATCACCAGGTACTTGATAGTATCATCCAGCCAGTATGTCTGAGTCCGAGAGAGGCGCTTCCGCACTAGAGGCTCTGTGCCAACAAATGAAGGCACTTACTCAAGCAGTGAAAGATCTACAGCAAGGATACTTCCAGTTGGAAGGGCATCTTCACTCCATCTCTACTTCTGTGGACCAGGAATCTTCCGCCAGTTCTAACCCAGTAGCCGCACCTTCCAGTCTGTCTCCTGCCACCACTTCTGCTGTGGTGTTATCACCTCCAGAACCCAGAGTCCCTACTCCTGAACGTTTCCTTGGGGATCGACATAAGTTCAGAGCTTTCAAAAATGCCTGTGAACTGTATTTTGCTCTACAACCCAGAACCTTTTCACTGGAAGCAGTCAAGGTTGGGTTCATCATCTCCCTCTTGTCTGAAGAACCTCAGTCTTGGGCACATAGTCTACTGGAACAGAAGAACCCAGCACTCAACTCAGTGAGTGAATTTTTTGAAGCCATAACTGCCGTTTACAATGATCCCCAGAGGACCTCCACTGCTCAGTCTGCCCTCCATGCTCTACTACAAGGTCGGCAGCCTGTGGAGGACTACATAGTAAAGTTCTGCAAATGGTCATCGGATACTGGTTGGAACGATGCAGCATTAAAGTACCAGTTCCGCCTAGGCCTGTCCGAATCACTCAAGGGTGAGTTAGCTAGGGTGGAAGCTCCCTCCTCCTTGGAGAACCTTATCCTGCTCTCTACCCAGTTGGATCGGCATCTACGGGAAAGACGTGCTGAGCGTACTCAGACCTTTCGACCCACATGGGTTCTGCCAAAGATTCCAGGACAAATGGCTCCTGCCCCTACTCCGCAACCCATCAGCACTTCTGAGGTAGAACCAATGCAAATTGGCCTTCTCTGACCTGCCCTAACTCCGGAAGAAAGGCTACGCACACAGCAAGGCAATTTATGTCTCTACTGTGGGGCCACGGGCCATTTCTTGCGTAACTGCCCAGTACGACCAAGTAAGTCCAGCCAGCCCCATCCTTCATACCTTCAGTTATCCGGGACTTTAATCACCCATGTCATTCTCCCAATCTCATTGCAGGTGGCTGGAAGGGACGTCAAGTTACGGGCAGTCATTGACTCAGGAGCCTGTAGCTGTTTCTTGGACATCAAATTGGCAAGGACTTACACATCCCTCTTCTGCCTAAGAAACAGAGACTTGACGTATTACTAGTGGATGGTACTACTCCGAGCTCTGGACCTGTTACCCAGGAAACCATTCCTATTCTAGCAACCACTGATTCCGGCCATCAGGAGTTCATTCGTTTTGATGTCATCAGATCCCCCATGTTTCCAGCCATCCTAGGAATACCCTGGTTGCAAGTCCACAATCCACAGATCAACTGGCCCAAGAAGGAAATCATCTTTTCATCAGAATATTGTCTGCAACACTGTGGTGCCCCTGCTTTCACCAACTCTTCTGTATGTCTCTCAGTCCAAACTTCACCAGAGGCCAGTCAATCAGTTCCCTCTACCTACCACGACTTTCTTGATGTGTTTGATAAAAAGAAGGCCGACACATTGCCTCCTCATCGGTCTTACGATTGCCCAATTGAGCTACTTCCAGGGGCAGAAATATCATTTGGGCAAATTTCTCCGTTGTCCGAGCTTGAACTGGAAGCTCTTCGACATTACTTAGATGAGAACCTCGCTAAAGGATTCATCTGCCCCTCTTCCTCCCCTGCCAGGGCTGGTATTTTCTTTGTTGCAAAAAAAGATCGGTCTCTCAGACCCTGCATTGACTACAGAGAGCTTAACAAAATTACCATTAAAAATCGGTATCCTCTTCCTCTTGTGCCCGAGTTGTTTCAGAGATTTCGAACAGCCCGAGTGTTCACTAAATTGGACTTACGGGGGCCTACAGTTTAGTCTGTATAAGGGATGGCGATGAGTGGAAGACCGCCTTCAGAACACGCTTTGGACATTTTGAGTACCTGGTGATGCCGTTTGGGCATCACCCCTGCTATGTTTCAATACTTTGTAAACGATATCTTTAGAGAGTACCTTGACCTTTTTGTAATTGTCTACCTGGACGATATCCTAATTTTCTCTACCTCACTGGAACTCCATTGAGATCATATTAAGAAAGTGCTAAACACTCTAAGGATGCATGGCTTGTACGCAAAGGCAGAGAAGTGCGAGTTTGAAAAGCAGTCCATCCAGTTCCTGGGGCTCATAATTTCCACTGAGGGAATCTCCATGGACCCTCAGGAAGTATCTGCTATCCTGGAATGGCCTGCACCTTCAGACAGGAAAGGGGTCCAAAGATTTGTGGGCTTCGCCAATTTCTATCGGAAATTTATTAAGGGCTTTTCCACCATCATTGCCCCTATTACTCAACTCACTTGCCAGCATACACATTTCTTCTTGAGACAGGAAGCTCAAATAGCGTTTGAGCAGTTAAAAGATCAGTTCACTTCCGCTCCGGTGTTATAGCATCCAGAACCAACACTTCCCTGCATCCTGGAGGTGGATGCATCTGAAGTTGCTACAGGAGCCGTACTTTCTCAGCGCCAGGGCCAAAAGGCTCTGCTTTACCCAATAGCCTTTTGTTCTAGGAAACTGAGCCAAGCTGAATGGAACTACGATGTGGGTGATAGGGAAATATTAGCGATTAAGATAGCCTTCGAAGAATGGAGATATCTCTTGGAAGGAGCCAACCACCCAATTATGATTTTCACAGACCATAAAAATTTGGAGTATCTAAGACCTTGGCTTGAACCGGCTATCCAGTAAATCTCTAAATCCCAGAAGGGCTTGCATACTTCGCACAGGCGCCACCTGTCTGCAGACCTATCTCCGCACATCAGCTGTGCTTCTGGGTGGACCACCAACCAGCACTCCTACAGGCAACCTGTGCCACTTTGGGCCTGACTCCCGCTGTCCCACTCTCAGGGGAGTTTGGAACCTAGCTGCAAGGGAAGCCCTCTCTACATAGGCCTCCATCACCAGGTACGTGCTACACAGTGACCTATCTGCTGGCGGAACTGTCCGACCACTCATTCTCCTCGAGCTTGTTCTGTGGGTTAGGGCTCGGCAGGACCCCAGCTGTTGGAGACTGGCCCCAGGGTAGATACAGAATACTGCTGTAAAAGAATTAGTGGACAAAAATTTGGTTGATTACTGGTCTTTAAACGAGGAGTCTGCTTCCCAGAAAGTAGTCTGGGAGGCCTAAAAGGCCACAACCACAGGGGAATTTATCTTTACTATTAAAGCAGTGCGCACAGAGTTTTGTCTCTAAAACCACACAATTGGAAGAACAGGAAAAAAATGCAGCAGCTGCTTTTGCGGCAGATTCGACCCCGGATCACTACGCTAACCTAGCTGAAATTAGACAGGATCTGAAATGACACCTTAATAATCATACTCAATCTGACGCCAGGGCCTTGGAGGGGAAACTTTTTGAGACCGGGGACAAAAATGGAAAAATCCTTGCTAATCTTGTTGCTCTACTCAGCAACCGGGGTGTTACCTCAGTTTTGGATATTCTGGCTGAATTTGAACAATATTATGGTACCCTTTATGCCCAACCAACATCACCCTCACTCCTGATGTTATCTGCAGAACTGGCTAAAGCTTTCACTACCTACCCTCTCTTGAGATGAGAGGGAGAGCCTAGAATCTGCTATTTGTTCCTTCCCTAAAGGCAGATCCCTAGGCCCTGATGGCCTGCCAGGGGAATGGTACAAAGAAAATGCCTCTGTGTTAGCCCCTAAAGTACACAACTATATACTGCTTGGAACAGAGGGATTTTCTGGGTTCCATGTACCAAGCTCATGGGATATTACTCCCTAAACCGGGCAGACCCATCTCTCCTCTCAATTATGATCTCAAGATTCTCTCCAAGGTCTTGGAGTCCAGGGTAATGAAGGTTCTCTCCCTCCTAATTGATATAGATCAGACTGGCTTTTACTGACATAAATCTGCATAGCGTACTAACACACATCCAGATACCGGCTGAGGCCTCTGCAACTATAGTCCTAGTTGCATTAAACATAGAAAAAGCCTTCAATTTTGTACACTGGAAATACCTAGATATGGTTTTAGAAGCTTTTGGGTTTGGGCTGGTTTTTAGAAAATGGTTCCAATTATTGTACAAGCAGCCTACTGTGCGCATTAAGTTGGGAGGTGTCCGTTATCCCCTGCCCTGTTTGCATTGGCCATGGAACCATTGGCAGTAGCCTTGAGGCGAGCAAAAAACATGGTGTGTATTAAGGTTGGTTTCATCATTGAGAAAGTGAGCTTGTATGACTATTATTTAATGCTATTTCTGAATAACCTTGACTGCTCATTACTAAGTGCTTTGGACATCTTGGCTGCCTTTTTAAATCTCTCAGGTGTCTGCACTAACTGGGAGAAATCCCAAATTCTTCCCATAGATCAAGGAGCACAACAATTGGTTGGCCAACCCGACCATCCCCTTGACTTTGGTATCCTCTTTGACATATTTGGGTATTACTATTTCAGCTTGCGTAGGAAACTACTGTCAACCTAATTTATACCCAATTGTGCAGAGCATTAGGGAGAGGTTGAGAGCATGGGGTAACTTCCCTTTAAATGTTGTTGGATGCATTAATCTAGTCAAAATGAACATACTTCCTGTACTGCTGTATGTACTTCATGTCTGGATACCGAATAAATTCTTTAATCAACTACACTCCCTGCTTAGTTCCTTTCTATGACAGTCCAGCCCACCTAGGTTTATTAAGCAAGTCCTCCGAAGGCCACGGACTCGGACGGACTAGCGTTTCCAGACTTCCATACCTATTTTATTGCTGCTTTTCTTACACATGCCCATAACTAGCTGATTTCTAACCACACCAATGCTTCAGTTGTGTTAGAGGCAGCCTACACAGGTTCCTTTGGAAAGCTCCGCAATATGTTATACAGAGGATAAAGAGCTACTGTCACAAGGCAGTAATCAAGGCCTGGCGGCTGACTATGCCCAAGAACTCTGCAACCTCTGCCTTTTGGTCTCCTCATACCCCATTGTGGTATAACCCTAATCTACCTGAGTTTAAATCTATATCTGACCCAGGTGTTTGGGCATTAAAAGGGATTAAATATTTGGACAATATATGAGGAAGGGGGTCACTGGTTACCTTTTGATTGCTTAAAATCACAATCCACCCTTTCCAATTCCCACTTCTTTAGGTTTCTCCATCTCAACCATGCCTTCTGCTCTCAATTTGTCATAGAACCAATTTGTGTGTTGCAAGTGAAGTGGATGGTGGAAGCTGCAGAATTGAGTGGTGAAGATTGGGTGAATGTTTGGGACTATCCCCTCTCTCAATTAGTGGCAACTAGAGACAGGCTGATACAGTTCAATATATCCCTTATGATATATTTAACTCCAGCCAAGTTGCACAGAATATACCCCGCAGTGTTTTCTAATTACTGGCTCTGTGGGGATCTCACAGCGGACTTTCTGCACATATTTTGGCACTGACTGACAATATGTATTTTCTGGGTGGAAGTCCCAGGCTTCCTACATTCTCTAACCACCATTACTATCCCCCACACAGTTGATATCTGCCTATTGTGACTTGTCAATGCTCTGGCCAATACTAGGGCGATCAGAACATTGATTAGTCTATCACTCTTCTACGCTAGAAATGCCGTAGTTTTAAAATGGAAGGCTGAGCACTCTCCCTCTTTAAATCAATGGAACACTTATTAACTCTGTCCTACCAATATATAAGCTAACATGCATTTCCAGGGGATGCCCTAAAAAATTTCACAAAATTTGGGACATATGGCTTGAATCCTCTTCTACAAATGATGGAGACACCTCATAAGGGGAGATAGAAAATGATAACCTAAGGGGAGTGGGAAGAGACCCAACAATTTTTTAAATGCCTCTATATCCAAGAAACTGAACATACCACATATGAGGAAGGTCTATCTAAGTCTACCTTACCAAGGACAACTCCCTAATTATCTTAGACTGTGGCTTTTCTAGAGGTTTGCTCCAACACGGTTGCTCCCTCCAGATCGTTTTTATTATTTTGACTGGTGGGACTGCCTTGATCATTTATCCGTTCCTGAATGCTACTTGGTAGCAATACTTTGGGTAAGAAAGTGTTGAGAACTCGTTTTCTTAAGGTTTTGTTCGTTATATTGTGATTTATTTTTTTTTGCCTGTCTTGAGTCTGAGCTGTGGAATGCCCAGAGGCTCTGTATTGTACTTCTTTTCTATAAAACAAATATATATAAGTAAAAAAAAAAAAATAATTATTGTAAAAAAAGCCATCTCGTAAGGGATCTAAATTTGCAAGATTGCTAGCATAGTTAACAATCATTATGCCTATTTTTGTTCTTAAAATCTACTAAAATGTATCTAAACCCAAACCCTAAGGCTGCATTCACACTTTTGTGCCCTGGGAACAAGCGTTCCCACTCAAGATTTTGGTTGAGCAATTTGCATGTGATTTTGTGTGTCACACATAAGGCAGTCCATTCATTTCATAGGCTGCCAGTTTATCATCTGCATTAACTCATGTGTCTTTTTCGGGTGACAAGCTTCACACTATTTTTAAAGGCACAGTTTGCCACAACTGCTTCATAAATCCGTCGCATGACAATTGTGGCACAGTCACATTGCATTTGGGGTGCCATTAAGGGATAACGACACCCATATGTACATTGTGTAACGATTGCCACTCGATTTGGAATCATGGACAGAATTGCGGCAATTTTACCCACTATTGCAAATTGTAAAGAGTGAATGGCGCCTTAAACCAAATATGTCCCTTTTTACATGTCCTGTTTTCAATTCATGTATTGCAGGGGTATTGAATTAAAATTCAAGGAAGTCCAGTCACTAAAAGTTTCTTCTGGTCGAGGTCCGAATAGGATGTACCCATCAGTGTGCCCCCTTACATTAGATATCACCATCAGAGTGAAACTTTACATCATGTATTCCCATCACATCAGGTGTGCCCATCAGAGTGCTCCTGTACATCAGTTGTCCGCATCAGAGTGCCCCTTTACATCAGATATCCCCATCACATTACCACCTTACATCAGGTATTCCCTTCAGAGTGCCCCCTTATACTCAAAGTACCCCTTTCTATCATATTTCCCCATGAGAGAGCCCCTTTACATCATATTCCCCATCAGAGTGCCCCTTTCCATTACATGTGCCCATCAGAGTGCCCCTATCTACAGTATGTGCCCATTTGTGCTCCATTAACATAACATGGCCCCGTCAGAGTGTCCCTTAACATAAAATGTACCCATCGCAGTGCCCCTGAACATAAAATGTGCTCATCAGAGTGTCCCTTAACCTAAAATGATGGGCACATTTTATGTTAAGGGGCACTCGGATGGGCACATTTATATTAAGGGGCACTCTGATGGATACATTTTATGTTAAGGGACACTCTGATAGGCACATGTTATTTAAAGAGGCACTCTAATGGGCACATTCTATATTGTGTCCATCAGAGGTCCCCTTAACATTCAATGTGCCCATCAGAGTGCCCCTGTAAGACTACACCCTACCTTGAGAGCAGACAGGAGATGTGCCGGGATCCTTGCTGGACGCTTGTGTACAGGCAGAGAGTGGGAGCCGGAGAGACAGTGAGCTGAAAGGGACAGGACCAGGGGCGGACTGACCATTTGGAAACTTGGGCATTGCCCGAGGGCCCGGGGTCAATAGGGGGCCCCATGAGATGCCCCTGGTACCTTTTTCATAGGCTTTTTTGAGTTTGGGCAAGGACACAGGGGCCCCATGATCCCCTATTGCCCGGGGGCCCCTTAATTTGTCAGTCCGCCCCTGGGCAGGATGCACATGTGATGTCATGTTGCCATAACGACCTCCCTGCTCAGCGGCGGATCTGTCATTGCAGGCTGGCGGCAGCGCTGCTGGGGCCGATCGCGGTCCTCCATTTAGTGACTGCTGATGTATTGTGACCAAGAGTATGAGGTCAAAGAACTTCCTTGAGACATTTAGCAGAAATAAAAAATGCACTGTAAGGGGTAGTTAGCCCGGGTTCACATCAATGCAGCGCGGGAGACGCTGTGAATCCTGTGCGTTTCCCTCACCGCATTGCAGTCGCATCATGTTCATGAGATCTGGTGCCAGTGTCAAAATTAAATTAATGACACCCCGAAACAGATCACAAAACGTGATGCAATTGCCAGAAATTGTATCGCATGGGTGAGAACACCCATGGGATGCGATTCAGGAGTAGGTTTAAAAGAGTCCTGCACCTTTTTGATGCGGATGCGATGTGATTTGAGCCATACATAGAGTATGGCTCAAATCACACCGCACAGACATTTGCATGTAGTTCGCACAGCAATGCGGTGCAATTCCTGTGCGAATTACATGTGGTGTCCCGCACTGCATAGTGTGAACCCGCTGTAAATGAGTTAGTGGTAAATTTTGAGGCTTGGTATATTATAAACATCCCTTTTCAGTGACTTTAGATAAGTAAGAAGGTTTTACACGTATTAGACATACCAGGTTGCATTCTAAAACAACTTTTTCTTTAAAGAAATCACATTGTTGTTCAGCTGTCCTCATCAAGCAGATGGCAGGTAAAATAAGGACAGCCTGGTTTCAAAGCTGCTGATGATCAATGTATTTGAACATTTCAGTGCAGTAAAGGAAGATTCTGTACAAAATAAGCTCTTTTAAAAAAGAAACTATCATGATTGTTATTGTAACTTTCATTGGAGAAACAGTCAAGAAGTCAGAGGTTTCCTGTCTGTCAACTGCCTGAGCTGACAGACACTGGGATTAATTTACCAAAAGGATAGAAAATATTTACGGTAAAAAGTGAATGTTCCCTTAATTTAACGAATGAGGTCACTTTGCTATGTGAACATTTTATGATCATTTAGTAAATCCACCCAACCATCATCAGTTTTATGAATGTCCCATATGTGAAATCAGGCAGTTTACAGAAAGCAACTGTCATTCGTAAAGTATTTTAGATCCTATACATTTTTCTTACTTTTAGATAGATTGGGGGAAGGGTTAAAACTTTGTCATATATTTATTGCTGTCTGTATTGCTGGATGGCAGATTCACTCTACTCCGTTTTACTTGTGAAAAAAATTGGACGGGAGGTGTGGGAAATAGAATGGGGGCACCCAATCTGGTGACAACTGTCTTAGAGGGAATTTCCCCTCACTTTTTTTGCTTTCTCCTGATGTACTTGCTTTTAGGCACGGAAGCCTAACTGTGCCCTGTACACACAGGAATGTGCGCACAATGGCATGCATATGGATGCATGGACACACCCACCACAGATACTGTTGCCTAATGGGCGCACATGTGATGTTATGTTGCCATGACAACCACCCTGCTCAGCGGTGGATCTGTCATTGCAGGCTGTCGGCAGCGCTGCTGGGGCTGTTCGCGGATCGCGGTCCTCCATTTAGTGACCGCTGATGTATTGTGACCAAAAGAGTCAAAGAACTTCCTTGAGACATTTAGCAGAAATAAGAAATGCACTGTAAGGGGTAGTTAGCCCGGGTTCACACCAATGCGGCGCAGGAAACGCTGTGAATCCTGTGCATTTCCCACACCGCATTGCAGTCGCATCATGTTCATGAGATCTGGTGCCGGTGTCAAAATTAAATTAATGACACCCCAAAACAGATCACAAAACGTGATGCAAGTGCCAGAAATTGTATCGCATGGGGGAGAACACCCATGGGATGCGATTCAGGAGTAGGTTTAAAAGAGTCCTGCACCTTTTTGGTGCAGATGCGATGTGATTTGAGCCATACAGAGTATGGCTCAAATCACACCGCATGGGGGCACCCAATCTGGTGACAACTGTCTTAGAGGAAATTTCCCCTCACTTTTTTTGCTTTCTCCTGATGTACTTGCTTTTAGGCACGGAAGCCTAACCGTGTCCCTGTACACACAGGAATGTGCGCACAATGGCATACATATGGATGCATGGGCACACCCACCACAGATACTGTTGCCTAATGGGCTATCTAAAACCTCACCACTGCATGAGATCATTTCTGAATGGTCTGTGGTTATTGAAATTGAGTGATTGGGTATGTTGGAATTTTTTTGAAAAACAAACTAATGTTTACTCAATGTTGGGAGAATCGTGTGAAAAATATAATCAAAAAAGAAATGAGCATAAGCTGTGACCCGGAAAGAAAAGATTCCCAGCCACGAAAATTATTTTCTGTAGCAACAAGAGGTGAGATTGGAGGCTTGTTTGAATATCGAAATCAATGGTGGCACCATAGGATTAAAAACCGCACAAAATTTCAGATTTTCTAAAGAAAACCCGTTCAGAATTGAACCCATGTACGGCCTGCATTAATGAAGCAGGTAAAAAATTGCCAGCATCGGGATCACTGTGGAGGGCATAGCAGGAAGTAAAGCACTCAACTGTTTGCATATGTGTCTCTCTCACTGGCTGGAGGTACAAGATAACATTCTGTAGCCGGATATTCAGGTTTTGCAGCCATTGAGGGTTTTGCATCTAATGGGCTCCCACTGCTGTCTCAGCCAATGGGGAGGGAGAGTGTCCATACAGCCAAGGCTATCATGAACAGCGCTGGATCAGAGGGGGCTCAGGCAAGGATTGGGGGGTCTGGGGGGGGCCTTGAGCCTTTAGAACCCCTTCAACTACTTCCCGTCGGCTGTATGCATAAATGTGGCCTCTTGGCCGGAGGGCTTTAACACCAAGTGGCTGCATATATGCGTCCCTATGTAAACACATTACTGTGCTGAGAGCATTTTCCCTGTGTGGACTCAGCACAGTAACCAACTAATGCATACATGTTACTGCTGTGACTGCCAATCCCAGCAGTCACATGATCAGAATACCCGCCTCTGCCTTCCAGCATTTAGAATCTGTTAACCACTTGCCTACAGGGCACCTATACCCCCTTCCTGCCCAAGGCAATTTTCAGCTTTCAGCGCTGTCGCACTTTGAATGACAATTGCACAGTCATGCAACACTGTACGCATATGAATTTTTTTTCACACAAAGAGAGCTTTCTTTTGGTGGTATTTAATCACCACTGGGTGTTTTTTTTTTTTTTGCGCTATAAACAAAAAAAAGAGCAAAACATTTGAAAAAAAATAAGCTTTTCTTTGTTTCTATTATAAAATTTTGCAAACAGGAAATTTTTCTTCCTCACTGATGTGTGTAGATGAGGCTGCACTGATAGGCGGCACTAATGGGAACTGATAGGCGGCACTGATGAGGTGGCATGGATAGGCAGCAATGATGGGCACTGATAGGTAGCACTGATGAGCTGGCACTGATGAGGCGACACTGATGCTGCTGCATTGATATGCATCAATGATGGGCACTGGTGGGCAGCACTGATGGGCACTGATGGGTGGCACTGGTGGGGGGCACTGATGGGCACTGGTGGGTGGCACTACTAGGCACTGCTGGGCACAGGTGGGTGGAACTGCTGTGCACAGATGGGTGGCACTGCTGCGCACAGGTGGGCAGCACTGGTGGGTGGCACTGCTGGGCACTGATCACCAGGGCACTGATGATCAGTGCCCTGATGATCAGTGTCGATCCGTCCTCTGACAATTGCCGGTTATTGGCTGTGATCTGCCGGTGATCTGCTGTGTCGTTGAACATGGCTGATCACATGGTAAAAGGCCGCTGTAATTGGCCTTTTACCACATCACGTGATCAGCGGTGTCATATGACACCCTCCCAGAACTGGATGACTGTGCTGTAGCCGTCATCCGGCTATAGTGTAGTTTTAAAGGACTGGTAGGTGGCAATGGGAAGGGGTTAAGCAAATATCAGTCCAGGCTGCATTAAACTGGCTTTATTACCCTATTGAGAAGTAGTGTTGACTGCAGAAAACAGAATACACATTTCTGGCTGACTATCCTCTGCAGAGGTAACATTTTATAACACCTGAGCTGATAACATTACATACAAGTACTGGAGGAGGGCTAGACACATTCCATCTCCTATGTGATATAGGCATCTGATACCTATCATATTTGTAGTCATTCAGAAGGTAATCCCATTCTGGACAACAGTATATGAGTTACCAGAATGTAACCTATAGTTATGTGAATATATTAATACATGTATAAAACTGGTTCCTGGGGAGTGGCAGCTGCATGATCATAAACATTGTGCGATCTTATTGACCACTCTTCAAACCTCTTGATTGGTCAGGTCATTTCTGTCCACACCTGCCTCAGTTACCAGAAAAGTGTGGTTGCATCAGCCCTCTGATGTTTTTCATTTATTGGTAAAGGAGAAAATCAAACATAATTTACAGAGCCAACACACAGATCCATTTTATGCAGATTGACTGAACTTTGCCAGAACCCAAAGAGCCTAAGACCCTGTTAAGTACTTTCATGCTTGATCCCATTTTTTTCTGTTGAATCATTGTCTGTCTGTTTTCTTTTGTAATACCTTTCGTCTGTAAACATTTTGTTTGCACCGTTTTAGCTTTTTTGATATAATTACCAATATTATAAAATTGTTAAAATTATCTCTAATGCCCTAAGCCAGTACTAAAATAATCTCTTTCTCTTTGAGGAGCACTACTATATTGCAGATCTCTAAAATATTCCTGTCTGTTGTTTAAGGGTGTTTTAAATACATCATAATTGTTATTGCAGATATTGTCAATGGTTGGTTTTTCCAATAAAACAACCGAAGGTTGATTTACTAAAACTAGCGAGTAAAAAGTCTGGTGCAGCTTTGAATAGAAACCAATAAACTCCCAGGTTTTTTGTCAACGCTTAATTGAACAAACTGAAGTTGGAAGCTGATTGGCTACCATTTACATTTGCACCAGATTTTTCACTCTCTGGTTTTAACCATTTCAATACCGGGCAATTTTACACCTTCCTGCCCAGGCCATTTTTCACGTTTCAGCGCTCTCACACTTTGAATGACAATTGCGCGTTCATACAACGTTGTACCCAAACTAAAATTCTATCATTTTCTTCACACAACTAGAGCTTTCTTTTGGTGGTATTTAATCACCGCTGGGGTTTTTATTTTTTGCTAAATTAACAAAAAAATACCAAAAATGTTGAAAAAAACCCACGTTTTTCTTTGTTTCTGTTATAAAAGTTTACAAATAAATAATTGTTCTTCATAAATTTAGGCCAAGATGTATTCTGCTACATGTGTTTGAAAATAACCCAAATTAGGATGTATTATTTAGTTTGTAGGAAAGTTAGAGTTCACAAACTATGGTATAGATCTGAAAATTGATCAATCCTGAAGTACTGACAGCCAATCTAATTTCTTGAGGTCCAAGAATGTCAGAACAGTACAGATATCCCCAAATGACCCCTTGTTGCAGAGTAGACAGTCCGACATACTTCATAAGAGGAATGGCAAGTTTTTTGAAGTTGTATTTTTAATGTCATAATTTTTCGGAAAATGAAAAAATTAAAAAAATTATTTTCACTATTTTTTTTTTTACATACTGTCACCAGTGCAGTACAGCATCATCATATAACTGGCATGGCGGTGATCAGGGACACTGACTGGTGACAGTATGAAAAAAAAAAAAAAAAAAAAAAAAAAAAAAAATATATATATATATATATATATATATATATATATATATATATATATATATATATATATATATTTTTATTTTTTTATTAATTTTGTATTACATTTTTGCTTTATTTTTTTAAAGATTTTTTTTCATATTTTACTATGACCAAAGTAGTACAATGTTACCATAGTAACATTGTACTACTTTAGGGAAGTGATCAATATTTTTTTCTTTTTTTTTTTACACAATTTGCCTATAGCAAAGAATTACTTTGCTATAAACAAGCATTTACCTGAATGACATGGATTCATTCAGGTTTTTTTTTTTTTTTTTTTTTGTGCTCAGCTGTGATTTGGCCACAGCTAATCACATGACATGTGCATGTGACCTGCTGTGACCATTCACAGCTAGGCACTAGTATACAATGGATGGCATGAATGAAACCATCCATTGTATACAACTGTCATGTGACCTGCTGTGATTGGTCACAGCAGGTCACATGGTACCGGCAACGGGGGTCGGTACTCAGATCTGTCATCGGCAGTGTCCGAGGTACACGGCCGGTGACAGATCGCGCCGCTGCGCGTCTCTGAAACCGTGCGAACTGCGCATGTGCGGGAGGACGCCAAATGGCGTACACCCCGGAAAGCTAGAGCATTTTTGCGGCCGCCAAACGGCTATAGGCCGGGCGGCTAATGGTTAATAAATCAACTTATGGTGGTAGTTTGGTGTGTAACAGATGAACTGTATAGTTAACTAAACCCAGTGTCAGCTGCTCTCAGTCTGCTGATGCTTAGATTGTAGTCCAGCAAGCTGGAAAATCTTTATGCTGGGTGGAGCTGAGAGTGTCATCTTTACGAATTCATGTTTGAGTTGACACAGAGGTCATTACATAATCACTGTTTTTTATTTATTGTTTTTGATGCTTCTTTACATTACCAGCACTCACAAAATTGCATGTAATACAACAAAAACCTACACAAAAAAAACTATTCTATTGAAAATTCACAACTTTGCTCTGAAGCCTATTGCTCTGTGTTAGCTTATGTTATGTTGGTTTAAACTCCAAATTGAAACTCTTTTTTATTGTTCTGGAAGAGTGGGTAAGCACTGATTGGCCAATCAGTGATCACATGCACAGTAGTAAACAAGATGTAATTTCCTAGCATCGTTGTTTACTACTGCGAGATCTGTGATCTATCAGAAAGCTGACATGGTACAAGGCCATTCACAGCAGCCTTGTACCATGCGATAAGCTGTGACCAATCACAACTCTCTCAGTATTTCTCAGCAGCTGCAGGAATGCAGCCAGAGAGAGTGAGAAATTATTGCTTTTACAGCCAGCATAGTTGTAAAAACAATCACAGTGTAAAAAGAAAAATCCTTATCCCCCACAAGTAGTACCGTATGTAAAGAATAAATACATAAATAACTTAATTAACAAAAAATAAAAATGCCAAAAAAGTCAAATTATACTTTTTTGTATATACTGATTTGGGTTTTATTTTTTACCAAAAAAGGTAGCAGAATACAGTTTGTCCAAGATTTATGAAAAAATATTATTTATTTGCAATATTTTACAAGAAAAACAATTTTTTTTCAAAATTTGTGGTCTTTTTTCATTTATATAACAAAAGATGAAAAACACAGTGGTGATTAAATACCACCAAAAGAAAGCTCTATCTGTCTCAAAAAAATGACAAAAATTTTATTTGGGCACAATATTGCATGCCCTGAGCAATTGGCTTTGAAAGTGTGAGAGCGCTGAAAGCTGAAAATAGGCCTGCACTGGAAGGGGGTGAAAGTGACCACACTTGAAATGGTTAATAAGAAGATTGTTGCATTAATTTGGGCTTTATATATCTGCCTGTAGTTCTGCTGTAAAATAATTCTTCAAGCATAGCTTAAAAAGTTTGAAATGTTTAAATTATTATTCAAAAAAGTTTTGCAGAACCTAGATTTTATTTTTACCATACTAACCATGATATCCTAAAAACATGATGGTAAGTGCTGCAAGATAGATTGTTAACTTCAGGGTTATAAGAAATCAGTTTTCTGCAAAGTACCCTAATGCTGGTTTCATTTTGTAACTAAATTGCAGGTTTACTTGTCAAATAGCAATATCATCCCTTGCCATTTTCTCTTTCTTAGTAGATGGGTTGTATGGAATTTTATAGTAAGTAAATTGCTGTTTTTGCTTTTCTAAGATAATAACTTTAATGTAGCAGCCAAAATGTCTATTTTAATTTGGTTATATGGGTCTAAAATAAATTATAATGCTATGTTAGAAGCTTTGTAATTTGTCATTTTTATTCAATTGGCTAGGTTGTTATATAATCCAACCACAAATCTTACTTTTTGGAGGATGTGAATAGATTGTACTCTTTCTGTCTTACTTTATTTGCAATTAGTCTTGGAGAATACGGTGTGCCAGTGAACAATTTCAAAATGACAATTTCCAGTTTAGTGGTATTTCACATTGGAGTTGCCTGTCTCCATAGAAACACAGATGAAGCATGCAGCAGTATTTTGCAATCTCGCTTTTCTCATTAACAATTTACATGGTACAGTAAATGGAAAAAAATCTGAAAGAGAATAAAGTTCTGGATAAAATAATGAAAAATAGTAGGTGCGCACAAAATGTCAGCATGATTAACATTCCCGTTATATACATTATGGAATGGAATGACTGAGAGGGGCACTGTGTCTTACAAATCTAGGTAGCAATTTTCTTGAAGCGCATGTAATTTTTTTTTTTTCACCAAATAAACACTATACTCATTTTATGAGCTTTATTGCAATTTTAAGCTATGGCTGCCATAAAGCTAGTAATGCTCATTGAAATATTTAATGTGACTTTGCTAAAATATAGCGTTGTGAACTCTTGATCATTATACCATTTAATTCTTCTTAAAGTGGATCTGAACTCAAAAAGTAAAGATTTTCTATCTTAAATGGAACATCAATGTTAATTGTGCCAAAGCCAGTACTTTGAAAAGTACCCTTAAGTTCTTCCTGAAATAGCAGTGCTTTTCCCGTGCCTTGTCCTTCATAGCTGTACATCTGCAGCATGAGATCAACTATTCTAAGAATCCACTGCTTGTGACTTCTAGTCTAACAAGATTTGGAATGATATTTGGTGATGTTACTAACGCGCCTCTCATTGTTCTTCTTGCTGGAGAGAAAGCTGTACTTGAGGATATGTAGTGCAAGGATATCCCTGCTTCTCGTTCATTCATTCTGTGGATCTTAATATCTGCACCTCACCTGCTGCTTGCTGAATATCCCAAATCTTGCAAGAAGATGCTCCTGTACTGTGCTAGATTTGAAGTATCCAGTGCTCTCTGTGATCTCGCCAGAAGGGTGGTGACATGTCCTGTAGTACAGAAGCCAGGGGTAACTCAGAAAAACTAAAAAGTACTGTTAATACTATCAACAAACTGCATCATACTGTATGCCATGTTGTTTCTGATTTTTACTATATTTGTACTTAAAGTGAACAGTCTATTTGCTTTTAGGAAATCCACCCCCAAGTGTAGGTGGAGTGCACCAATCTTCCTTTTGACGTGGTCTAGGAACCCTATTTGCTGGTGTGTTTGAATGCAGTAGAGGAATTCCACGCATAACCACTGCAGGCCCTTCACTGTCCCTCCCATAAAAAATGCCTGCCAGCGAAGTTTCATAGAACCGTCATTCACATTCAAACCTGTTTCTTTGCATGTTTTGACCTTATTAGCGGGGCGCTCTGCCGCCTAGGGGTGCCTGGGTGCAGCAGAGGCCGGCACTATCTCTGTGTGGGACTCTGCCACATCTTGAATGATCCTTCAGCTGAGGGGAGGGGTGGCAGAGGGGAGTCAGAAAGGTTAGAGGAAGATGCTCGTTATCAGTGGCCAGTGTAGAAGCTGAGCTGCCGCTCCTTCCAGAGTTCCTACAGTCCCCTACTGCAAGCTGGCTGGCGGCTGCTGATCACTGTGGAGTTCCAGCCCTTCTCTTCACATTAATCAGTGAAGGCGGAGCTGCACCTGTGAAGGAAGGTAATGTCTGACTTTGATGACTCGTGTTTCTGTGATTGTGACCTGGCCAGCCATCCATCACATGTGCAATGCATCAGTGAGAGATTACATCATCATGATTCCACAGCCTGTTCTTCTAGTGTGTGTTGGGCCTGCTGATCTGTGTCAGTGTTGGTGTGTTGTGTCGGATCTGTCACTGTGTGGGATCGCTCAGTTCAGGTGTGTGTGTGTGTGTGTCTGTCTGTCTGTCTGTCTGTCTGTCTGTCCTTCCTGCCTGCTTTCACAGCATTTTATATTCCCCCATTGCCTGGGGAATTCCAGCCTGGGATCTGTCAGAGTGTGGATCCATCATCCTTCACTCACTGCAGCTGTCACCCTGCCACTGCCAGTCACAGATACAGTCCATCCATGACACTAATTTTGTCCTTTAATATTGGCGCTGGTGACATAGTTAGTCTGGCTGAAGTTCAACCATAGAAAGAAAAAAAGTTATAATCCTATACCCACAGTTGATCCAGAGGAAGGCAAACCCCCCCCCCCCAGCAAAGCATGATCCAATTTACTCCTGCTGCCATCTTATGGCACTTATTTTTGCAGGTTAAAGCAGTAGTAAACTCAACATTGAAAAAAAAAAGAATCCCCTGCATCGCAAACTAGCACATTATGTAGGACTTACCTTAGAACAAAGCCCTTCAGCGGTGTGCTGTCACTGCTCACAGGGCTTCCATATGCCCATGTTCTTCTTTCCACGTTAGCGTGCTCTGGCTTTCTCACTGCCCGAGCCGCATATGAGCAGGAGTCACGGGCCACGGCACAGTGCTCTAAAGGAGCGGCTCAGGTATGTCGTTCCTTCAGAGTGCATGGGCCAGCTGCCAAAAGCAGCGATATGCATGGTTTAGGAGATATTCATTTTACGTACAGGTAAGCTTTATCTGTAGGTAAAAATCACAAAGCGGACTTAACTACCGCTTTAAGAGCAATTTAGAAGTTTCATGTTTCGTTGATTTAATATTTTCTACTGTTTTAAATTTTTTATATTGTTTTTTATAGTTTTTTTTATTTGATGGGCGCAATTAGCTGGTCCTGACTAGGGCACAAAATAGTCTAGCACCGGCCCTGCTCATCAGTGATACAACCAGCAGAGAAGGAGAAGAATCCTCTTTTCACTTCACCTGTTCTTTCATAAATAAATATATATGTGAATCCTTTATCAGACCCTTTATATTGTAAATATTACTTAGGTTCGCAAGTCATTATAAGGACACGACACATTCAAAAATGCTTTGCAATGGGTAAAAATGAAGCAGTACTTTTTAGTGCCATTTTTTTTACTTATATTGCCTGACTGTGATTTCTTAATATAAACCAATTTTTACCAAATGTAATTCAGATGTTGTACTGCAAATTAATTAGCATATTAATAGGAGCAATTTATGTATGCTAATGCTCCTGAACAATTTGCAAGCAAATACACATCAAAAGGATAGGGGAGTGTGTGTCTTTCTGGTAGTTTTGTGTATTCTGTTTTATCAAATGCAATCTAATTTCAACTTGTGAACAAATGTTGTTGCTTTCACACAAATTAACAAGACAGAAAATATTCTAAATGCAACTGTTATTCATAAATTGAACCACAACAGTCTATTTCAAAATATATTTTTTTTTGCATAGGCTATTCATCTCTTTTGTCAGGTAATGTCAAATTTCATAAGACTTGAAGTTATCACTGCAGAAAAACTGCAAAATGATGTGAAAAAGACCTATTTGCATCTTCATGAAATATACATTACTGTCAAACACAGAATCCATACAATTAGTCTTTGAGAATATATTGTAATATGTCAGATTTCTAGACAAAGGTACAGAATGCAAACATCTTGAGAGGGTAAAAATGAATTAAATGCATAAATTAAAATGTGCAACACCTCTTTTCACTAAAAGGGAACTGACTAAGAGGTTCAGTGCTTTAAAGTCAAAAGCCAAAAAATGTTTTATTTGTTAGTCGCCCTATAGATTTAATGTATTGTTAGAATTTAAATCCAACACATGATAAGGCAAGATCTGTGAGTCCAAGGTATAATATGTTCAATCATTACGAAAGCCAAGCTCTACCAGAGTTCTTATAATGGAACTACACTGTATATGAGCACCACAAACCAAAAGTGCTATTAATTCATTTTTAATATTCAAAGCAAACTGAGCCATCCATCCATGTCTCTATGCTTTATTTTTCTGAGAAATCATTTAGAAAAACACCCCTAGCATTTCTGGCCATGGCCATCTTTAGTAAGGGTGGTTGATTCATGTACCAGTTACCGTCTGGAATCCATCTGCCCTTAGCTCAGGAATGCAGACAGAAGGGTGTGCATAGCTGAATAAACCCTCTTCTCCTCCTGGAATGTATGACATCATTTGCCTAGGCATGGAAACTAGGAAGTAAATAAAGAAATGTAATAAACAGTTTTAAAGCAAGTAAATCTGATATACTTCCCTATCTATTTACTAATGCTAGCAGCATAAGGATTCAAAATAGTCAGTGTTGATTAAGAGAGAGATTTTATGGACCCAAGCATGGTTGGGTGGGTAGGAGTGGATGACAGGGGTGGTTCATTGATCTTGTTTATTCCTAGGAACAGGTTAACATTGCTACAGGCTCCAGTGGGTGAACTGATTAAAATAACTACACTCTAGTTTTACCACTGATCTTTGCAAACTGGGATATGCAATATACCATTAATTTTCAATATAGTCTACGGAGTAAATATTGTACCTTGGATAAAAATTAGAATGATAATGGGTCCTATAGATATGATCAGTAATCATTCAAAGTAATCATTTAAAGATTACTATGCCATCATATTCTACAACATCTAGTTAGCTGTTAAAGCGGTTAGCTATCACACAGAAATAACATGATACTGGTGGCTGATGAAATAATGGAACTTTGCTGACAGAATTATATTAGTGACTTACATTAACTATTATAAAGGGCAGTGATTATAGAAATGACTTGGTAAATGTATACTAATGGGGAGCTAATCAAAGTCACTGATTTATAGTATGGTGACAGAAATTAAATACACTGATATTAGAAAGATGACAATAAAGTTGGAAACTAAGAAGTTAAAAGTACATTTTTGTCTAATTTTTTGTTCAATGTTTTTTTTTTTCAAATGGTAACAAAAAAATTTAGTCAATTAGTGAAACATACAGTATTGATAATATTTCTTCATATATTTTAATGAAGCATTGTGATACATTGGAGCAAACACATAGGTAGACTATATATAAAAATTGTCAGCATAAGGCTAATTAGTTAGTATTACAGTAGTTCAGATGATTTTTGATTTAATTTTTATATGTAATTGCCTGCATTATTTAACTTATTATTTACACACTGCAGGTTTTATTACCATATTTTTGTAGATAATGACAATGCAGTACATAAAATATCACACTAGATGGCACCAAACAGAAAATAACAATAGGCAATACCAATATGCAGAATCTCATAAGCATGATTAGGAATTAGTGGAAAATCTGCATATTTTAAGTGCAACACAAGAATTTCCCCAGACTGTTGTATCTATTTATTTATTAGGTGTTAAAATATAGCTGGATTTAGTAGAACAGTGTGAAACTGTAATATGAAAAACTTGCAGTTCTATGTAAACTGTTCACAAGTTTTACAAAAAATGCCAGTTATTAATAGCTGTTATATATCTCATTGTTGGTATATAAAGTGAACCGTGGTTTTGTTATAGTCCTGTTTCCAGCACACAGAGTGATTCGTATCCTTGTAACAGTCATGTTCCGAGCACATGGGTAAGACAGAAAGTCAAGCACCTTGGGCCCCAAGCTCGCTAAGTCCCTTATATATGTGCTACAGAAGTACAGGAAAAATTGTTTATTATTAGTGGAGTAAGTATGATACTACTTGAAATCAATTTCCAAACTAAATGAAACCTATACAAAGAAGATTTTAAGCTGCCATTATCAACCTCTCCTGAAAATGCTATTTGCTTGGTCATCATACTAACCCAATGTGTTTGCCATTTTATGGGTCATTGACTTGGGTCAAGCATGCTAATTAGGAGTTCTGAATTAATTCTGGAATTATGTCTGGAGAGGGGTGATAGGGGAAGTTAAAATGGAGTTTGGTTCCAAGGGTACATGTAGACATGACAGAGTAGTTGAATACACGGCAATGATCAAACTGCGTTCAGGCAGCTTTATTTGATGCTGCGCACATAAACACAAAAACATAAGTGTTCATTCTTTATGCCTATGGGGGGGGGGGGGGGGGGGGCGGGGACAGAGAGGAACCAACACAGTCTTCCAGTTCAATTTATTCAGAGTCTGGGAGGCAAGAAATTTTTCTAATCTATCTGTTTGATTGCCTATTATAAACGTGGGTTTTTCCAGATTCAGCAAGAAGGCCAGAGGCAGCTGGAAAATGCCATCTACTATAAGAAACTGGATTATGATCCGACCCAGAACTTTACAAAGCAATTAAAAGGTCTCATTAAAACACTTCCAGCCCACCTACATTCAGAACTTATAAATGCGATTCCGGATCATCCAGAAATCGGGGACTTCTACATGCTGCCCAAAATCCACAAGCCAGGAAATCCAGGCAGACCCATCATAACAGGTATGAACACACTCACCAAACAAATCTCAGGCTTTGTAGAAAAACATTTTTTTATAACCATTAGTCAAGAATACTGCTAGTTTCCTGCAAGACACAACTGACTTTCTGAACAAGATCAACAACATACAGCAATTACCATCATAATACACTTCTAGTGACTATGGATGTAGTATTCCTGTATAGTAATATCTCTCACAAGGATGGATTAGCTTCATGTCACAGATCCTTATCATCCTCACCAAACCATAAATACACCACTGAGGATGTTACACAGCTCATTGAATTCATACTTACACACAACTACTTTACTTTCAATAAAGACAGAAAGAGAAAATCTACTTCAGTACAAGGAGAAAAAAAACAAACAACCGTGTACCTCTAGTAACCACATACAACCCAGCACTAGAAGGAATAAGAAAAATAATCAAAGATTTACATCCCATCATAACAGAGCATGGAACTCTGAAAGAAATATTCCAGCAACCCCCAATACTGGCCTTCAGACAACCCCCCAACCTCAGAAATAAACTAATCAGTAGGAAACTTCCTTCTGATCAATATGTCACAAATAATGGAAGCAAACCCTGCAATAAAAAACACTGCAAACTATGCAACCAAATCAATCCATCAAAAAGTGTCAGACACTCAAAAGGGATCTTCAGTATCTCCGGATCATACAGCTGCACCTCCAGTAATGTTGTGTACCTTATCCAGAGCAGAAAATGCAGCAAAGGATCTTAGGTTGGCGAAACAGGACAGAAATTGCAAACAAGGATGAATTTGCACAGACATACCATCAAGGAACATAAAAAAGATGACTTTTGCACACCTGTGGGACACCATTTCGCACAACCAGACCACATTATGGAAGACCTCAATATTTTAGTTCTTAAAGGAAATTTCAAATCCATTCAGGAAAGAAAAACTTTTGAACTAAGAATGATAATTCTATTGGACACGAGATAATGGCCTTAATTTGGACATGGAATTCCTCAATCATTATCCAACAGTTTTATGACTATCACCTCAAGCATGACTTCCTATGTGAGTGTTGTCCCCCCCCCCCCCCCCCAGTCTTTGCTTTTGCTGTGTCTTATCTCTAGTCTCTTTTATTTTTCATCCCCCACATCTCTTCTAACATTCTACTAAAACTTTGTGAGTAGTACTTCTTAGACCTTGAAGAAGGGGACATTCCCCGAAAGCTTGTCCTCAGAATTGTATGTTAGTGCAAATAAAAAAAGTATCACGTCAGTACTCAATTGTTACAGATTCAGCAGAAAGTGGCCTACTTAAATGACTACAATTGCACGTCTACAGGCAGCCTATAAGGAATCTACCAGAACAAAAATATGAATGCCACCCATTCCTAAAGTCAGAATCTGTCTGTTGCATACTATACTATAAAAATATAAAGAAGCCCGTACTGTGTACACAGAGAGAATGCACACACAATGGTGGTTGGAAGCTTTCCAAGTATATTCTACAATTGATAAAGACTCTAGTACAACTAAGAGATAAGAGTAGATCACATGTCAGTTGCCTGAAACAAGGTCATAGCTGGTTATGCTCCTAAAAATAATGTTATCTCAATTTTTCTCATGAGAAAGAAAACTTTAGGGGAAAACCCTACATGTATAACAAATATAAACTAAAGTCTCTAAAGTATAATTCTGAGCGAGGTCCACTTGCTCATCTGTTTAGGGCTGTCGTTCTTTTCGCCCCATCAATACCCAGTGAGTCACTGAAATATATTTGTGCCTCAGGGATTCTAATATTACACTGGCTGCAAACTTTTTTCAGTGACATCCTACATAGCTCTAGTCTCCCAACTCTGTTGATTCTCTGCCACTCAATACTCTCTCTCCACTGACCTCCTGCTATATTGCTCCTATGCAATGCACTACGTGTGACATCTGCTAGTTTCTGCTGCCCCAGTCCCCCAGCTCTGCTGATACTCCACCGCTCAGCAAATCCCTGCTCGCCTTCCACTTATAGGGTTCCCACCTTGCACATGTGTGCTGCCTGCTTATTGCTCTGCTCTGGTCTAGTCCCCACTCACCTTCCTGCTACTCCACGATATTAAACATGTCCAGAAAAAAATCAAATTTTATTATAAATTTATTGTAAAATGTATTCTGCTATGTTTTTGCTAAAAAAAACAAACAATACATGTAAATTAATTTGTTTACGTGACAGTTATAGCGTTTACAAATGGCGGTGTATATATACTGGAATTTGTTGGGGTTTTTTTTACTAGTAATGACGGTGATCAGTGACTTATAGCGGTATTGCGGCGGGCATTCTGACACTGGGGGGAACTGACTTGGTGTCACTGACATCCCCAGTGACACCAATACAGTGATCAGTGCTAATAAAAGGCACAGACACTGTACTAATGGCACTGGGCAGGAAGGGGTTAACGTGGGGAGATCAAAGGGCTAACTGTGTGCTGTGTGTGTGCTTTATCTGTAAGCACCCTGCTTTGTATGGCTCTGCATTGCAGAGCCATACAAAGCAGTGTGCAGGAACTGACCTAGTTGGTAATACTCGGAGATCGCCGGGTGTCGGCGAGGAATCACCAGCCGTGAAGTGGTGATTGACAGCCAAGGCTGCAGATAAGATGCATGCGCGCCCCTACCTGGAACTGCAAACTGCACCCGTGCCTCCCTGTAGCAGTAATTCTGCTATAGGGCTGTGCAGAAGTGGTTAAAATGAGATAAGTTTAGCACTGGTGTATCACACGGATCATTGTTGACCTTAGCTCTTTCCAACCTGTTTATTAAAGAACAACTAAAGGCTCCTGTATACCAGTATAAACAAGAACCAGATCATGTTACTATGTGGTGCACAAGCTGATACTATTGCAGCAAAAGCTGATTTTATTTTATTTTTATAACTTTTTTTATTTTTATCTTATTTTTGACTGAAGTTCTATTTTAAAGTTTATGTAAAGCCCAAAATATAAACAAAATTTGTTGTTGCACATATTGCTGTAACATTTTTTTTTTTTATTTCTTTGTTGCTTTCAAACCTGGTAATTCTACTAGCAAGGTGTATCCACAAGCACGTCTTCTGGTGACAACACTTGCTCAATTTAGCAATAGTGTTGCCATACCATCTTGCATGCTTCCAAGTTGGACTACAAGCAGCCATGCCAGTGTACAGTGTTCTGGCATATTGCATTGTAGTCACTACAGTAAGACTGTGATGTTCAGCCCTGCTGGAGTATATACAGGTCCACAGGAACTTCATACAAAGAGCTTTGAGGATGTACACAGGGCAGGAAGAGAAAACCTGAACAAATTAAGGGGAATCTGTAATTTTGTTTCTGTTGTATTTCAATGATTTTTATTAGTTTATAAACATGTAAAAAAAAAAACAGAAGCAACAAGACACGCCCACGCAGAGGCCATCAATTGCGCATAAAAGGAATCTGTAATTTTTAACAACAAAAAAAAATGGTCTTGCTTCACTCGCAGTGATCTATGAAGTTAAAGTGGCTGTAAACCTCAGACATGAAATACTGTATGAACAAAGCATATCCCTCTATAGTGTGTATTTGTCTCAATCCAGGGCACTAAGTGTCATTTCTGTCTGCTCTTTCATTCCTCTCTTATTAGCATGAATCACTTCTGACAAGTTTTCCTGACACCAAGAGCTAAAATGGGGATGGGGAGGGAACTCAAGCAGATTGACAGCCTCAGCCCTGTTCCTGTGAGCTGTGTGGAGGAGGGTGTGTCCCTTCTCTCAAATCAGCTCAGAGAAAGCTCTGCAGTGTTTGATTTCAGCTCTCTGCCCCCTTTTTTCTTAACTCTCAGACAAGCTTTATAAATGCAGCACTTTGAACGGATGTAGAGAAGGGAATATTGCAGATAGACAGATACAACTTATTTGGGAGGGTTTGTTTCATCTTTGTGTATCTGAGGCCAATCATTTCACTGGGTATATGTAAGGGTTTACAACCACTTTAAGCAGTCTTTTTTTTTTTTTAATTTCTTCTTCCAATTTGTCAAAAATGTACAAACTTAGTCCAGCAGCAAAGTGTTATATCACAGGTCCTGTAGTAAAAGAGACACTTCTCTTGGTTCATCAGTGCATAAGTCTATAGATGCTCTAAGAGATCACCTATAAAGTGTTGGATATATGTGATTCATTATGCAAAGATATCTTCTCAAGGCATCTGTACTCACAGTCCAATAGCTCACAGTGGTGTATAATTACATTATTGTGGTTGCATTATACAGTACCTATACCAGGGCTTGAAAAAGCTGCTCGCCCGCTCACCAAATGCGAGGAGAAATTCCTCTGTGGCGAGCGGCTGCGAGCGGTTAGCACAGCTGAAGCGTGGAGCGACTGCACCTGTGCTCCAAGCCTCATTGTGAAGCCGAGTTCCGGTTTACAACTGCTGGTTTCCGGCTTCTGCGGCACCGCCGCCAAGGGGACAAGTGCAGGAGAGGTCCGCTCTCCTCCGCTGAGAGGTGACACCCTCTCCACCACCACGGGGGACTCAGGGGGACAGTAAGTACTGTATACAACATGTCCTATCACTATAATGGAGTACAGGGGAGCTGGGATATACATTACTCAGTAATGTATATCCCAGCTCCCCTGTACTCCATTATAGTGATATGACATGTATACAGTATGTATATCCCAGCTCCCCTGTACTCCATTATAGTGATATGACATGTATACAGTAATGTATATCCCCCCTCCCCTGTACTCCATTATAGTGATATGACATGTATACAGTATGTATATCCCAGCTCCCCTGTACTCCATTATAGTGATGACATGTATACAGTAATGATAACTGTATACATGTCATATCACTATAATGGAGTACAGGGGAGCTGGGAAACACATTACTGTGTACAGTTTTATATTTTGGACTATTTATCCTAAAGAAAAATGTAATTTCATAAGCTTTAATGGGGCGTGGTTTGGGACGGGCTGGGGGTGGGGTTTGGGGCAGACCGGGGGTGGGGTTGGGGGTAGACCTGGGCAAGGTTGGGTGGGGCAACTGGTGGAGAGTAAGTTTTGTGACCGGCTAGTAGGTCTGGATTCAAAATTTTAACCTCTGACCTATACTATTTGTTAATAGTGAGATCATCTCAGGTGATTCTATCCATAGTGACCCTACCTTTAAAAATTTCTTCCTCTCTGTTATAAGTGATACTATAGAGATGCAATGCTGAGAGTTTTCCACTACATCAAGGTGAGGGATTCAGTTGATTTCCATTTGATAGCATTGACCCTTCAAGCATAGTGAAGTAGTAAACCGAAAAAGGTTTAAGTGGAACCACCATTTTCACCTGGAAAATTTGTATTGGTATCATGGTAAATGCAGATATACAATGTATGGTCTATTCAGAATTAACATGAACCTTATGATATGTCCAGTATATGCTATATATGAGAAGTTACCTGCAGAACCAGGACTTGTGTTAGAAAATCTGTCCAATCTTGATGGCTTAATATACTGTATGTTCAGTGAGCTATTTTATATTCGATGAGTCAACCTCGGGCAGACACTAGTTGATCAAATGTATATTCTCACACTTCTTCCCACTCTTCAGCATGCAATGAGGGAACATCTGGTTTTCAAATAGTTTTACTTTATTCTCGCACGGTCACTTGTCTTAGATGCATAGTAGGGTAAATATTTGACAGTGAATTATGCAGTTGGGGATTTCTAAGGATAATTTTACTGTATGTGCATTGCAGTTGTACCCCCCCCCCTCCATCTCTCTGCTATGCAGAACCATACAAAGCAGTGTGCAAGAGCTGACAGCGGAGAGATCTGTATTGTTTACAAACAGACCTCTCCCCCATCAGTGATACTCTGCGATCGTCGAGTGCCGGCGGGGAATCACTGGCCGGGAACCGGTGATCAACAGCTGAGGCCGCCAATGGCCCCCTACCCTGAAATGCAAAATCACACACATATATATATATAATGTGTGTGTGTGTGTGTGTGTGTGTGTGTGTGTTATTTTGTGCAGCCCTGCTGCCCTGTAGCAGTGTTTCTGCTATAGGGCGGCGGGCAAGTGGTTAAAGCAAAAATGGTAAGAGAGAGGTGGCACCCCTTTCCTTGTCCCCTTTTAAACTTGGAAGGAAGCTGACACCAGCTCTCCTATTTCGATAAAGAAGATCAATCAATTTAATAATATTGGGCTCAAAAGTTATCTTTTCAGGACAAGCCATTCCAATCTACTGAGCCAAACACTTTCCAACACTATATTCAATCTTTATGATGACTCTTGCATCCAAAGCTAAGAATTCTTTAAAGAGTTTAATTCTACTTTAAGATTGATAACATAGAAGAAAGGAGAGCCTTTTGAAAGCCTTTTCTATAGTTAAGGCAAGAATAGTTAAGAGAATCGTATACATGTTGGAGTGGATTGGATTAGAATAAACAGTCTTTCCTTATTAATATACAAATTTAATGTTGATCTAATCTCAAAAAGTGAAGATTTTCTATTCTTATAAGGAATACGATTTATGGTGGCTGAGCAGTAGCCTCACAAATCTTCCTTTGCTTTGAATTTCTTCAGAATAGCTGAAGTGCACTTCATGACACATGACTATGCTTAGGCACTTCTGTCCCTCTAATCTCATAGCTGTATATCTGTACTGGGAGATCATCAAAGACATATCCCACCCACATCTGCCACTAATGACTGATAATAAGACTTGGAATGAAAGCTGGGGTTCTGTCCCACCCATCTGTATATTTGTTCTGTTGTATTCAACTATATCAGATTATTATTCTATACATGTTGACATCTAGTTGCACTTTTGGGCCACTATGATTTATTTATTACTGTAATTTAGTATCTCCCCTCGGTCCCCCTCTCCTGTTTAGTGCTAGTTAGGTCAGTCCTAGCAAGACCCTCCTAACCTCTTCCATGTTTCCTCAGTCACTGTTAGTTCTTCACAGCGACAGGGCTCGGGAAACTCATTGTCTTTTTAAAGCGATTCTAAAGGTTAATTTTTTTTTTTAAATAACAAACATGTCTATACTTACCTGCTCTGTGTAGTGGTTTTGCACAGAGCAGCCTGGATCCTCCTCCTCTCGGGTCCCCAACAGGCTCTCCTGGCCCCACCCTCCTGGCAGGTGCCCCCACAGCAAGCAGCTTGTTATGGGGGCACCTGCTGCTCCCTGTGTCTATTCACACATGGAGCCGTGGCTTGGCCCTGTCCCCCTCTCCTCACTGGCTGACTGACTGTGATTGACAGCAGAGGGAGCCAATGGCTTATCAGGTAAGAATCAACTTCATCTGGTGCGTGTGGGTTGGATTGGAAATCACGAATGGTTTGGGCACGTTGGAAAATATTCTTTCAAGTACTTTTTTTCTGATTGGAGCACATTTATATTTATTTGGAACTTTTGGACTTTTATTATAATAATTAAAAATGTTTTGTATAACATAATTTTTGGTATCATTTTATTTTATATGTTTATTTTATGGTTGTAATTTTTTACGCTGCGGTTTGGTCAAATGGGTGTCAATATACACTCACCTTCTATACAATCATAACTATAATACAGTTAACCTATGCTTTAGAATCAAATTATAGTTGGAAGTGTAGTACATAAACACTCTCAATATATCTGCTAATTTGTACACAAAAACGCAAACTAAGTAACAGAAGAACAAGGTGATCAGCAAGAACTTTTCAAAAACTAACTAAATAATTATTATTACAGGTACTTATATAGTGCTGTCAATTTATGCAGTGCTTTACATATATATTGTACATTCATGTCAGTCTCAAACCCTCAAGGAGCGTACAATCTAAGGTCCCTAACTTACATTCTTATACGAGGGCCAATTTAGACAGGATCCAATTAACCTACCAGCATGTCTTTGGAGTGTGGGAGGAAAGCAGAGTACCCGGAAGAAACCCACACAGGCACAGGGAGAACATGCAAACTCCAGGCAGGTAGTGTCATATTGTTGGGATTTGAACTGACAACCCTAGTGCTGATAGGCGGAAGTGTTAACCACTTAGCCACAGTGATACAATTCAGCAATGGTGGAGAGATGGAGGGGGGGTACAACTGCAATGCACAAACAGTGAAATTATCCTTAGAAATCCCCAACTGCATAATTCACTGTCAAATATTTACCCTACTATGCATCTAAGACAAGTGACCGTGCGAGAATAAAGCAAAACTATTTGAAAACCAGATATTCCCCTCATTGCATGCTGAAGAGTGGGAAGAAGTGTGAGAATATACATTTGATCAACTAGTGTCTGCCTGAGGTTGACTCATCCAATATAAAATAGCTCACTGAACATACAGTATATTAAGCCATCAAGATTGGACAGATTTTCTAACACAAGTCCTGGTTCTGCAGGCAACGTCTCCTATATAGCATATACTGGACATATCATAAGGTTCATGATAATTCTGAATAGACCATACATTGTATATCTGCATTTACCATGATACCAATACAAATTTTCCGGTTGAAAATGGTGGTTCTACTTAAACCTTTTTGGGTTTACTACTTCACTATGCTTGAAGGGCCAATGCTATCAAATGGAAATCAATTGAATCCCTCACCTTGATGTAGTGGAAAACTCTCAGCATTGCATATCTATACAGATCTCAATAAGCGTTGCTTAATTTTAGGATGACCAATGAAATATTCTACTCTTATCAATATAGCTACATGAAGAACAGAAACTGCAAATGGTTGATGAGTACCATATATTATTATATTATTATTATACAGGATTTATATAGCGCCAACAGTTTGCGCAGTGCTTTACAATATAAGGGAGACAGTACAATTACAATACCTTTCAGTATAGAAGGAATATGAGGGCCCTGATCGTGGAGCTAACAATCTAAAGGAAGGGGGAGGTGATACAAAAGGTGATAGCTGCGGGGGATGATCTGGTGGAGGTGATTCAAGTACAGTTCTTAGGTGAAGGTGTGGTAGGTTTCGCTGAATAAGTGAGTTTTCAAAGATCACCTAAAAGCAGACATGGTGGGGACTGACCAGACATACTGTGGTAGGGAGTTCCAGAGGATGGGAGATGCTGGAGCCAAGCATGGGAGGAGGTGATGAAGGAGCTAGAGAGGAAGATATCTTGGGAGGAGCAGAGTGGGCAATTTGGGCGATATCTGCAGATGAGGTTGGCGATGTAGCTAGGGGCAATGTTGTGGATGGCTTTGTAAGCTGTGGTTAGTATTTTGAATTTTATACATTGGATTAGTGGAAGCCAATGAAGGGATTGGCAGAGAGGGGCAGCAGTCACTGATCGGTTGGTAAGGTGTATGAGTCTAGCAGCAGTATTCATAATAGACTGAATGGGGGATAACCTGTATAACGGTAGACCAGTGAGGAGGGAATTGCAGTAATCAAAGCGGGATAAAACCAAGGCATGGGTAAATTGTTTTGTGGTGTCATTGGTCAGAAAGGGGCGGATTTTGGAAATGTTTCGGCAGTTGAGGCGGCAGGATTTGGCCAGAGATTGGATGTGGGGCCCAAAGGAGAGGTCAGAATCTAGGAATACGTCTAGCACCCTGGCATGAGGGGAAGGACCAATGGTTGTGCTGTTCATCTTAATGGTAGAGTCATGAGTGGGGGATCGGGGAGGGGGGGGGGAATATTACAAGCTCGGTTTTGGAAATTCTGAGTTTAAGGTAGTGGCGTGATATCCATGCTGATATGTCGCTTAGTAGATTTGTGATGCGTGTGGAGATTGAGGGGGTGAGCTGGGGAGTGGAGAGATAGATCTGGGTGTCATCAGCATAGAGGTGGTATTGGAAGCCATGGGAGGTTATCAATTGGCCAAGGGAGGAGGTGTAGAGAGAGAAAAGGAGAGGCCCAAGGACAGAACCTTGGGGTACCCCAACGAAAAGAGGGAGAGGAACGGAGGAGGGGGAGTTGTATGTGACACTGAAAGAGCGCTGAGAAAGGTAAGAGGAGAACCAGGAGAGAGCAGAGCCACAGAGGCCGATGGAGTGGAGTTTACCGAGGAGGAGCGGGTGGTCAACTGTGTCAAAGGCAGCAGAAAGGTCAAAAGAGTTTGAGTATGGAGTAATGGTCATTGGTTTTAGCAGTTAGTAGGTCGTTAGTGAGTTTTAGTAGGGCAGTTTCAGTGGAATGTTGTGGGCGGAAGCCAGACTGTCGGGGATCTAGAAAGTTGTTGTTGGTGAGGTAGCAGTTCATAGGGTTGTGAACAAGGTGCTCGAGAAGCTTGGAGGCAAATGGGAGCAGGAAGATGGGTCTTAAGTTATTCAAGCAGATGGGGTCCAGTGAGGGTTTTTTGAGTATGGGTGTGCCCATGGAGGGTGAGAGGTTGAAGATGTGGGTTAGAGAGTTTAGGATAGAGCAGGATGGAGGCTGCAACAGTTATGAGGGGACAGGGTCCAGGGGACAGGTGGTGAAGTGGGCCTTGGAAAGGAGTTTGGTAACTAGGGTGTTCCATTTACTGAGAATAGAAACTAGACTCCGGAAACGAGAGAGGAGTAACAAGCGAAACTCAAAATCGAAACTAACTGTTCACACATCTAGAAATGGAGGCATTATACAAAATGGATGCCAGTTAAAAAGACATATTTCCTTACACCCAATATATTGGTTACATAGTTAGTCTGGCTGAAATAAAGACAAAAGTCCAATAAGTTCAACCATAAAAAAAGTTATAATCCTACACCCACAGCTGATCCAGAGGAAGGCAAAAAACCCAGCAAAGCATGATCCAATTTGCTCCTGCAGGGGAAAAAATTCCTCTTTGATCCGCTGAGAGGCAATCGGATATTCCCTGGATCAACTTTACCTATAAATGTTAGTAGCCAGTTATATAATGTGTATCCAAGAAAGAATCCAGGCCTTTTTTAAAGCAATCCACTGAGCTGGCCAGAACCAACTCTTGAGGGAGTCTATTCCACATTCGCACAGCTCTTACTGTGAAGAAACCTTTCCGTGTTTGGAGATTACATTTCTTTTCCTCCAGACGTAAAGAGTGCACCCTTGTCCTCTGTGAAGACCTCCAGGTGAATAACTACACCGAGTTGACTATATGAACCACTGATGTATTTTATACATGTTGATCATATCCCCCCTTAATCTCCTCTTCTCAAGAGAGAATAAATTCAGTTCCTCTAATCTTTCCTCATAGCTGAGCTCCTCCATGCCTCTTATCAGTTTGGTTGCCCTTCTCTGTACTTTCTCCAGTTTCCCAATGTTCTTTTTGTGAATTAGTGCCCACAATTAAACTGCATATTCCAGATGAGGTATTACTAATGATTTGTACCGGGGTAAAATGATATCTCTCTCTCTGGAGTCTATACTTCTTTTAATACAAGAGAGGATTTTGCTCGCTTTAGAAACTGCAGCTTGGCATTGCATACCATTATTAAGCTTGTGATCTACCAGAACTCCCAGATCCTTCTCCACCATTGATTCCCCCAGTTGTACCCCCCCAGTATGTATGATGCATGCATATTCTTAGCCCCCAAATGCATAACCTTACATTTATCAACATTAAACCTCATTTGCCACATAGTTGCCCAATTAAACAGTGCATTGAGGTCGGTTTGTAAATTGGAGACATCCTGTAAGGAAGTTATTCCACTGCACAGCTTGGTGTCATCTGTAAAGACTGAAATTATATTTTTAATCCTAGACCCTATATCTTTTACAAAGAATTTTATTGCAGAATAGATAACAGCAGAGAATCAGTCAAAAACAGATGCACTGACCGACAGGCATAAAACATACAAGTTTTCTGGTGAATAATATAGAGTATGTACTGATGGAAAGACAAGAAAATAAACTTCGTACACAAGTGCCGTATATAAAAAAAAGGAAAAAAAACAATAAGTTGCAAAAATGGTAGACATTTAGAAACCAATGACATAATAAACTAAAAGAAAAAGTTGTCACTATATCAGCATACAGAAGGCGGGGAAGATAGAAGATGGAGCCTCACTGAATACATATTGGTACTCCACATGCAGGGCTCTCGATGGAGTCCGGCATATGGATATAGTATTGCTGGTACGGTACTCAAGGCAGAAATCACAATCAGCACAAATATTGTAAAAACAGACTAAACAGAATGAAAGAGAGGAACGAAGAGAAAGGAGACAAAAAACCCCCCAAAAAAACAAAGAAAATGGCTCCAGGGGGATCGCGACGGAAAAAAAGAAAAAGAAAATAATATGTAAATTTTATTTCGACAAGAGGGACTGGTCGAATCTCGATGGTTGGCTATATCAAGCCAGGGACACCAGGTCTGCAGGAACTTTGTATGGGTGTCTAACAGTATAGCCGTCAGCTTTTCATTAACCATTATAAAGTTCATCCGATTTTTAACAGCCTCGAAGCTGAGGAGGGGGGTCTTCCAATCCCTCGCGATCGTCAGCTTCGTAGCCATAAATAGATGCGATGCCAGCTGCCGTTCAGGACGAAGTAGGCCCAATAATGGATTAAATAAGAGCGCTTCATATGGGTTACGCTTAATGTCTGTGTTCCCAGACCCTATATCATTTATAAATATATTAAAACATAAGGGGCCCCACCCAGGGGCGGACTGACAACTCAGGGCAATAGGGGATAATGGGGCCCCTGTGTCCTTGCCCAAACTCAAAAAAGCCTATGAAAAAGGTACCAGGGGCATCTCATGGGGCCCCCTACTGACCCCGGGCCCTCGGGCAGTGCCCGAGTTTCCAAATGGTCAGTCCGCCCCTGGTCCCAACACTAAACCTTGGGGTCCACCACTAACAACCCTAAACCATTCAGAGTATGAATCATTAACCACTGCTCTCTGAATACTATCTTTTAGCCAGTTTTCCATCCATTTACATACAGATTTTTCCAAGCCTGTAGACTTTACCTTACATATTAGCCGTGTGTGGGGAAATGTGTCAAACACGTTTGCAAAATCCAAGTATACCACATCCACAGCCACCCCTCTGTCCAAGATTTTGCTCACCTCCTCATAAAAAGAAATCCGATTTGTTTGACAACTTCTGTCTTTCATGAATCCATGCTGTCTGTTGCTTAAAATATTTTTTTTCCAGCAAGAACTCATCTATTTGGTCTTTTATTAAACTCTCCAGTATCTTCCCAACTATAGAAGTTAAACTAACTTGGTAAAGATTTTGACCCCTTTTTAAATATAGGCACCACATTGGCCTTACGCCAATCCAGTCATATTATGCCAGTCATTAACCTCCCTAGTGGTATGATTATGTCCATATTTCTGTGCTGAAAGTGGTACATTTTTTTGCATGGAAATATGTAGTTTTTTATTGTAGGCCTGTAATTTTTAGGAATAACTCACTGAAATCTGTCCGAACAAGAGTCTAGTAAACATTAGTAGGATAAAACTTGAAACACAAAATCATAAATTATAATTTAATAAATAATCATAAAAATAATAATATAATAATACATTTAATTCAATAATATAATCAAACCAAAAACACTGAAATTTGAAATAGAGCGCCAAGTTCACACATCGCTGAGCAAAGTCGCAAAATTGTTTTCAGTGTCTAATGACGAATTTCCCCACAAATCATTATCACTCAATTCTGCAAGTGGTTCTGATTTATTATCGCTGTTCTCTAGCCGGTCTAAAACCTCTTTTGACCAAAAGGGATGCTTTTTTGGACGCCATGGACTTTTCTAAGTCAAAAAAGGGCAAAAAAGTAAAAAAAGGGCACAGGACAAAGCAGTAGGGACAAAATGTACAGGAAATGGTTTGATACAGTAATGTTTTACTATAAACCCTCAAGGAGCGTACAATCTAAGGTCCCTAACTTACATTCTTATACGAGGGCCAATTTAGACAGGATCCAATTAACCTACCAGCATGTCTTTGGAGTGTGGGAGGAAAGCAGAGTACCCGGAAGAAACCCACACAGGCACAGGGAGAACATGCAAACTCCAGGCAGGTAGTGTCATATTGTTGGGATTTGAACTGACAACCCTAGTGCTGATAGGCGGAAGTGTTAACCACTTAGCCACAGTGATACAATTCAGCAATGGTGGAGAGATGGAGGGGGGGTACAACTGCAATGCACAAACAGTGAAATTATCCTTAGAAATCCCCAACTGCATAATTCATTGTCAAATATTTACCCTACTATGCATCTAAGACAAGTGACCGTGCGAGAATAAAGCAAAACTATTTGAAAACCAGATATTCCCTCATTGCATGCTGAAGAGTGGGAAGAAGTGTGAGAATATACATTTGATCAACTAGTGTCTGCCTGAGGTTGACTCATCCAATATAAAATAGCTCACTGAACATACAGTATATTAAGCCATCAAGATTGGACAGATTTTCTAACACAAGTCCTGGTTCTGCAGGCAACGTCTCCTATATAGCATATACTGGACATATCATAAGGTTCATGATAATTCTGAATAGACCATACATTGTATATCTGCATTTACCATGATACCAATACAAATTTTCCGGTTGAAAATGGTGGTTCTACTTAAACCTTTTTGGGTTTACTACTTCACTATGCTTGAAGGGCCAATGCTATCAAATGGAAATCAATTGAATCCCTCACCTTGATGTAGTGGAAAACTCTCAGCATTGCATATCTATACAGATCTCAATAAGCGTTGCTTAATTTTAGGATGACCAATGAAATATTCTACTCTTATCAATATAGCTACATGAAGAACAGAAACTGCAAATGGTTGATGAGTACCATATATTATTATATTATTATTATACAGGATTTATATAGCGCCAACAGTTTGCGCAGTGCTTTACAATATAAGGGAGACAGTACAATTACAATACCTTTCAGTATAGAAGGAATATGAGGGCCCTGATCGTGGAGCTAACAATCTAAAGGAAGGGGGAGGTGATACAAAAGGTGATAGCTGCGGGGGATGATCTGGTGGAGGTGATTCAAGTACAGTTCTTAGGTGAAGGTGTGGTAGGTTTCGCTGAATAAGTGAGTTTTCAAAGATCACCTAAAAGCAGACATGGTGGGGACTGACCAGACATACTGTGGTAGGGAGTTCCAGAGGATGGGAGATGCTCTGGAGAAGTCCTGGAGCCAAGCATGGGAGGAGGTGATGAAGGAGCTAGAGAGGAAGATATCTTGGGAGGAGCAGAGTGGGCAATTTGGGCGATATCTGCAGATGAGGTTGGCGATGTAGCTAGGGGCAATGTTGTGGATGGCTTTGTAAGCTGTGGTTAGTATTTTGAATTTTATACATTGGATTAGTGGAAGCCAATGAAGGGATTGGCAGAGAGGGGCAGCAGTCACTGATCGGTTGGTAAGGTGTATGAGTCTAGCAGCAGTATTCATAATAGACTGAATGGGGGATAACCTGTATAACGGTAGACCAGTGAGGAGGGAATTGCAGTAATCAAAGCGGGATAAAACCAAGGCATGGGTAAATTGTTTTGTGGTGTCATTGGTCAGAAAGGGGCGGATTTTGGAAATGTTTCGGCAGTTGAGGCGGCAGGATTTGGCCAGAGATTGGATGTGGGGCCCAAAGGAGAGGTCAGAATCTAGGAATACGTCTAGCACCCTGGCATGAGGGGAAGGACCAATGGTTGTGCTGTTCATCTTAATGGTAGAGTCATGAGTGGGGGATCGGGGAGGGGGGGGGAATATTACAAGCTCGGTTTTGGAAATTCTGAGTTTAAGGTAGTGGCGTGATATCCATGCTGATATGTCGCTTAGTAGATTTGTGATGCGTGTGGAGATTGAGGGGGTGAGCTGGGGAGTGGAGAGATAGATCTGGGTGTCATCAGCATAGAAGTGGTATTGGAAGCCATGGGAAGTTATCAATTGGCCAAGGGAGGAGGTGTAGAGAGAGAAAAGGAGAGGCCCAAGGACAGAACCTTGGGGTACCCCAACGAAAAGAGGGAGAGGAGCGGAGGAGGGGGAGTTGTATGTGACACTGAAAGAGCGCTGAGAAAGGTAAGAGGAGAACCAGGAGAGAGCAGAGCCACAGAGGCCGATGGAGTGGAGTTTACCGAGGAGGAGCGGGTGGTCAACTGTGTCAAAGGCAGCAGAAAGGTCAAAAGAGTTTGAGTATGGAGTAATGGTCATTGGTTTTAGCAGTTAGTAGGTCGTTAGTGAGTTTTAGTAGGGCAGTTTCAGTGGAATGTTGTGGGCGGAAGCCAGACTGTCGGGGATCTAGAAAGTTGTTGTTGGTGAGGTAGCAGTTCATAGGGTTGTGAACAAGGTGCTCGAGAAGCTTGGAGGCAAATGGGAGCAGGAAGATGGGTCTTAAGTTATTCAAGCAGATGGGGTCCAGTGAGGGTTTTTTGAGTATGGGTGTGCCCATGGAGGGTGAGAGGTTGAAGATGTGGGTTAGAGAGTTTAGGATAGAGCAGGAAGGAGGCTGCAACAGTTATGAGGGGACAGGGTCCAGGGGACAGGTGGTGAAGTGGGCCTTGGAAAGGAGTTTGGTAACTAGGGTGTTCCATTTACTGAGAATAGAAACTAGACTCCGGAAACGAGAGAGGAGTAACAAGCGAAACTCAAAATCGAAACTAACTGTTCACACATCTAGAAATGGAGGCATTATACAAAATGGATGCCAGTTAAAAAGACATATTTCCTTACACCCAATATATTGGTTACATAGTTAGTCTGGCTGAAATAAAGACAAAAGTCCAATAAGTTCAACCATAAAAAAAGTTATAATCCTACACCCACAGCTGATCCAGAGGAAGGCAAAAAAACCAGCAAAGCATGATCCAATTTGCTCCTGCAGGGGAAAAAATTCCTCTTTGATCCGCTGAGAGGCAATCGGATATTCCCTGGATCAACTTTACCTATAAATGTTAGTAGCCAGTTATATAATGTGTATCCAAGAAAGAATCCAGGCCTTTTTTAAAGCAATCCACTGAGCTGGCCAGAACCAACTCTTGAGGGAGTCTATTCCACATTCGCACAGCTCTTACTGTGAAGAAACCTTTCCGTGTTTGGAGATTACATTTCTTTTCCTCCAGACGTAAAGAGTGCACCCTTGTCCTCTGTGAAGACCTCCAGGTGAATAACTACACCGAGTTGACTATATGAACCACTGATGTATTTTATACATGTTGATCATATCCCCCCTTAATCTCCTCTTCTCAAGAGAGAATAAATTCAGTTCCTCTAATCTTTCCTCATAGCTGAGCTCCTCCATGCCTCTTATCAGTTTGGTTGCCCTTCTCTGTACTTTCTCCAGTTTCCCAATGTTCTTTTTGTGAATTAGTGCCCACAATTAAACTGCATATTCCAGATGAGGTATTACTAATGATTTGTACAGGGGTAATATGATATCTATCTCTCTGGAGTCTATACTTCTTTTAATACAAGAGAGGATTTTGCTCGCTTTAGAAACTGCAGCTTGGCATTGCATACCATTATTAAGCTTGTGATCTACCAGAACCCCCAGATCCTTCTCCACCATTGATTCCCCCAGTTGTACCCCCCCAGTATGTATGATGCATGCATATTCTTAGCCCCCAAATGCATAACCTTACATTTATCAACATTAAACCTCATTTGCCACATAGTTGCCCAATTAAACAGTGCATTGAGGTCGGTTTGTAAATTGGAGACATCCTGTAAGGAAGTTATTCCACTGCACAGCTTGGTGTCATCTGTAAAGACTGAAATTATATTTTTAATCCTAGACCCTATATCTTTTACAAAGAATTTTATTGCAGAATAGATAACAGCAGAGAATCAGTCAAAAACAGATGCACTGACCGACAGGCATAAAACATACAAGTTTTCTGGTGAATAATATAGAGTATGTACTGATGGAAAGACAAGAAAATAAACTTCGTACACAAGTGCCGTATATAAAAAAAAAGGAAAAAAAACAATAAGTTGCAAAAATGGTAGACATTTAGAAACCAATGACATAATAAACTAAAAGAAAAAGTTGTCACTATATCAGCATACAGAAGGCGGGGAAGATAGAAGATGGAGCCTCACTGAATACATATTGGTACTCCACATGCAGGGCTCTCGATGGAGTCCGGCATATGGATATAGTATTGCTGGTACGGTACTCAAGGAAGAAATCACAATCAGCACAAATATTGTAAAAACAGACTAAACAGAATGAAAGAGAGGAACGAAGAGAAGGGAGACAAAAAAACCCCCAAAAAAACAAAGAAAATGGCTCCAGGGGGATCGCGACGGAAAAAAAGAAAAAGAAAATAATATGTAAATTTTATTTCGACAAGAGGGACTGGTCGAATCTCGATGGTTGGCTATATCAAGCCAGGGACACCAGGTCTGCAGGAACTTTGTATGGGTGTCTAACAGTATAGCCGTCAGCTTTTCATTAACCATTATAAAGTTCATCCGATTTTTAACAGCCTCGAAGCTGAGGAGGGGGGTCTTCCAATCCCTCGCGATCGTCAGCTTCGTAGCCATAAATAGATGCGATGCCAGCTGCCGTTCAGGACGAAGTAGGCCCAATAATGGATTAAATAAGAGCGCTTCATATGGGTTACGCTTAATGTCTGTGTTCCCAGACCCTATATCATTTATAAATATATTAAAACATAAGGGGCCCCACCCAGGGGCGGACTGACAACTCAGGGCAATAGGGGATAATGGGGCCCCTGTGTCCTTGCCCAAACTCAAAAAAGCCTATGAAAAAGGTACCAGGGGCATCTCATGGGGCCCCCTACTGACCCCGGGCCCTCGGGCAGTGCCCGAGTTTCCAAATGGTCAGTCCGCCCCTGGTCCCAACACTAAACCTTGGGGTCCACCACTAACAACCCTAAACCATTCAGAGTATGAATCATTAACCACTGCTCTCTGAATACTATCTTTTAGCCAGTTTTCTATCCATTTACATACAGATTTTTCCAAGCCTGTAGACTTTACCTTACATATTAGCCGTGTGTGGGGAAATGTGTCAAACACGTTTGCAAAATCCAAGTATACCACATCCACAGCCACCCCTCTGTCCAAGATTTTGCTCACCTCCTCATAAAAAGAAATCCGATTTGTTTGACAACTTCTGTCTTTCATGAATCCATGCTGTCTGTTGCTTAAAATATTTTTTTTCCAGCAAGAACTCATCTATTTGGTCTTTTATTAAACTCTCCAGTATCTTCCCAACTATAGAAGTTAAACTAACTTGGTAAAGATTTTGACCCCTTTTTAAATATAGGCACCACATTGGCCTTACGCCAATCCAGTCATATTATGCCAGTCATTAACCTCCCTAGTGGTATGATTATGTCCATATTTCTGTGCTGAAAGTGGTACATTTTTTTGCATGGAAATATGTAGTTTTTTATTGTAGGCCTGTAATTTTTAGGAATAACTCACTGAAATCTGTCCGAACAAGAGTCTAGTAAACATTAGTAGGATAAAACTTGAAACACAAAATCATAAATTATAATTTAATAAATAATCATAAAAATAATAATATAATAATAATACATTTAATTCAATAATATAATCAAACCAAAAACACTGAAATTTGAAATAGAGCGCCAAGTTCACACATCGCTGAGCAAAGTCGCAAAATTGTTTTCAGTGTCTAATGACGAATTTCCCCACAAATCATTATCACTCAATTCTGCAAGTGGTTCTGATTTATTATCGCTGTTCTCTAGCCGGTCTAAAACCTCTTTTGACCAAAAGGGATGCTTTTTTGGACGCCATGGACTTTTCTAAGTCAAAAAAGGGCAAAAAAGTAAAAAAAGGGCACAGGACAAAGCAGTAGGGACAAAATGTACGGGAAATGGTTTGATACAGTAATGTTTTACTATGTCAAATTCATTTCTAAGAAAATGACAGTTTCTAAAAATTTTTAAATTTTTAGAAACGCACGCAGGGACCGGAACACGGAAGCCAGATGCATCGGACGGAGGATATGTCCGGGGATGCTGCAGGGGACACATCGCGGAAGCAAAGGTTAGCGCTGCAGGGGATCCCTGAGCAACGCTGCATGGTAAGCCCGAGTGTAGCTCGGGGTTACCGCTTTTGGTACTGAAACTTTACCCCGAGCTACACTTGGGAATACCGCCAGGGAGGTTAAAGAGTCCCTAAAAATTAGAAACAATGGCTTTGAAATGACAGAGCTCAATTCTTTAAGGACCCATGGGTGTATGCCATCCGCTCCAGGTGCTTTATTCACCTTTATTCTGTCTAAATATTTTTGAATCATATCAATTGTGAGCCAATGTGGATCATCTGGAGCTGTGTCAATACCTTGCCCATTGTGGACAAGAGCTCCCCCATACTCCTTTGTATACACAGAGCTGAAGAAGGTATTTAATAAATTTGCCTTCTCTTTGTCCCCAGTCACCCACTCTAGATTATTTTGTAAAGGGCCTACATGCTTGGACCGAACCTTTTTACTATTAATTATTTGAAGAATTTTTTGGGGTTTGTCCTGCTATGTTTTGCAATCTGTCGTTCGTTTTCAATTTATGCAGCCTTTATTTCCTTTTTGCATAATCTGTTATATTCTTTTTAATGCTTAAACGATGATAGCATTCCTTCATTTTTATATGTAATAAAAGCTCTTTTCTTATTATCTATAGCTTCTTTAACTTTGGCCGTAAGCCACATAGGTTTGATTTTTAGCCTTTTAAACTTGTTGCCCATGACAAAAATATATAATATATAAATATATTTTGTAGTGTGTTCACATACAGTTTTTTTTTAAGAACTCCTATTTCTGTGTTGTGTTCATTGATGCCAATATTCCCTCCCTGTCTAAGTCTTGAAGAGCAGCTCTCAGCCTTGGAAAATTAGCTCTCTTAAAATTGAGTGTTTTTATTTTTCTCATATGTGTTTGCTGTTTACAGCTAACAATAAATGAAATCATGTTATGGTCACTGATACCCAGATGTTCTTTTATATGGACATTCATAATAAGCTCAGCATGGTTTACGATTACCAGGTCCAGCAGAGTATCATTCCTAGTTGGGCTCTCTATGAACTGTACCATAAAATTGTCCTGTAGTAGGTTTATAAAATTTTGCCCTTTTACTGTTCCTGCAGTACCATTACTCCAGTCAATTTCTGGGCAGTTAAAATACCCTATTATTATCACTGTCCAGCCCTTGCAGCCCTTTAGATCTGTGCAAGAAGCTCAGTCTCCACCTCCTCATTTACACTGGGAGGCCTATAACAAGCTCCAATAATTACCTTTGTAGTACGCACCCTCATGTGCAGTTCCACCCATAATGCTTCAGCCTCATCACACTCTCCATCAACTAGGTCCTCTTTCACACTCGCTCTGAGATCACTTCTCACATAGAGACAGACACCACCAGCTTTCCTTCTTACCCTGTCTCTCCAAAAGAGAACATAGCCAGGAATAATAATGGCCCAGTCATGTGAAGAATGAAGCCAAGATTCAGCAATACCAATTAAATCATAGTTCTGTTCATGCACCAAAGCTTCCAACTCACCTATTTTGCTTGGCAGACTTCTGGCATTATTGAACAAACACTTTAATTCATTGACACCTTGTGCACACATAATTTGCATATTTTTTTATTATCATACAAATAGTACCAATTTCAATGGATGTTTGAAACATGGAAACCTTCTTATCATATGCCATATGCCCTCCCCCCATCTTTCCCCATTCCATCCACCACTAAGAACTGATATGGCACAACCATATGAGCTATTTTTGTTTTTAAAGGACCACTGTATGGGGTTAGTACTTGTAATGATTGTATTCTGTACATACATTCCTTTTTTCACTTTATATGACTTCATATCATATTTGTATCCATATCAACATGCAGACTAAGCAAAATTGATAGTTACGGGGTTGATATTGAAATGTAATAACTAGATTTGTCTTTGCTAAACAATATTTACATGTATATACATTTTACACATTGTAACAGGAATTACACTGACACATCCAATGATATTTGTAAGCAAGATTTTCTTCTCTATTGATTTTCCTAGCTGAACAACCAACTCAGGCCCAAGTGCTCTGAGTGATATAAAACAGCATTCAAGCCTCTGCAGTAATTTGCACTATAGTTTAACAAGTAAAATTCAAACATTAATAGAAGTATAATCTGATTCCAGTTCAAGATTTTTATGTATTAGGTAGTTACCTCACATAATGGCTCATAATTATAGTTCAGATGTTATAAATTCAGCTTACTTGACAAAACCCATTAAGATCATTGATGACTGCATACCCTGTATGTCTTATTTAGAAAGGGGGGGGGGGGGGAGAGAGAGAGAGAGAGAGGGGGGGAGAGAGAAAACCCTATAGAAACCATATCCAGTGTGCAACAGCTTAAGACAATAGGATGATTACTTATTGGTTGCATAGGGTTACCTCATTCTGATTTTTTTTTCCATTTAAAGAGTATCTAAAAATGTAAAATATTAAAATGATCTCCACACTGGATTTCAATTATTTTAGCCTACTCCCATTAACCTTTTTGCTTCCAGGCCGTGTGCTTCACTTTTAAACTCAGGTAGCTGGACCATTTTTGTCATTTTTCCATTGCTTTTTTATTTTTCCCTTATAGCTTTCAGAGTTTGTAAAAGACCCTGTAAACCATATATTTTCTGAAAGTTCATGACCAGTAAGATAAAAAAAGGTGCTATTGATTTTTAGGACCCCATGATATTTGCGCAAATGTTTATCAAAACAATATTTTCGCTAAAAATATACTAAAATCATTACTAGCAGATACAAACACAGCAAATTTTACAAAATTCCTCTAAATTCCTACTAAATATAAATTCTTAGATTTTACAAAATTTCTACTGAATATAAAAGCTTAACCTGTATTGAGTTAATAAATAACAAATATTTGGAAATTTTAAATTGCGCCTTTTTGCAAAATGGTGAAAATCAAATGTATGCAAAACTGTAAATTTCTTTAAAATCTGGAGGTTTTCATTTTTCACTTACAGCTTCAGAGTTTGTAAAAGACCCCCCAAACCATATATTTTCTGAAAGCACATGACCAGTAGAATAAAAGAAGGTGCTACCGCTTTTTAGGCCCCACAGTAGTTGCAGAACGCAAATGTTTAACTAAAAAAACACTAAAATTCTTATTAGCATACATAAACACAACATAACTTACACAATTCATGCTAAATTTCTACTAAGGTCTCATTTGTATGGGGTGTACTAAAGCGTATGCCCCTGGAAGGCCGTATGGAGGCCCATGTTTACCTGCACAGGTGCTCCGTGCATCCCTGTGCAGGCAGTCCTATTCATGTCAATTGGGATGCAGTGGCTGCAAGGACAGATCTGACATCTGTGCAGGTGTAGGTGCATAACCCCAAAACACAGACAGTGTGAGTTCAGGGACATGCACCTACATGGATGTCAAATTGGGAGCAGTTACTGTGTCCCAATTAACATGAATGGGACTGCCTGCACAGGAATGCATAGAACACCTGTGCATTCCCCTGCAGCTGCTGTGTCCCAATTGCAGCTAAACACAGCCTCGTTGTAGTATGACCTGTGTGAATGTGGCCCTAGGCCTTATCTAGACTTGTGGTTGGGAGGGCGGAAAAAATGCTGTTGAGCTGCATTTCTGCCACCCACCAACCTTCCCCCCTTAAGGTGCAATAGGCAGCAGAAAAGATTGTTAATATGCTGCGGCTGCAATGCATTGCTTTGAGCCCAAGGCAATGTTGCTTTACTTTGCACCCACTGAACGCTACACATTCAAGTCAATGGGGAACTGCTGCAAATGCTCTTCAACCGCGTGAAATACACGTGGTTGCAGTGCATTTGTCGACAAAAATGGGGTTAAAACAGGCGGTAAGGAAGCAGTGCATCACTTCCTCACTGCCTGTTAGTAGCTACTGGAGTGTGAGCTTAATGCGGATCAGGCTTTCGGAGGCAAGGGAGACTAAGATGCATGTCCAAATCCACCCTTAGGCCCTTTCCACATGGTTGCTCAGCAGGGAATATGTCCACTGATTCCCGCTGAGCAGACAAATGGCTGGTTCGTGTCTGCTTCACTTATGCAGAACAGACACAGCCTGCTGTCCTCTATGGGCGGTGGGATGTAAACAGACCGCCTGTTTGTTTACACCTGACCGCCATGCGATACGCTGTATGGATGGCGAAAAGATCCCCATTCGTCTGGTTTTAGTGGATCGGATTGGCTGTAGACAGGTGTAAACGGACATAAGTCATGTCTATATTCACTGCTCTATAGAGGATAATGGAGGATCTGATTGGGTCCGCCTAAAAACCGACAGGCGGACCCAATTGGTCTTTCCATATGAAAAGGGCGTTACTATGGTTTTAATTTTATTTTTTTTTTTAATAGACACAATTTTATTTTTTTTACAATTTTTTACATATTTTTTAATGGGGGGGCTTTGGAGAGACATCAGGGGTCTAAACAGAGACAGAGAAAGGGACTTTCTTTCCCTTTCTCTGCAGCCCTGAACTGCACTGTAAGTGAATGAGATAGGAGTCTGAATAGAGACTCCTATTCATTCACAAAGTCAAACATAGCAAACACTGTTTATCATATGTCAGCAATGAATGCACAGAACAATCAGTACCGATCGCTCTCCATCCTCTCCAATCCCCCCTCCATCCTGACACATCACTCACACTTCTCCTGGAAAACTGCAGCTGCAGTGGTGGGACAAGGTGGAGGGAGAGCCAGCTAGAGCAGCTACATAGACTGGGACACCAGGGACCAGTGAGGGGGGGCAGTGGATGGGGGGGGGGTCACAGCGGGGGCTTTATTTTAATTTTTTTTTTACATTTGTTAAGCACTGTGGCTGGATGCAGTTGCCGGCGGAAGAGGCAGCAGGGGGAAGTAGGCAATTGCATCCAGTCACGAGATCAGTGCTGGCAGAGGGGGGGTAAGTGGCTGGTGCTGGGGGAGATCAGTGGCAGAGGAAGGTTTCAGTAAGGAAGTGGGGGCATTTTAGCGGCCAGTGCAGCAGGTTAGGTACAGGGACAGGGAGCAGTAGGTGACAGGCAGCGGTGGTGGGTGGGGGATGTCAATTTTTAGGTGAATAGCTTGGATTAGCAGATTGTCTTCTGCTGGTCAAAGCTATTGTTTTGTTCAGCAGAGTCTGCTGAACAGTTCTTCTATAGGTTCATGGTCACTGGAGTGACCAAGAGCTTACAGCAAAAGGAGGAATCAGGTCCGTACAGCTTATGGACCTGGCCAGCAAGAAGCAGTGCTGTAGGTCCGTACGCTGAAACTGGCTACGAAAGGGTTAATCCGAACAATCTTGAAGTTTGTAAACTTATTTTTCTGGAGATCCTACACATTTACTTCTCTGAATTCTGTGACACATTCACTATGTTCTGTTGATAGCCACTGCTGTGTCACAGAATTCACAGAGCCTGCCTTCTGAACTGCAGAGGTGCTGAAAAGAGGAGTTTCAGGAAGGAGAAGCAGTACAGGAATCACTGCTTATAGGCAGTAAGGCACCATGGGATATGTAGCCTTTAGAAAATTAAACTAAGGCTCCATTCACACGTTTTCCAGTGCAACTTTGGAATGTGACCAATGCGACTTTCATGCAACTTTACACTCTCTGGCACATCAAAATTGCATCAAAGTAGTGCAGGAACCTTTTCAGAGTCACTGCGACTTGTCATGCAACTTTCTGAGTCCAACGTCATTGGAGCCTAAATAGCAGAGGAGAATCTGCAAAGCATGCAGAGAATCTACAAAGGTGTGGAAAGGGATAGCCAGCAGACAGGCAGAAATCATGACATGAAACGAGATTTTTTAAGTAAGCTTTTATTGGATTGTCAAAAATAATTATTGTTTGTATTGTTATTACAGTGCTGATCTTGATAAAATGAAACAGTAACCAAAGATTTACTTCAAGTGAAGATCTATATGTTCAATGTGTAGAGAAAACACATACAGTAATGTACATTTCCAGTTTTAAAAGTAATTAATATATTGTTTACCCCAAAGCATCAAGCTAGCGACTTCCCAGTGATGAAAGGCAAAAAACAATCACAGTGAGATGTCATATATAATGAGAGAATAATAAACTGCTATACTGTTCCAGCCACCAATATGACAGATAGGCAGAACTCACAACATGAAAGTTGATTTTTTTACAAGTAAAATGAAAAATGCAGTTAGGAGGGTTGAGGGTAGAGGATACCCCAAAGTCCCAGCAGTATTAGGCCCTCAAGATACAGCCTCAAAAAATGTGCTGAATAAAAAGGAGACAACCTGTAAATCTAAAACCCTATGAGAACATTCACATTTCTTGCCACAACTTCTGGCATCTCACCCTCAAGAAGTACTTCCACACCTGGAGCTATAGGCAAAAGGTTCTACTCACAATGCCCAGCTTTTGTGGAACAGTCTTCGGTGAACGGTTTCCCTCTTCAGCCCAGCTTCCACAGGAAAGTTTCTTTCAGGTCCTCATCCCATAGCACTTGCTGAGGCCTAATAGCAGTAACACCTCTGAAACACACACATGCTTCCTCCTGGGGGAAAAGCCCCAAGGGAGAGATATCCTCCCAAATATTTATCTTCTCCCTAAACACATCTTCTGCTCAGCCTCCCAGGGATTGCCTAGGGTCAGATATTCTTTCTTAACCTATCCCATACCTCCCAACAGTTCCGGATTGGACGGAACTTTCCCGCATTTTCACCTTTGTCCCACGGTCCCGGTGCACAGGGCTTTGTCTTGCATTACTCTATTCTTTATATGCTAACTTCCAGCTGAGCAGGACTTGCAGTAGTGTGGGCATCGTGAACATCTAGCACAGCCAGGGATTGGTGGGCAAGCCAGCAGGACTTGCAGCCGCAATGAGAGAGAGCATGCAGCTGTCAAATCCAACCTGTGATGTTGGGGATAGGTGGGGTTGATATGCGTTTCAGGGACTCCACCCTCTTTGTCAAGCAAGCACTGCATAGACAAACAGCTGGCTAGGGAAGAAGGTGACAAGGGGTAGGACCAATTGAAACTACTACATGTGCACCCACAGTGGTATATAATAAGTTTGAATTATACACCGCTGCGGGAGCACATGCAGAAGTTCCAATTGGTCCTGCCCCTTGCCACCTTTTTTCCGGTTGGCACTGTATAAATGCCGGCTGTTTCCCTATGAACTGGTTGCTTTTAAAAGGGAGTGGAGCCTCTGAAACGCATATCGACTTAGACTTGACAGCATATTAGACTTGACAGCTGCACTCTCTCTTATTGCAGTTGTACCCCTGCCTGCTTGTTCGTCAATCCCTGGCTGTGCTTGATGTTCACACTGCTGCAGGTCCTGCTCGGCTGCACTCATTTGTTATCCATCGGATGCCTGCATTCTTCCCTTGGCTCCTGTTAATCAAGATTTTTTAATGTAAGTGTATGTTTAATTGGTGTCTTTGCGGTTAACTAACTTCTGAATCATGCACTCTGTACGTAACGCATCCCTGAATCCTGCACTCTGTATGAAACGCACTCCTGAATCCTGCACTCCTTATAAAACACACTCTGAAATCCTGCACTCTGTGTAAAACACACTCCTGAATCCTGCACTCTGTATGATACACACTCCTGAATCCTGCACTCTGTTTGAAACACACTCCTGAATCCTGCACTCTGTATGATATGAACTCCTGAATTCTGCACTTTGTATGATACGCACTCCTGAATTCTGCACTCTGTATGAAATGCACTCCTGAATCCTGCATTCTGTATGAAACGCACTCCTGAATCCTGCACTTTGTATGGTATGCAGTCCTGAATCCTGCACTCTGTATGATACGCACTCCTAAATCCTGCACTCTGTATGAAACGCACTTCTGAACCCTGCACTCTGTATGATATGCACTCCTGAATCCTGCACTCTGTATGATATGCACTCCTGAATCCTGCACTCTGTATGATACGCACTCCTGAATCCTGCACTCTGTATGAAACGCACTCCTGAATCCTGCACTCTGTATGATACGCACTCCTGAATCCTGCACTCTGTATGAAACGCACTCCTGAATCCTGCACTCTGTATGATATGCACTCCTGAATCCTGCACTCTGTATGATACGCACTCCTGAATCCTGCACTCTGTATGAAACACACTCCTTAATCCTGCACTCTGTATGATATGCACTCCTGAATCCTGCACTCTGTATGATACGCACTCCTGAATCCTGCACTCTGTATGATATGCACTCCTGAATCCTGTACTCTGTATGATACGCACTCCTGAATCCTGTACTCTGTATGAAACGCACTTCTGAATCCTGCACTCTGCATGATATGCCCTCCTGAATCCTGCACTCTGTATGAAACACACTCCTGAATCCTGCACTCTGTATGAAATGCACTCCTGAATCCTGCACTCTGTATGAAACACACTCCTTAATCCTGCACTCTGTATGAAATGCACTCCTGAATCCTGCACTCTGTATGAAACACACTCCTGAATCCTGCACTCTGTATGAAATGCACTCCTGAATCCTGCACTCTGTATGAAACACACTCCTGAATCCTACACTCTGTATGATACGCACTCCTTAATCCTGCACTCTGTATGAAATGCGCTCCTGAATCCTGTACTCTGTATGAAACACACTCCTGAATCCTGCACTCTGTATGAAATGCACTCCTGAATCCTGCACTCTGTATGAAACACACTCCTGAATTCTGCACTCAGTATGATACGCAGTCCTGAATCCTGTACTCTGTATGATACGCACTCCTTAATCCTGCACTCTGTATGAAATGCGCTCCTGAATTCTGCACTCAGTATGATACGCAGTCCTGAATCCTGTACTCTGTATGATACGCACTCCTTAATCCTGCACTCTGTATGAAACGCACTCCTGAATCCTGTACTCTGTGCATAATGCATTCCTGAATCCTTCCACACTTTGTATAACGCACTCTTCCACAGTTTGTACGAAACCATTTGTAATGGAGGCTTTTTTTTTCATTTTTTAAATGATTGAGCTGGGGTTTGTGTCTAAGACTCTTACTTGTGGCACAGCAATCAAACCATATTTTATAGGTACAAGGAAGCCAGGGTTTTGTTTAATTATGTCCCTCAGGCCCCTCCCACTGTTAAGCATTTGGCACATTTTTGGCATGCCACACCTCGCTACGCAGGCCGCAGGTCACTTCCTCCCTCAAGTGTCCTCATTCTGAAGTTCAAAAGTTGGAAGGTATGCCTATCCTCCCATTGTATTTCTGGAATCTTCTTCCAGAACCAGACAGAAGTCACCAGGTTTAGGGAAACCCTGATCACACCTGAACAATTATTTGCAGCTCAGCTGGCTACAGCAGACCTATATAGTGAATTTAGCCAGGCCAGGACAGGGCACTACATTTGCATATGCAGTACTGTATGTATCCATGCACACAGTCAACATCTTTGTAGCATACAGTGAAAATGTTCCCAGAGACGTGTCACAAGAAAAATACAAAGGCTGTCATTACTACCTCTCCTGAAAATTCTGAATACTGGGCTCTCATACCAGACCAATTGTTTCAACACTTTAAGTCACTGATCTGGAACTTCTGATCAGTCTTTGATTTTTCCAATCTGTACTCTGGTGCTTAGTCTGTAACAGTAGATCAGCATAACAGGCAGGCAACTAGCATTTTCAGAAGGAGGGGAGCAATGGCAGCCACTTTATTTCCCTTATGACAGTCATACTAAAGCTTCATTTGTTTTTTTAATAAAATAACAAACATGTCATACTTACTTGCTTTATGCAGTAGTTTTGCACACAGCTGCCCCAGCTTCTTTTCGGGTCCCCAGCCGGCGCTCTGGCTCCTCTCCCTTGAACAGTGCCCTCAGGGGGAACCGCTACATGCTCACTCCTGAGCTGCTTATCTATGCGTCCATAAGACACACAGAGCTGCGGCTTGGTCCTGCCCCCCACTCTTTCCTCATTGGCTCACTGGCTGTGATTGACAGCCAATGGGCTCCCGCTGCTGTCTCCGCCAATGAGGAGGGAGTGTCCCCAGACAGAAGAGGCTATTGGGAACATCTCTGGATTGGAGGGGGCTCGGATAAGGATTGAAGGGAGCTTGGGGGGCCACATAGAATGCATGAAGGTAACAAATCTTGAGCCTTTAGAACCACTTTAAATCTGGGTAGAAGAAGATACAAAGAAATTTAGGTGAAGTAAAACCTTGTATCTGTCTGGACACATATCTAAGTGCCAGAATCAATAGACGGTTATTTTCACATATTATGCGGTGAATGACATTTATAGATTATAACGTATCAGATTATCTAGAAACTTTTTAATAAAGCTCACTGTCAATCATTTTTTAATCCAGCACAATATGTCAGCATTGTTTGTATAGGTAGGGGAAAATCATTCTTAACCTCTTGGTGTCACAAATGCTTTTCACACTCATAAAGAAACCTGTACTGAGAGAAGCATGACGCTACCATTGGCGACCTCCTTCTAAAAAAAAGTCTAGTTGCCTGGCTGCCTCTGGCTCCAATACTTTGGGGCTATGACCTGGAACAAGAAAGTATATTGGGAAAATCAAAGCCCATAATCTTCATACTCCTTCAGTGACTCAGTACGTAATGAAGAAACTCAATCAGCTTGATTGAATTTAGTAAACTAGTATTTTTGGAAAGTGTGGTCAGCAGTGGTAGTCTTTTTTATTTAAAAAGTGTTTATTTTAGATTTTCAGAGAAACCTTGACTAGTTCTTGAACCAACAAAGTATACACATGTGTACCAAAGTAATCCTGCCTCCTTCTTTTAAGGTCCTCCAGGGATGAAGAAAAAAGTACAATAATTAAGCATTGTTAAAGCTGTAATAAACCCAAAACCAAAAATTTACTATATTGCAGGTTACCAATTCTTAGACGTGATGTTTGAATTTTCTTTGTTTTTTTTCCCCATAGTGATCTGACAGGTAAGTCTGTCATTTTTCAACAGACCAAGCTATCCTGTAGATGTAGCAGTTAGAGAGTTGAGACAACCCATTTGCCATTGACAACCCATTTATTTTTTTATGTAAAACCTTTATCACAAACAGAACAAAACTGTTTTTTGTAAAGGCCAATTCATGCTACTTGTGGTGACAGACTGCTGCATTTTATTACAAATAGCGTCTCCAGGGGAAATGGATGCACCTGAAGACACTATTTGTAATAAAACACTGTGTCAGGTGGGCGGGGCACAGTGTCTGAGGTCAATATGTTTTCGCAAATGCTCTCTGTTTTTGCACTCAAACTTTTTTTGAAAGTGTATATACTAAGATTAAATAGCAGTTTTTAAACAGTATGACACTATGTGCAGTGTGTTTCCATGTGAGAAAAAGTGTAGTAGCCTCAGTGGATGGATAACTGTGGTCCTACATCCCGTGGTGTCGGAAATATGCTCTTTTTTTTTTTTACCTCCTTGCGATATAGGGGTCATATTACAGGGTACAGAGTTTGGCTAAGGGTACAGGGTACGGAGTCTTTTCTGGTGGTGGTTGCTGGCTGGATTGGTTTGGTCGCATCCTGGCACAAGAGAATTTGGATTTTTTGGGATTTGCAAGCACTTTTGTGCGCTTTTTTTTAATCACTTTATCATTTTGAATATAAAAAGGACTGTTTTGGGACTATATTTCAAACAAAAATTGCATGTGGAGTATTGTAGGGGCATTACTTATGTTTGATGTTTGTGAACACTGACCATACTGGTATACATGTATGGTTTTAGATTACTATTAATATTTGTATGTGGGTATTTATGTTGGCAGTTTTCCGTTTATATAGCTAAGTTGTGATTTATAACACATTTTTACACATTGTGGGTACGTTTTTGTGTTTATTAGCTTAGAGTTTTTTGGTTTTAGATATACTACAAACTCCTTGTATTTGAACACATAAACGTTTCATATGCATTTTACATTCAACTTTATGGACCTCTAAATCACGCTGTATCATTCCAAACACACACAGGACCTGTTTTTGCACATATATGAATTGCCTCCATAGAAAACCATGTTATTGACCATGTCATGCGATTCCATAACTTCTGGAGCGCATCTAAAAACACATCAGTGTGAACCAGGGCTTACTTATTATTGCATTCACTATTTGATGAGAGAATACATTTTGGTGTTTGTAACAGCTTTGGATTGCACTAGGTCGGGTGTCGGCAACCCGCGGCTCTTTTTCACCTTTCCTGCGGCTCCGGAGCACACTGCCCACCAGGTGACAGGCAATAGGGTCGGCAAGCCGCGGCTCTTTTAATGCAGATCTTCTGTGTGCCGGGCGCCCGCTGGCAAACATTGGCTGTCAGGATGTAGGCGGGGCAGCCCGGATGTAGGCGGGGCAGCGTGACGAACTCCTCTCCTCTCACAGTCCGCCCTGAAGACCAGAACGGCGCGGGAACCCAGCGAGAGGAACGCGCGGAGCAAAGGTAAGTGAATTCACACAATATGGGGAATGAATTACTATGGGGGATGAATTACTATAGGGGGGATGAATTACTATAGGGGGGATGAATTACTATAGGGGGGATGAATTACTACGGGGGATGAATTACTATATGGGGGATGAATTACTATAGGGGGGATGAATTACTATAGGGGGGATGAATTACTATGGGGGATGAATTACTATAGGGGGGATGAATTACTATGGGGGATGAATTACTATATGGGGGATGTATTTTCAGTTTTAAAAATGTTTCTCTCAAAATAAATTTCAATCGTGGTTTTGGCGAGATTTGGCTCAGTCGAAAAAAAAGGTTGCCCACCACTGACCTAAGGCTATGATTGTGATTATGACGATACACTGTGGCCCTGATTAACCCTTTGCTTACTGGGCCCTTAAACCCCCTTCATGACCAGAGCGTTTTTTGCAATATATGCAGTGTCGGATTTGTTTTAAATGTTGCAATGGTTTTGCGGCTCCCAGTCTTTTTTTCCCTCTCGGAAACGGGTCCAAGTGGCTCTTTATGTCTTAAAGGTTGCAGACCCCTGCACTAGGTGATTCAGGGTATAGGCAGTACAGGAGTTATTACATTTATATCTGTTTGCTGTAACTGAATATAGCTGGAGTGTTGGAGTTTGGCTTCAGTTTGTTAGTGTATTTAAATCTGCTAGTACAGTTAACACCACCCTCACCCCATACTGACAATGTTGTTTTCTGCTGTGCCCCATGAGCTCCTTCACCCAGAGTGGGGGCACTCTAATACAGGAAGTGTGTTAGTGGCCAGATCACCAGGTGAAAACAGAGGGTAAGGAGCCTAAGAACATAAATCTGATGCAGCAACCATATCTAATGATTGGCAAGCCACAATATATTACAATAACTGTTCTGGAATTTAATACCACTTTAACTAAAATATCAGCAGATCTAATTTCCTACCAAAATCCATATCCACTGCTCCGCAAACATCTTCAAGAGAATTACATTAAGTTCAAGTATCTACTGTAACAGGATGGGTAATTGGCAGAATCATCAGACAGAGAGGTACTGGAACTTGCAGTTTAGTAAACAGTGCAATGTAGAATCAACAATACAAAACAGAGTCAGAATGGCAAAGACCATGCATACAATGAAGAGTAATGCACAACAGATAATGAAAGCTGTAAAAACATGGACTCTTCTCAGCAAACTTATTCTGGCTCAACAGGGTAACACGTGTCTGCGTAACATAAATTCTATAGGACTACAGTATATAGCAAAGAAGAGTTTGACTGAGAATCTCCACTTCAGTAAAACAAATCAAAACACAAGCAGTTACTTTCACTTATCCTCATAAACAGCACCCATGAAGTCTAGGGTTACTCTGGTAACACAGATAAACAGCTGGAGGCATCCAAATGCACAAGGAAGAAGTGCTACCCACTGGAACCTCAGTACTCTGTTAGCAGTCGGGAAGGTGCTCCCAACAGTAGCGAGAAAAGTACTGTATACTATTAGGCTCTGGTCCAGCTGCCAACACACCACTTTTGGCAGTGAAGGGCCTCCCACCTGGCTGCAAATCATTTGCCCAGCTTCCTCTGTTTATCAGGTGAGGCCTTTCTGAGCAATCCATCCAACTTGAACTTGCTGTTCTTGGCAAGTTTTCAGAATTCATCCTGCGCAAAGTGTACTGAGTCTCCTGAAGTTAGGTCTTTGGGAGCACCTCTGTTCTGGGACAAGAAGCAATGAGTCAGTTGATCTTTGTTCAGAGGGCTACGCAGTGGGAGCATGGACCTTAGCTGGGTGACCATCGGGCTATGCAATATTGTCAGGATACATGACTTCTCCTGGGGGTCTTGGAGATAATGGTGGAACAGGAGGCAGCCACTATTGAATCTCTGGTGGCAGAGATGTTCATGGACAAGAACTTGGATAGGTTCTATGAAAACCTCTTTATGGATCTCTCTGTGGGTCTCAATATGTTGTAGGTGTTTACAGTGTACGCATCTTGGTTTTTTCTTATGTTCTTTCTCTCTGGACATTGTAGACTGGCCCAAATGAAACAGGCTTTTGTAACACAATTCCAGGGACTTTTTCCTCTGGTGTTTGCAATTTTGCTTTCTGGGGTATGCCCTTACTTTGAACTAGCATTCTGCTCCAGGTTGAAGGTCAGAGTCTGATGCATCCAACTCTCCATCCATCATCAGTCTTTTCCAAACTGTTGGACAAGCATTGTTTTAATTCCTGAATACAGTAGGTCAGAGTGCGTTCAGTTCTTCGGTGGTTTGTCACATACAGCTGAGTTGACGAGAGGGCTGCCCTTACACCTCTGGCCTTGTTTCCCCTCTGGATAATGACCGGGTATAACAGGGCACAGAGTGGCACGGGTGCCTGTAGGAAATCTGATCTGGAATATCTTGGCAGCAGATGCGGAGCTGAAGCAGACCAACTGGCAGCAGTACTGGATCTCAGATGCATAGTCAGATGGGCAGCAGCAAATGGGCAGCAGGAATACAGTGTCAGGAACCAGGAGCAGAGTCAGAGCCAGGCAAGAAGTAAAGGAACAGCAGGCAGGAAGTAGGGTCAAGTCACAAGCCAGAGTCTGCAATAGAGGTTCAAGAACAAGTGGGATCAGCAAGCCAGGTCAATATACAGAGCAGAAGGAGCTGACAAGCACTCAGCAATGAACATGAGTCCTGTAAGGCTTTAAATAGGCCATTGGGTTCCAAAGTCCATCAAACAAGCATGCTCATGCATATCAGCATGCGCAGAATGCTAATGCTCAAGTAGATGTGTGCAGGGTCCTAATGCTGTGCTCAGTTCTGTGGATTGTTCTGTGCACTTGCACATTCCTTTTGAGCACGGGCATTCCTTTGAACACGGTCTTGAGCATGGCTTTCCTGACATGGGTACTATGGCCCATAGCTCTGTGAGCTGTTCAAGAGTACAGCCAAACATAACATGATAAGGTGAGTGACCTGTCAAGGAATGTATCTTATAGCTATGTTTCCAGACCAATTTGGCTAACTGATGGGTTCATTTCCTTTGTTATTCATGAGGTAAGCCTCTCAGGAGTTGTATCAGGGTGTGATTAAATCTCTCATGTGCTCCACTGCCTTGTGAGCGATACAGGATAGTGTGGTCCCAGATCTGAATGCATCTTCTGTGGGCAGTCACAAGGAAGGCAAAAGTGCTTTCACACCATCTGGGTAATAGTCTTGGCAGTCTGATTGCGGATCGGTATTGCCACTGCAATCCTGGTAAAGTTGTCCACCATGACTAGAACATGACAGTATTCATCTTTTGACATGTCTAGTGTAAGAAAATTGATGCTCTGTACTTCTAGTGGGGCAGACGTGTGCAAAGTCAGAACTGGAATTGAGGTCACAGCAGTTGTTGACAATGAACAGACCATACATTATTCAATCAAGTGGAACAGATCCATACACATGGCTTGTCCCTTGAACCAGGTGAATGTTTTATGGACATCCCAGTGCTCCACTTCCACATGTATTCTCTCTGCCACAGAAAGGGCCCAAACCTTTGAAAGTGCAAGCTACCAGGTCACTGATGAGTCATGGAGGAATATTATTCTGTGATACAGTATACAATTCTTGAGGATGAAACAAGACCACTCACTTAGCAGGTTTTTATTTTCTGGTAGTAGCTTCGATCTTTCTCTAGGATGGGCCACCGCTGTAATCGTATTGCCTCTATTAAGGGGGAACCACTGGATCCTCTCTTTATCTTTACCTAGTTATACTTTTCAAGTATATGGGTGAGGTTCATTCAAGGCCTAGTCAAAGGCCCTCTTCCAGTCAAATCAAGGATTTCTGTCTCTTCAACGTCTCCATCCACATCTCTAATTCTTGGATGAGGAGTCAGCCCACTCTTTGCCACCGCACTTCTTGACTCCTGAAATCGTGGTATTCTACTTTAACTGCTTTACTGTGTATTATTGGTAACTTCTCTCTGCAGATAGCCCAACCCGACAGCCCCAACATGGGGATGATGTCTTTGCTCACCTTGGCCACCTCGAAGGGGGTGCTTACCTTCTCCTTCAGCGGCCATCCCCTCCTTGGCCCTTGGAAGATTCTTCTCTGTGCTTCAAGATGGAAAGGTCATGAGTGTTTTCAAGCCTAAAGATCTCTTCACATGCCACACTATAGCTGCTTCTAACAATTAGTTGAACTTCAAATTGAGGTTGCTTCTACCTTTCTCTTGCTAGGTGTCTCTGACCTCGGTCCATCCACAAAATTTTCCTTCAGCCTACACCACTACATATAAATAGGTGTACATGGTAAACAACAATACTTAAATTTGCTCTAGCATTTAAATGATGCTTGGTTGTTCTTAAAGTAGACCCAAACCCAGTCAATAACATCTCATAGGATCATTAATGTTAATGTAATTGTAAAAGCTATTTTCAAACCTTTTAAATATACAGTTTGTATTAAAAATGCCTGGTGAACCTGTCAGCAAGACCCTTGTTGAGGCACTTCCTGTTATGGGCGGACAACCCTTACCCAGTGATGCTCATGGGTTGCCATTTGAATTAAAACACATGCCTATGTCCTTTGTTTGTAGTACCTTACAGCCTAGTCTTGCAAACTAAAACTTTTCTATTGCTGGCCAATTTTTACACTGCTTTATCCTCTGCAGTATCTTAATTCTTAAAGGATAAGTTCCCCTACAAGCTGTCACTTATGGAATAGAGCACAGCCCTGGCTCTGTCCACACATCTGTGTCATTCATTCACAGTTCAGTCCCAACAGCCTTAGCAGCTGTCAACTTGCATTTCTAAATGAACTTCCATGGCGCTCTGGAGCGCCAAAGTAGTTCATTGACTCTTCCTGTATGGGCAAGCAGATATACTGACAGGTCTGCAGGAGTCCTGCATGGCACCAGCAATCTGCTGATCGCTGGTGCAGTGGTTTACAGGCTCATGCAACCAAAAATAATAAATGCACATTTTATTACCTGCAAAAAAAGATAGAAATTTAATAGAAATTGGTCATCAACAGGACGTTTTTCATCACTGAGAACAGGGAGAGCCTTAGCATACTGCTGGCCAGTTTCCATACAAAGTACAAGTCAAAGCAGGCCAACTGTTGAAGCTATCAGGAAACTGAAACTACCTAAAAAATTGCTGTAGGAATCCTTTCTTACGTATTCATTTATCACTTGAAAGTCTAATGTATATACTAAGGAAAAATGTTTCAAAACATTTAAATATTACAACATTTAAAAAAAAAAAAAATATCATGGACTCAAGCCCATATTAATGTTTCTGTAGTGCCACCTTTATAACTGTAAAAATATTTGATGCACCTGTTTTATTTATGGATCCTCCCCTGCCAGCTGTGTTTTCATAGTTTGCATTAACATGCAGAAATACTGTGTATTTTAATAAAAATATTTAATGTCAAGATTTTATGTGTTTTCTCGAACAATTTTGCTGAGGTATGGCAAAGCAATCAATTTTTTCCTTCCATTGCAGCAGTCCTATTTTTTACTGTTTGATTTTCCAGAATAACCCAGTTTTGAAGCGGCTTCTATCAGGCAGCGTCTATTTATAGAGCTCACAAGTGGGACCATAATTATCAGCGTGAGGCAGTATGGGATTACAAAGTACTCAACTGATGTGAAGTTGTAGCTGACTGAAGTTTCAGTGTCCTAGGCTACGCATCTTTGGAATTCCCTTGATAAGGTATTGCTAGATGGAAGTAGTTAAATGAATGCAGCATCTATTATAGTGTGGACTGATTTCACCAATATTTTTTAACAGCAGTGCTTAATTATATTGATGTTTAATGGCAAGGTCTGACTTTCTGTGCCACACTTTTGGTGTCTGACAATTAAGTTAATTGCTATTGAACATTTACAGTAGCATTTAACTAGCATTTGCCCTTGCCCTGTCAAGCTGTATTTTTTTTAAACATGTTCTATGCCTCGTGTGACAAGAACGGGGTTATTCTCATCATTTAAAGCCAAACTCCAGGTGAGAAGCTAAATACAAACTTGAAATGAATAAATTAGAACTGTTTACCAGCCAAAAGATTTTCATTTCTGTCTATCTAGTACTGAGATTTACACAGCCTTCCCAGGCAGATAAGCCAGTGTCGTCCATACCAGGGACAAACTGACAACTCAAAAAAGCCTATGAAAAAGGTACCAGGGGTATTTCATGAGGCCCCTTACTGACCCCGGGCCCTCTGCCAGTGCTCGAATTTTCAAATGGTCAGTCCGCCCCTGGTCCATACATGAAACCCCTAAAAAAGGGGGAGCAACTGAGGAATCCTTCATATAGGAAAAAAAGATAAAGAAGAAACCTCCAAGGCTGCTGCAGTGTTACAGGCCACCAAATGTAAAAATGACAGATTAAAAATAAAACAAAAAGGGCCTCTGAGAGGATCCTAAAGGCAGAGCACACACATATGTGCATCATAGTATTTGGGCTTGACTGGAACAAAATTCCTCAGAGGGGTTGATATTTCACCAAGACCTTCTACTGCATTATCCAGTTGATTACTTTAGTCTTTTTCTGATGTTTACAAAGTAATCTTATAAGCTTGTAACAACAAAATAATTGTTATGGTGTAAGATGGGGATGAGCATAAAGTGGGCTAAAAAGAGCACCAAAAGTCTCATTATAAGGTCCATGACATGATAATGCAAGCATCACTCAAGTAAATGGCTGCAGCTCCCCTGGCAAACAGTTGGATAATCCTTTGTATGCTATTAGAAAGAAAAAGAGACAGGGGGCGCCACCATCTAAGTGTAGATTTTATTTGAAAACCATAGGAAAGGGTTAAAATGCACTCATATTAGTAGGTAGAAGAGGTCATATCACATCATACTCAGGGCATCGTGCAGAGCTTGCTTTGGAAGTGCCACCAAGCAATCTTTTGCTCAGTGGTACTTCCACAGCTAGCTCTACAGGATTATCCTAGTCGCTTCCAGGCACTACTCTGCCATTCTTGGCCTCTCTCCTACTGAACGCTGCAGATGCCCAGAGTATGATGTGATATCCCTGCTTCTACCTGCTAATGTGAGTGCATTTTAAACCTTTACTATAGTTTGCAAATAAAGTCTATACATACATGTTGGTGCCTCCTGTCTCTCTACACACTGTTGTGCTAATCTGAAGGCCACATGAAGTTTGGAGGTCTTTAGCTATTGACGCTGCAGACAGCAACTTCTGCGCACTGTGCTCTTCCGCATGCGCTGACCCCGCTCTGGCATTTTACGTGGCCTACCACTTTGTGGCTGAGTTGCTGTTGTTCCCATTTTCTTCCACTTTGTTATAATACCACTAATAGTTGACCAAGGAATATTTTGTAGCAAGGAAATTTCACGGATGAACTTCTTTCACAGGTGGTAACCTATCATGGTACCACGCTTGAGTTCACTATGCTCCTGAGAGCGTCCCATTCTTTCACAAATGTTTGTAGAAGCAGTCTGCATGCCTAGGTTCCTGATTTTTTACACTTGTGGCCATGGAGGTGATTGGAACACTTGAATCCAATGATTTGGAGGGGTGTCCCAATACAGTAATATAGTGTATATCATATAGCGTATAGTGTACAGTGGGGCAAAAAAGTATTTAGTCAGCCACCAATTGTGCAAGTTCTCCCACTTAAAAAGATGAGAGAGGCCTGTAATTGGTATCATAGGTAGACCTCAACTATGAGAGACAAAATGAGAAAAAAAAAACAGACAATCACATTGGCTGATTTGGAAAGAATTTATTTGCAAATTATGGTGGAAAATAAGTATTTGGCCACCTACAAACAAGCAATATTTCTGGCTGTCACAGACCTGTACCTTCTTCTTTAAGAGGCCCCTCTGTCCTGCACTCATTACCTGTATCAATGGCACCTGTTTGAACTTTTTATTAGTATAAAAGGCACCTGTCCACAACCTCAAACAGTCACACTCCAAACTCCACTATGGTGAACACCAAAGAGCTGTCAAAGGACACCAGAAACAAAATTGTAGACCTGCACCAGACTGGGAAGACTGAATCTGCAATAGGCAAGCAGCTTGGTGTGAACAAATTAACTGTGGGAGCAATAATTAGAAAATGGAAGACATACAAGACAACTGATAATCTCCCTCGATCTGGGGCTCCACGCAAGATCAAAATGATCACAAGAACGGTGAGCAAAAATCCCAGGACCACACGGGGGACCTAGTGAATGACCTGCAGATAGCTGGGACCAACATAACAAAGGCTACCATCAGTAACACACTACACCGCCAGGGACTCTGATCCTGCAGTGCCAGACGTATCCCCCTGCTTAAGCCAGTACATGTCCGGGCCCGTCTGAAGTTTGCTAGAGAGCATTTGGATGATCCAGAAGAGGATTGGGAGAATGTCATATGGTCAGATGAAACCAAAATAGAACTGTTTGGTAGAAACACAACTCGTCGTGTTTGGAGGAGAGAGAATGCTGAGTTGCATCCAAAGAACACCATACCTACTGTGAAGCATGGGGGTAGCAACATCATGCTTTGGGGCTGTTTCTCCGCAAAGGGACCAGGACGACTGATCCATGTACAGGACAGAATGAATGGGACTATGTATCGTGAGATTTTGAGTGCAAACCTCCTTCCATCAGCAAGGGCATTGAAGATGAAACGTGGCTGGGTCTTCCAACATGACAATGACCCCAAACATACCGCCCGGGCAACGAAGGAGTGGCTTCGTAAGAAGCATTTCAAGGTCCTGTAGTGGCCTAGCCTGTCTCCAGATCTCAACCCCATAGAAAACCTTTGGAGGGAGTTGAAAGTCCGTGTTGCCCAGCGACAGCCCCAAAACATCACTGCTCTAGAGGAGATCTGCATGGAGGAATGGGCCAACATACCAGCAACAGTGTGTGCCAACCTTGTGAAGACTTACAGGAAACGTTTGACCTCTGTCATTGCCAACAAAGGATATATAACAAAGTATTGAGATGAACTTTTGATATTGACCAAATACTTATTTTCCACCATAATTTGCAAATAAATTCTTTCCAAATCAGCCAATGTGATTGTCTGGATTTTTTTTCTCATTTTGTCTCTCATAGTTGAAGTCTACCTATGATGCCAATTACAGGCCTCTCTCATCTTTTTAAGTGGGAGAACTTGCACAATTGGTGGCTGACTAAATACCTTTTTGCCCCACTGTATATCATATCACACAGAAACCTATAGCTAATCAGAATGTGCAGTATCTTCCTACTGAGGTCTGGTAAGCATGGGTTTGTGCACATTGCCTTAACAGCTGGCTCCTCAAGGTGACTGCACAGGTTTTCAGGCTGGTTTGCTGAGTGCCACAGTAGCTTAGGTACCTTATGAAGCTAAATGGTTAGTATTCTTACCTAGCAAGATTGGGTCCTACAGTAGGTTCAAACCTGGGACATTACCTGCATAGACTTTGTATGTTATGCAATACGTTTTACTCTAAGTAATCCAGAAACAAACTGGTGGCTAATTGGCTTCCTCCCCAAATTGTATATTTTGGATCTCAAACATTTAGTTCATTAGGGCACTGATCGTCAAGGGACTAATGGGACATGAGACATAAGGAGGCAAAGCTCTGCTTTTCTACAAAGATGGAAGCATCCACAGAGAAACTGATATGTACAGGCAATACTGGTAAATAGGTCTTAACCCTCTGCTTGAGCTTTTTTGTCACATTTTTTTACAGTAAGGTCCACTTTCATTGTAAGGTAAATTATTGTCAAGAAAATATAAAATGGACCTTTTTTTTACATTTTATTTCTATACGTTGTATATTCTTTTGTATTTTATTTCAGGTATTAGACTTGGATCTTCCATTCTTTATTTGGAATGATATGAGATGAAAGATGTAGATAATTAGCAGGTGCTAAAAGGTGCTGGCGCATTGCCGACAGTGGCAACCGGTGATTAGTGTAATGAATTAGTACCTGACCAAACTTTTAAGGATGAGGTGCTGCAGGACCTTTCCTTGCTGTGCTCATCCAAACATTTCAACCTCTTGTACTCAGCAGCCAGCTGTTGTAGTAAGGAAAGTGGTCTGTAATTAAGAGAAAATTTGATTGTCTTGAAGAATTATTATCATGATGTAGATGTCGTGAGAGCTGGGGTTGGCGATCTGCAGCTTTAATATTATAGTACAAATGAATATATAGCTGCAAAACATTACTGTTGTAAACTGCTAAATTGTACCATACACTGGGAAATGTTTATAAATGCTGACCTGAATGTCCAAAACTGATCATTAATTACAGACAAAACATGGCTAACATATTATATCTAATCTAGGTATATGTAAACATAATGCATGTTCCTTCCCCCTGAATTTTTTTATTAACCTCCCTGGTGGTATTCCCTAGTGTAGCTCAGGGTAATGTTTCAGTACCACAAGCGGTAACCCCGAGCTACACTCGGGCTTACCATGCGGCGCTGCTCCGCGACCCCTTGATCACTTACCTTGTCCTGCGCTCCCGCGATGTCCCTCCTGCAGTGTCCCCAACAATGTAATCCGGCGGATGCCG